>NC_064625.1:9975557-10286757 GCF_023898315.1 Schistocerca nitens | reverse complement strand
TGCATGGATTTGATTAAGGCTAATCTAGTGACCCGAGGATGTGGATGATGTTCTCCTTGAACAGGTGTATTTGGACAGGATGGAGTGGAAGGGGCTCATTACCAGTACCCGGGAAACGAACTGTTAAATGATAATGATAACTAACTATTGCAACCATGCATGTGTCACTCTTCACCCAACTTCAGCAAAGATGATATAGAATTTGTCAAAATTGGATCACAATTCAGCCCCACCATAGTAAGTCCAAATGAATCCCCAAAGTCTGAGCTCTGCACACCATTCCCAGTGGAATTGACATGCTTGTAAGAGCCAATACAAATCACCTAAAGTTTGGACAGAACTGGATGTTCATTTATTTTAATTAAACATTTATATCCATTGATAAATTTTAAACCCAACTAAATGACAATTACAGTTACACACATACAAAAACAATTTAATTACATTAGCTCCTCATCATCGCTACTCGAACTGACTGATTTCCCTTTCCCAACTTCCACATGCCTCGAATGACACCAAGTACTTGTAATACTTCCTGGTGTGAAATTTTAAGTGCCTCCTTATACTTTCAATTCCTTGGAGCACTGTTAAGATCACCATAACACAAGATATAAATATCCGATGAAATTTTTAAATTAAACATGTATTACTTAATAATTTTATGCATAATTGTATATCTATTATGTACAGTAATAGTGAGTGAAACAGCTCCTCTGTGATGGAGGCTGGTGTAATTCTCAGATACAAATGCATCATTTTCTGTTTGCCACCAAGGTCTCGTTCAATTTTATTCTTGTTTTTCTACCTTCTTCTTCTAATTGCAACCATTTTTTCATATACCATAACACCACCCTATACTTCACCATAAAATCAGTGCCCCACACAACACCTTTCATTAAGATGTTAGAGCAAGAGAAGTGTATGATGAATTCTTTTTAAAAGATTGTGAAATTGAAAACAATGTCTGTGATGTGAATATCAGGGTTCAGGCTTTGGAATAAGGAGTGAGAACATGCCCTATAGTGATAGAAATGGGGGGTCCCATTAATTCCAAAGGAGTACTATGTTGGAGCTACAAAGACTTAAGCATTAAAGGAGATTTAAGACCAAAAATTATTGGTGAAGGTGATGTGATGTTTTCCTTATCAGCTCAGATAGTGGAACTGTTAGGTCGGAGGAATCAGATGATTGTTTTTGGAGGAGGATGAAAAGGGTGTTATAAATAACTATATTTTATGTGTAGCTGGTAAAGTTACTGAGAGTAATACAATGGAAGAAAAGATGAGTACATTAAATTCTGTCAAGAGCATTGAATCAGACTTTGAATGACAAAGTCAAAATAGATTGTAGTACAATTAATCTAGACACATATACTAAAGGTGAATGGTGTTTATGTAGTCAAACTTATGGACATCAGAAGCATATGTGAGATTTTGAAAAGGCCAAGATAGGGAAGGAAATTGATAAGAGAACCAGGGGTGAAGGAATTACTTGATGAATTAATGGAAGGAGATAACAAGGCTCATGACTCTTTGATAGAGGAGATGAATACAGTGTAGGTGCACAAAAATAAAAAAGAACCCATGAAAAGAAAAATGTTTGGAGGATGAAGAAAGGGAAATGTACAGCCTATCTTAGGAATATATGTCTGTGTCAAGAAAATACATGCACTTATCGGTTCTGAGAGCAACGTGTTGTCAATGTTTGAAAATCTGTTAAACAGGCTAAAGACCAAGAAATTGGTAATTTTTAACATCACTGATGTAAAAATTAGAACTGCAGCAGGTGGGTTGTGCAAGCCTGTAACAGAAGAAATGTTAGTACAATTGCAAAGTCATTGATTTCAGTTCACAATGAGTTGCTTTATTGTGAGAAGATTAATGAAAGATGGTGTGTTGAGCACTGATTTTATGATGAAGTATAGGATGGTGCTAAGTCATAAGAAAAAGTGGTTAAAATTCAAACAGGAAGGTAGAGAGGTAGAATAAAATTCTACAGGATGCTTGGTGGCAAACAGGAAGTGACACATTTGCATGTTACAACGATCCCAGACTCAATAATAGATGAGCTCTTTCACTTTTCATAACTGTGCATAATGTATATACAATGATGCATGAAGTTATTGAGTATTACGTGCTTAATATAAAAACATTGCTTTGATATTTATGTTATGCTGGTCTTAATAGTGCTAAAAGGATCATAAAGAGTAAGGAGGCAATTATAATTTTGCAGCAGGAGGGACACAAATAGTTGGCATAATTTGAGGCGTATGGAGTTTGGCAAAGAGCAAGAGGTTTATCAGTTCAAGTACGGATAATGAGGAGCTAATGTACTTCAACTGTTTTTTTTTTTTGTGTGTGTGTAATGGTAATTGTCATTTTTTAGTTTTAAAATTTCTCATGGGATATAAATGGTTACATAAAATAAATGAACATTCAATTCTGTAAACACATCAGGTGGTTGCATTGCCTCTCACATGTGGTCAATCCACTGGGGATGGTAAGCAGAACACAAATTTTGGGGATTCCTTCAGATTTTGTATTCTGGGGGCTGCTTTGTGATCCAGTTTTGACAGATTCTACATCATCTTTGCTGATAGTGGGTGCAGAGTGATAGATGCATGGCCGCTGTACTTAGCCTCAGGTACCACACTCATCACCATGAGATGTGCAGCTGGAAAGAGCAGGCAGAGCAACACCAGGTGCTCTGACAAAATGGCTATTATAAAAGTGACGTGCTACAATGAAACATGTGATGTGACAAAACACCATGGGCTGGTATAGATTATGAAAGTAAATGAATGCTGCGAGTCAAAAATCAGGAACACCAATGCATAAAATCCCTTTCATGGTAATATTGAAAATGGCTACATATTTGTGCAAAAAGGTTACAGGGGAAAAATTAAAATCAATGTAGATGTTATGATTGAGGTAAAGTTAGCTCAATTTGGAACTGAAATTGACAAAATTCCAGATGAAGTAGGACGCTTGGATGAGAAGATAAATTCAACAGACCTAAAAGTGGAAGAGATGCATGATCATTAAAGGGTGGTGTTAATAACTGATTTCTGAGGAAGAATGCACATTTGGCGGAAACACAAGATGCAGTTCAGAATGTGTGTCAAAGAACAGTAAATTGCAATATGGTCATTGGAAAAAACCTGTGGGGTTTGGAGGAGATGAGCTTGAAAGTAGATGTATCAGCAACTGATCAGGTCGCCACTGTAATAGATGTACCATTTGGTGGGGCAGTATCATCAATATGCTTTCCTAACAATGGAAAGTACACACAGGGAAACTGGTGAAAGGGGCCAATTCTTTCCGAATTTGGTCCAATACAACGAATCCAGAACACTCAGTCAACACTCAGGTGGACGCTCCATTACTTTATAGTAAAATTAGTTTTTAAGACCCTCTACCTAATAATATATGCAGTAGTAATTTAATTATGCACTTAAACATCAGAGGTCTGTCTGAAGGAATGATCATGAAGCTTTATGATATAGAAATTTTGCTAGAAAGTGTGAAACAATCTGTGAAAGTAATATGAACATGGGCTAAAATCTGAAAATATCAGTCTCCTGAATACACTTACAGGCTGTAAACTGGCTACCATCTTTTGTAGGACCAGTGGGTATGGAGACTATTGCATACTAGTTCATTCCTCAGTAGACTATTATATCAGACAGAATTTTAGCCATCTGAATGAAGAAGGTACATTTGAGTTGTATAGAACTTAAAGAGTATAACATATTAATTATCAGCATATATCGCACTCCAGGGTACCATATAAGTTCTGTATTTTTAGATAAGTTTGATACACTGCTACATAAATTAAAAAGTGAGAAACTGTACAAGAAAGTGTTTATATGTGCCGACTTCAACATAGATGTAAGGACTGATGACAAATTTTCTTCACACTTAACGAACCTGGTAGCCACAAATGGGCTAAATCTCAATTTTGATCAGTATACAAGAATTACAGCAACCTCTGCAACATGTATTGACAATATTGTCAGTAGTTATAATTATTATGTAAAAGAAAAATTTCTTCTAGATTTAGCAGTATCAGACCATAAAGCACTATTTGTATCACTACTGAAGCAAAATTTAGTCTGCAGAACAAAAAGATGTAGGAATTTCAGTAAAGAAAATGTGGAAGTATTTTGTAAAAAAACTAAGCCAAACCAAGTGGACTGTCAGCAAACACACTTCCACAAGTGAAAATTACAATAACTTTTTAACTGAATTCTTGGGTATATTCAATGAATGCTTTCCTTTTGTAACAGTGAGGACCAGGTCCCATAAAAGTAGATCATGGGTAACAAAAGGAATTAGAGTGCCAAGTGCTACTAAGAGGAAACTGCATATGGATGCAAAAGTAAATCAAAGCTCTGAATTTCTTAAGTATGTAAGCACATACAAAAAACATTTGAAAAACTAGTTAAACAACCAAAATGTACTGCAAATAATAATGTCATTTCAAATGCAAAAAACAAATCAAAAGCTGAAACTTCCTGGCAGATTAAAACTGTGTGCCCGACCGAGACTCGAACTCGGGATCTTTGCCTTTCGCGGGCAAGTGCTGAAATCAAAAGCTGTTTGGTCTGTTATAAGAAGCGAAGTTGGCAGTGAGGCAGAGAGAAAATGCCCTTCTAAAATAGTGATAAATGGTAGAGCTGTTACAGAACCCAGTGCCTTTTGTGAATCATTCAATGTTGTTTTCATAAACTATAAAAAATTTGGTGACTGTTCACCACCAAAAACAAAGCCCAATATGACAGACAGTAATTGCACATGTTTTAAATTTTCTCATGTTTCCATCTCAGATGTCGTCAAAATCATAATGTCCCTAAAAAATTCAAAATCCGGGGGGTGGGATGAGGTCCCCACTGAAATAATAAAAATAGTCCATCACAGTATTGCATATCGATTCTCTTTCATAATCAACCAATCTTTTGATGAGAGATGTTTCCCAGATTGATTAAAATATGCAGAAGTTCAGCCAGTATATAAAAAAGGCAAACAAGATGAATTGGACAACTATAGGCCAATCTCACTGTTACCAATTTTCTCAAAAATATTAGAAAGAGCTGCATGTGATCAGATCAAAAATCACAATTCATCTAACATGAATATCTTATGCAAGCAATATTGTTTCAGAAAAGGCTGCAGCACAATCCATGCAATAAACGAATTAGTCACAAAAGTCAGCAGATGTCTTGATGATAGAATGTGTGTGTCAGGCATCTTTTGTGACCTGTCCAAAGCTTTTGACACAGTAAATCATGACCTGCTTGTCCAAAAATTGACACACTATGGTTTTCAAGGCAAATCTCTTAGCTGGATGTCATCATACTTGCCAAACAGAAAACAAAGAGTACTTATTAACATGAATGGCAAGAAATTTCTCTCTGGCTGGAAACACACTCAATTCAGTGTTCCACAAGGTTCAATATTAGGACCACTACTTTTTCTGTATTATATTAATGATATGCCATGCCAGGTCCAGTCTGATACTATCCTCTATGCAGATGACTCAACAGCTGTAGTCTGTTTTAAAAGTGAGGTAGACCTAATTCATCATATTGAACAAAAACATGGGGAAGTGGAGGCATGGGTCAAAAACAATAACTTGACATTAAATTTTACAAAAACAGGAATTGTTCATTTCACCACAAAACAATCTGCACAGTCTATAAGTGAAATAAGTTACATGGACAAAAAATTAGAGACTGCAGACTCTGTAAAATTCCTTGGTTTTAGTCAATAAAAAACTATTATGGAGTCACCATGTGGACAACATACTGGGTCGACTGAATAGCCTTGTATATGTTATGAATATCTTGTATAGTATTAGCGATTTAGCTGTAAGAAAAATTGTATATAATGCATATTTTGTTTCAGTCATTAGGTATAGTAATATTTTCAGAGGGTCTGAAAAAACAAATTTACTAACAGCCTTTAGACTACAAAAAAGAATCATCTGAGCAATGGTGAGAGCAAAACAAAAGCAACATTTTGAACCTTTATTTGCAAAACTAGGTCTAATGAGCGTTCCAAGCATGTACATCTACGAAACCCTCACTTTCACGAAAAGAAACCCACAACTCTTTGAGGGCAACTGCTTCTTCCATCAGTATGATACTAGATATAGAACGAGCTACATGTTACCTACCCACTGATTAAAATCATATGAAAAAAACCCATACTATATGGGCATGAAATTTGTAAATAAAATAAGGAAAGGTATGGATGACCCAAATGTAAAAGGTACTAAAAGAGACCTGGAAAAATATCTGAAAGATAAATGTTAGCATAGTGTAGAAGATTTCTTGAATTGCAACAATGCATTAAATTGTAATCAAAATACCTCTCTGAAGATGGTACACCATATGTATTATTAGTTTATTGTCTATTTTTAGTATTATTATATATAGTGTAAAACTGACGATTCACTTATGTCACAATCTTTGACTGTGATAATAAAAATGGAAACGGAAAATCTGATAAATTTTTCTTGCAACATGTAAAGAGAGTTGCACACTAGAAATGACTGATGTGCAAGAAATAAAACTAGTGCAAAGACAGATGAAAATGTGCAACAGTGGGCAATATTGTTGACTGACTTGTTTACCAGATATGAGGCATTTGAAAACATATTTTGTAAATAAATTTTGGGGTGAGGTGAAACAGGTGAATCTTCAGAACATGTACTAACATGGGCCAGTTTACAGACATGGTAATACAAAGATGATAATGTTTTGTGTATGTGAAGTGGCAAAACTATTGCACAAAACTTGACCGCAGGGCTCTTCTAACTGAAATTAGAATGCTCAACTGACGATTTCCTGAAGAGATGCACTGGGAATTAGAACACAGGCAAACCAACTCAGCAGGTAAATTCTTAGAATTTGTAGTGAAACTGGAAACCACAGAGTTTCGCCAGCAGGCAATGGAATGGGAACTACAATGTATATTTTAATTAGAACAAAAGGAATCAATCCAACGTATTTCACAGGAGCAGCAGTAATTATGGAAATAATTAATAAAAGGGGAATAATGAGCAAGAAAATTTTAGACATCCTGACAGGGAGAAAAGGTTGGAATGACCAGCAATGCAAGGACAGAATAACCACAACAGGAGAGCAAAAAACTAGATTTCTCTGCATCTCAGGTCCAGAGATGTTGATCTAAACTAGCATGGAAAAGGACAAGATGGTTAGTAAATCCAAGAATATATAGCGAGTTTGAAAACAAAGTTGAAATTATTAAAATGGAGATCGTAAAGGAGAGCAAGAAAGTAGGGAAAAATCAGATGCAGAGTAACAGCAAGGAAGGAGAAATACATGGGCATTATGTATCGAATGACAAGAAAATCAGAGTAAAAGATTTACTTAATTCAGGGGACGATGAGGCTGATAGAAAACTTATGAAAAACAAAATCAGTCTCAGTTTCGATGCCAGAAGCAGATACAAACTTGGTGGAGATTGAATGTAATCTTATCTCAATTGATATAAAATCCAACAGCAGTAATTATTGCCATATCAGTTCTAACTCAGTGGATGGAGCGGTGGATGTTCAAGAAGATTGTAATAGTGGTTCATATGTTGAACTGATACACATAGAGAAGGTTGAATTTATGTCAACAGATGTAATTCACTCATTGTCAAAGGAAAGCGAGGAGGAAATTCAGAGAATAAAGTAGTGGATGAGCATTGTAATACCGTAGTGGATGAGCACTGTAATACTGCTGGATTAGAGAGAATCAAAGCATTCATTTCTGTAGTGGATGGCGAGCCAGTTGTTTTAGATGATGATAAAAAGTCAATCAGAGTTCTAAGTCAGACCCAGAGAACAGTACGAAATTATGAGGAAGCTATTAAGCGGGATCACAAAATTAATACTGAGTAATGCATAAAGGAGGAAGTAGAATACAGTTTTATGATTGGAGATCATACTCAAAAATTTTAAAATCACTGTTACTGAAATTGTGGGAGAATAAATAGTTTAAGGTGGCAAAAGCACTTAATAGCAGGAGAGAAAATTTATCACAAGAGTAGTACATGATGAATATTTTTTAAAATATTGTGAAGTTAAAAAATAGTCCATGGAATGTCTCTGATGTGAATATCAGGGGTCAGCCCCTAGAGCAAGCAGCAGGAACAGGTTGTAATTTGATGGAAATGGAGGGTCCCATTAATTCCAAAGGAGTACTCAGTTGTAGCTAGAAATATTAAAGCACAAATGAAGTAGCTCACTACCAGATAACGGACTTTTTACAACACCTTGACAGATTGTATGCAAAGGAAATGGAATGAAAATGAGCTGAAAATGTAAATGTAGATGTAAATGTAAATGGAATTGGACCCCATTACTACAATAATAATTCTACAATTAATTTACATATTTTACTTGAAACATTATTTGATACTATGTCTACTGATACCAATTATTATTCCTTTGAGCACATATCTATGCATTGCATAGACAAGAATGTGTTTTTATTGCATTTTCATTCAAATTCTGCTGACAAAATCAATATGTTAAATTAATCTGTTATACTATTAATCATGTACCACTTCCTTTGTAAGTGTACGTGTGGATTATTTTCAGGTATGGCTCAATTAATGTAAACACTTGTCATGGTAGTATATTAAATAATAATAATATAATTTGTGTTGCTATTGGTGATAATGACTACTGTGCAATGCCATTGTCCGATATTATATCTACCTTGTAAGACTGCTGTGTTTGTTATTTAAAATGTGTAAATGCCTAGACTGCAGAGTCTAGTTACACTTGGTGCTTGTGTACTTAGGATTGCATTCTGTCAACTGACATATAACCCTTTGCCTTACTGACTCAATATCTCCCGTCTCATTCTAAATTCCTAGATTGTTTGTTCTATTCACAGCCTTTGGCATTTGCAAACAACATTACTTTGGACATTTGTTGCTGTTAGCCACCCTCTTTGTCTTTTACACATAAGTGCCTACCACTTAAGACTAGATGCTCACTCTTGCTAATCCATCCTTTGTCCATAGGCCCTCGTCATGCCGAGCTCTGTGGAACCCATTACCATTTGCCAGGCTACATTCATATACACAACAACATCAACTCTTTCCTATAGTAATGCCGTGTTAAATGTATTTCCCAAAAGAGAACCATCGTTATGTCCTTCAGCAGTTCAAACTAATGGTTATGCTCCTTTGCTGCTCTGGTCTTTTAAACAACACTCGTTAAGGAGTGTCTTTTATTGTTTATGCTTAGAGGCCTTACTGCAGCAGTGGAATGTTCACTTATTTCCCCAATTGTAAAAATAGCTCTTAATGGCAGCATAATGTTTTCTCTCTAGCCTCATCATGTTACAGAATCTCCACTCTACATTACTTTTGATTTATTAGATGACACATTCCGTACCACCTAGCATACCAATGATGTTATCATAACTTCTATCTGTGTATGACCAGTAGTGTAAATAGCTTGAAGTGGTGACTGAAGCATTACTACTAAATATAGAATGATTCAGTACTTTTAAATACACTATTCTATAGATTCAAAATTGAGTGAATTTCCATACTTTAGTACAATGAAGTAGTAATTTTAAATATTATCAGGAAAGGCCTTTATGCAATGGTGTACATTTATGCAAATTATTGTTGACTCTCAGCTGTCACTCGTTTGACTAATTTATGTTAGCACATTACACATGTTCCATCACAGCTCATTACTTTTATAATAGCCAATTGGTCACAGCACCCGGTGTTGCTCTCTCTGCTCTTTCCAGCTGCACATCTCATGGTGATGAGCATGGTACCCAACACTAAATATTGATAGACAGGGTCTAGTAAAATTGCTGGAGAAGACTTACACGGATTGGGACCATCATCCGACTCAGCCCCCCAGGAAAATGTGAAGCACAAGTGGACCTTACGGAGAGGAGAAAATTAATAATACCAGGGATGAGTGAAACAAAGTGGAAAGGGTAAGGAATGAAGAAATTAAAGAAACAGTACATACTGTATTGGCATGGAAATAACAAAGAGATGAAGAATGGTGTCAGTTTCATTATGAATAAAGATCTAGGAGGAGTCACTGACATTCAGTGCATTAGTGAGACAATAATAGAAATGACTGTACATTTAGGGAGAGGAAAACAAATTTTTTTACAGGAGTATGCACCTCAAACTGGATGTTGTCAAGAGGATAAGAAACAGTTTCTTGAAGATCTGGGAAATGTCATTAGTAAAGAGAGAGTGATCATTATAGGAGACCTAAATGCACAGACTGGAACAGGTAGAACATGATATGATAATGTAATGGGACCCCAGGGATATGGTAGAAGAAATATAGAAGGTGAGCATCTCCTTGACTTCTGTATGAGGAATGGGTTGGTGGTAAAATACAGTTGGTTTGGGAAGAGGCAGGGCCATAGGATAACACGATAAGGTTGGGATGGATTACAAAATACTGTGATTACATCATCACAGATGAAGAGAGGAGTGGAATAGTAACTGATGTCAGAGTAATCCCTAGTGAGAGCCTTGACAATGATCACCGTCTATTACTAGCAGACCCCAGAAACTTCCATGTTCCAAAAGTACAGAACAAGAAAATGAAAGAAATCAAAGTATGGGGGAACTCCAGAGAACAGAGAAGAGAGCTGAATATCAGAACTGGATAAAAGCCCTGTTACCAAGAGATGGAACGAAAAATGGAGACTAAGGTACACATTGGTAACGGAAGCAACCGAAGTTTGTGGGCAGACAAGTATGATGATAAAAGAGGAGGAAACACCTTGATGGAATGCAAGTGTGAGAGCAGTAATCAGGGAAAGAAATCTCTTCAGGAAAGAGAGGGATTGGGAGAAAAATAAACTGGAAATTATTAGAGATGAGGCAAAGATCATAAACCTCAAACAAATGTACCAAATCAAGAAACTGGAAGTTAAAAGAACAGTTGCAGAAGAAAAGACCAAGGCATGGAAGATATTCACTCAGAAATTGGAGGAGAACAGTAGAGGCAATAAGAAACTGTTATATAGGGTTATCAGATGTCAAACGAAAACAATGAATATCATAAAAGCAGTTGAATATGAAAATGGAAATCTGGTTAGGGCAGAAATTGACATGAGAGAAGTCCTGAAACACCATTTTGGCCACCTATTAAATAGATCAGTTGAAGAACCAAATACAGAACTAGAAATCCACATTTACAATGAGGAAACTCACATCACCTGAACAGAAACAAAGGCAGCCTTAAAATCTATGCCTAAAGAAAAATCTTTAGGTGCAGATGAAGTGAACACAGACATGATAAAGGCAGCAGGTATCCAAAGCATACAATGGCTGCACCGAGTACTCAATGCCATATGGGCAGATAACAAAATTCCTGCAGATTGGAGCAAGGGAGTAATGATTCCCCTGTTTAAGAAAGGAATCAGGTGGAAACACATCAACTACAGAGGAATAACTCTATTGTCTCATGGGCTGAAAATACTTGAGAAGATCATAGAAAAGAGACTGAGAACTATAACAGAACCACAGCTGGAGAGGAACAATATGGCTTCAGAAGTAACAGATCAACAATAGATCTAATTTTTAGCACCCACATGTTGATGGAAAAGTAATGGCAGAAAGGTAAAAACCTAGTCATTGTATGCCTGGATATAGAAAAAGCCTATGATAGTGTTATAAGAGATAAGAATTGGGAATGCCTGAGGAAAAGAATGTGCCTGAAAGACTAATAAAAAAATTCAGATGTTGATAAAAGACTATACTAGCTGTGTACGAATTGGGGAAGGACGATCATCACAGTTTGAGACAGAGTGTGGAGTTCAGCAAGGAAGTGCACTGTCTTCACTGCTATGCACTACTGTTATGGATACTATAACAAAGAACGCCAGGAGAAGTCAAGTGAACTGAATGTATTTGCCTTTGGTGATGACATCATGATATGGGGTGAAACTGAGGAGAAAGTGCAGATCAGACTCTATGAATGGAAATCTCAGTTCCAGAAATATAACCTCAACATCAGCAAGACCAAGACAGTAAAGATGGCAGTCAACAGAGATGGGCAACCAGCACGTGTAAAACTAGGAGACCACCAACTAGAGTATGTGTTGACAGTTTTCCTTACCTTGGAAGTGTAATGGCCAGTCATAATTTGGTCAGAAATGAAATCACCAACAGAGTGCAAAAAGGAAATGAATTCTACCAACAAGTAAGATCACTTTTATGGGTTGACCTCACTCCAAAACCAGCCTAATTGATGATGTTTAACAACTATATCATACCAATATTGACCATTGGTATTGAAACATATACCCTCACAAAAAGAGAATCATCAAGGCTGCAAGCATCAGATATAAAATTTCTTAGATCCACCATCCAGAAGACAAGGATGGACATGTTATGGAATAAAGACATCCAAATTAGATCGAGTTGACACATATAGACTTCGATGGTATGGGCATGTGATGAGAATGGAGCCAACTAGAACAACTAAATTAAATTTGAAAAGACAGGTGGATGGGAAAAGTCCACAAGGAAGACCTCATTCTCAATGGATGGACTTGATTAAAGCTGATTTAGTGACCAGAGGATGGACTGTGGATGATGTTCTCTGTGAACAGGTGTATTTGCACAGGATGAAGTGGAAGAGGCTCATTACCAGTACCTAGGAAACTGGAACTGTTAAATCATGACGATATCTAAGTATTGCAACCGTGCATGTGTCAGTCTGCACCCAACGTCAGCAAAGATGATGTAAGTCCAAACGAATCCCCAAAGTCTGTGCTCTGCACACCATTCCCAGTGGAATTGACGTGCTTGTAAGAGCCAATGGAAACCACCTCATGCTATGACAAAACTAGATGTTCATTTATTTTAAGTAAAAAATTATATTCCTTGATAAATTTTAAACCTAACTAAATGACAATTACAGTTATACACATACAAAAACAGTTTAATTACATTAGCTTCTCATTATCCCTACTGATCCTGCTGACTGATTGCCCTTTCCCAACCTCCACATACCGTGATGACGCCAAGTGCTTGTAGTACATCCTGGTGTGAAATTATAAGTGCCTCCTTATACTTTCAATTCCTTTGAGCACTGTTAAGATCACCATAACACAATATATAAATAACCCATGAATATTTTAATATTAAACATGTATTACTTCATAAGTTTATGCATAATTGTGTATCTATTATGTACAGTAATGGTGAGTGAAACAGCTCCTCTGTGATGGAGTCTGGGGTAATTCTCACATACAAATGAATAGTTTTTTGTTTGCTACCAAGCATCCCGTACAATTTTATTCTTGCTTTTCTACCTCCTTCTTCTAATTGCAACCATATTGTCATATAACTTAACTCCACCCTATACTTCATCATAAAATCAGTGCCCCACACAACATTTTTTTATTAAGATGTTATCGCAAGAGAAGTGTATGATGAATTCCTTTTAAAAGATTGTGAAATTGAAAAGATGTCTGTGGAATGTCTATGATGTGAATATCTGGCGTCAGGCTTAGGAACAAGGAGGGAGAACATGTCCTAATTTGACAGAAATGGAGGGTTCTATTAATTCCAAAGGAATACTCTGTTGTAGCTACAGATATTTAAAGCATTAACATAGATTTAAGGCCAAAAAATGTTGGTGAAGGTGATGTGATTGTTTTCCTTATCGACTGAGATAGTGCAACTGTTAGGTCGGCAGAATCAGATGAATTGTTTTTGGAGGAGGATGAAAAGGGTGTTATAAATAATTATATTTTATGTGTAGCTGGTAAAGTTACTGAGAGTAATACAACGGAAGAAAAGATGAGTACATTAAATTCTGTCAAGAGCATTGAATCAGACTTTGTCATTCAAAGTCAAAATATATTGTAGTACAAAAGATTTAGACATGTATACTAAAGATTAATGGTGTTTATGTAGTCAAAATTACAGACATCAGAAGGTTATGTGAGATTTTGAAAAGGCCAAGATAGGGAAGGAAATTGATAACAGAACCAAGGATGGAGGAATTACTTCATGAATTAATGGAAAGAGATAACAAGGCTCAAGACTCTTTGATAGAGGAGATGAATACAGAGTAGGTGCACAAAAATAGAAAAGAACCAATGAAGAGAAAAACATTTGGAGGATGAATAAATGGAAAATGTAGAGACAACCTTAGGAAAAGATGTTTGTAACAAAAAAATACATGCGTTTATCCGTTCTGAGAGCAAGTTATTGTCAATGTTCAAAAATTTGTTAAATAGGCATAAGACCAATAAATTAGTAATTTTTTATGACACTGGTGTAATAAATAGAACTGCAACAGGTGGGTTGTGCAAAAGCATAACAGAAGAAATGTTAGTGGAATCGCAAAGCCATTGATTTCAGTTCACAATGAGTTGCTTTATTGTGAGGAGATTAATAAAAGATGTTGTGTTGATCACTAGTTTTATGATGAAGTATAGGATGGTGTTAAGTTATAAGGAAAAGTGGTTAAAACTTGAACAGGAAGGTAGAGAGGAAGAATAAAATTCTACAGCATGGTTGGTGGCAAACAGGAAACCACACATTTTCATGTTACAACTATCCCAGGCTCAAGAACAGACGAGCTGTTTCGCTCATCATAATGGTGGATAATGTACATACAATTATGCATGAAGTTATTAAGTACTACATGCTTAATAAAAAAAACATTAATGGGATATTTATGTTTCGTGTTATGGTGATCTTAATAGTGCTAAAAGGACTGCAAAGAATAAGGAGGCACTTATAAATTTGCACCAGCAGGTATTACAAGTACTCGGCACAATTTGAAGTGTGTGGAGTATCGCAAACAGCAATAGGTTAATCAGTTAAAGTAGGCATAACGAGGAGCTAATGTAAATCAACTGTTTCTGTTTATGTATAATGGTAATTGTCATATTTTTAGTTTTAAAATTTCTCACGGGTTATAAATGGTTACTCAAAATAAATGTACATCCAATTCTGTCAACGCATTAGTTGGTTGCAGTGTCTCTTATATGTGTGTCAATTCCACTAGAGATGGTGTGCAGAACAAGAAGGTTTGGGATTCCTTCAGACTTAGTATCCAGGGGGCTGCTTTGTGATCCAATTTTGACACATTCTACATCATGTTTGCTGATGGTGGGTGCAGAGTGACACATGCATGGCTGCAGTAGTTAGGTACATAGCATCAGGTACCACACTCATCACCATGAGATGTGCAGCTGGAAATAGTGGGGAGAGCAACACCATGTGCTGTGACCATTTGGCTATTATAAAAGTGAAGTGCTGCAACAAAACATGTAATATTGCAAAACACCATGGGCTGGTATAAATTATGCAAGTAAGTGAAAGCAGAGAGTCAACACCAATTTGCATAAAGGAACACCATTGCATAAAAAACCTTTCATGATAATATTAAAAAACGCTACCTCTTTATGCAAAGGTATGCAACTTTAAATCTATAGCATAGTTATTTACAAGTACTCGAACATTCTATCTTCAGTAGTAATCCTTCAATCACCACTTCAAGCTATTTACACTACTGGTCAAACACAGAAAGAAATTGTGCTAACATCAATAGTAGGCTAGGTGGTACTAAGCGTCTCATATAATAAATCAACTGTAGCATTAAGTAGAGATTTTGTAACATGATGAGGCTAGAGAATACACATAACATTGCCATTAAGAGTTGCTTGTTAGGACTGGATAAATCAGGAAGTTTTCCGCTGTTGCAGTAAGGCCCTGAACTGTAAACAATAAAAGATGCTCCTTAACGAGTGTTGTATGAAAAACCAGAGCAGCAAATGAGCATAACCAAAAGTTTGAACTGCTGAAGGATGCGAGAGGTGGTTCCCTTTCAGGAAATGAATTCAACTTAGATTTAGTATAAAAAAATGTTGATTGTGCTGTGTATGTGGACAAAGAATGGGGAAACGGTAATTGATTAAACTGAGCTCGACATGACAAGGGCCTGTGGACAAAGGATGGATTAGCAGGAGTGAGAATCTGGCCTTAAGTGGTGGGCAAAGTCAAGAGGCCAGCTAACAGCTACAAATATCGAAAGCTGTGTCGTTTGCAAAGACCAAGTTTCTGAACAGAACAACTACCTAATAACTTAGAATGAGAAAAGAAATATTAATGCAATAAGCATAACAATTATATGTCAGTCCAACAAATTCAACCCTATGTACACTAGCAACAACAGTAACTACAAGCATAACTAGATTCTATACTGCAGGCATTTACTCATTATAAATAAGAAAGAAGGCAGTCCTACAACGTAGACGTAATATCAGATAATGGCATTGCACAGCAATCATCACCAGTAACAACACAAATTTCATTATTATTATTTAATATGCTACAATGATAATTGTTTACATTAAATGTGTGATACCAGAAAATTACTA
Organism: Schistocerca nitens; assembly: GCF_023898315.1. Taxonomy (NCBI): domain Eukaryota; kingdom Metazoa; phylum Arthropoda; class Insecta; order Orthoptera; family Acrididae; genus Schistocerca; species Schistocerca nitens. Next base: position 10,270,331 of record NC_064625.1, on the reverse strand, counting down.
CATACATAGACTAGTACAGGAAGTCATTCATATTTAACAGTATATCAAATTAATTTAACATTTTGATCTTGTCAACAGTATTTGACTGAAAGTAAGATACATACACATTCTTGCCTATGAGAAGCATACATCTGTATCAGTAGACATGGTATCAATAATGTTTCATGTAACATATGTAATTATTAGTGCAGGAAAGGGTTCCAGTTCCATTTACATTTACATCTACATCTACATTTCCAGACCATTTTCACTAAATTTCAACTGCATGCAATCTATCAAAGTGTTGCAAAAAGTGCCATATGTGGTATGGAACTAATAGGGATCCAATTGGTTATCTTTGGTGACATCCGTGGGCATGGCAGTGGGAGATGCGGTCTTGGGAGCTGCTGGAATATGCAAGGAACAGTTATGTTCTGGCCATCAGACAGAGAGCTGGTTTAATTTTTCTGATGCGTGACTGAACATTTGATTATGACCATCATAAAATTTTATTTTTCATGATTGGGAGACTAGCCAAGTCATAGATTACGAACAGAGACTTACGATTGTGACTCTGGCTGACAGAGAATGTGTGTGTATTGCACATTATATGAACTTTAGTTTATGCATCTGATGTGGGGTTAGAAGACGTGGTGTATAAACTCACTTAGCAATTTAAGCACATTATGTTAAGGCTACCATCACTTGTGTGCTGTTACTTATGTTGAAAATGGGACATTCTTACTAAATGGACTCACAGCTTTGTCTCATTAATGACCACAATTCAGTAGGAAGCTATATCTAGCTAAAACTAGTTTCATAAAATATGAATCTGGAGTAAAGCATATGTTATTACTGCAATTTTCCTAATATGTTATGTTTAATAATCTTTAACTTGCGTTATGTGTCTGCCCTCAACCATTTCATGGCAGGATTACCAGGGCAGTGGACTGATTGGTCACTACAATATTAGGATGTAAAGAAGACCTTCTATGCCACTATCCTGAAAAACCAACAAGCCAAGTTTTTAACTAACAGAGCATTAGCCCAAGAAAGTTAATTCACAAATGGGGTCTTTCTCGCCTCGAATGTGGACCTGAATTCTTTTTGTTCTGAATTTACAAGCCAGAATCAGTTGTCCAGGTCCTGAGAGGTGTAGCCAGTTTTGTATAGGGGCTTCGAGCTTAGAAACATTCAGCAGCAGCAGTACACAGAGTTGTTAGTGATACTAAGCAGTGCAAGAGGGAAGATGCTGGCATAATGAAAGTGCATTTAGTGTCATCAGCTTCAGCAGAGGAGACCAACAGTGCAGACTTGGACTACAACCATGAGAGCTTCAGAGTCTTCATCAGCAGATCCAGTGACAGCAGACTATTCACTTTTTGGTGACATCATGAGAGCTAAGGCAATCACCATAGGAGAATAGGTAAATACTGGTGACAAAGATGTCAATGTATGTACCTTTGCTAGTCTACCATCACTAACTGAAGACGTCACTTTCAAACTGTCACTGAACACTTGTGGTTTGGAGAACAATAGTCTGCCGAATAGCTTGAAGTCAAATTGGGAAGTTTATATTTGTAAGTTCCAATTACTAACATGTTGTAGATAATGGGGCTCTACAGTTCAGTATGGGAAAAATGTAGACTGATCTATCAAATGAAATTTTAATTGTAAAAACAAACTACATTCAAAGACAGATGAAGGACATTAAAATGCATATAGATGGTATAATTGACATGAAGTTAGCTCAAATCAGAACCATAATGTACAAAATTAGAGACGAAGTATGCCACATGGATGAGAAAACATGTGATGTTAAAAAGTCAATGAAGCTAAAAGTGGAAAAGGATGCATTAATAATTCAAGGGTGGTGTTAGTAACTGTTTGCTGAAGCTGAATGCACTTTTGGGGAAAACACGAGATGTACTTCACAATATGCCTAAGAGAACTGTAAATTGCAAATTGGTCTTTGGAAAAACTCAGTTGGGTTTGGAGGAGATGAGCTTGAAAGTAGATGTGTTAGTGATGGATGGGGTATTCACTATAATAAATGTACCATGTGGTGGACCAGGATCTTCAAGATGCTTTCCTAACAAAGGAAAGAACCATCTGACAGGTAAAGACAGCTGCACACCAGGATGTCTGATGTGTGAAAAATAAAACTAGTAGAAAGACAATTAAAAAGAAAATGTGCAACAGTAGGCAAAATTGTTAAATGACTTGTTTACCAGTTATGAGGCAGTTGAAAAATGTTTTGTAAATAGCTTCTGGAGTTTATCAGAACAGACAAAACTTCAAACAAGTTCTTGAATGAGCCAATTTATAGACACAGCAATAAAATAATGAGAAAGTTTAGTGTATGAGAAGTGACTAAACTGATGCACAAACTTGACCGCTGAATGTTCTAACTGAAATTACAATAGTCAAGTAATGATTTCCAGAACTGATGCAATTGGACTTAATATACAGCCCAACCAACACAGTAGCCAAATTCTTGGAATTTGTAGTGAAACTGGAAACCACAAGGTTTCACCAGCAGGCAAGGGAATAGGAACTACAATGTAAATATTAATTAAAACAAAAGGAATCAATCAAAACTATTTCACAGGCACAGCAGTAATAATGAAAAAAAATAAAAGGGGGGAATAATGATGCAGAAAATTTTAGACATCATGACAGGGAGTAAAGGTTTGAACAACCAGCAATGCAATGACATCATAAAGACAACAGGAGAGCAGAAAACTAGATTCCTCTGCATCTCAGGTCCAGATATGTTGATCTAAACCAGTATGGAAAAGGACAAGATGGGTAGCAAATCCAAAAAAATATAATCAGTTAGAAAGCAAGGTTGAAAGTATGAAAATGGAGATTGTAAAGGAGGGCAATAAAGCAGGGACAAATCAGATGCAGATTAACAGCAAGGGAAGAGAAATACATGGGAAAGATGTATCAAATGAAAAGAAAATCAGAGTAAAAGATGTATCTGATTCGGGGGATGATGAGGCTAATGGTGGAAAACGTTTGAAAAACAATCAGTTTCGAGACCAGAAGCAGATACGACCTTGGCAGAGATTGACCGTAATCTCATCTCATCGAATCAGACTTTGAATGACGAAGTCAAAATAGATTGTAGTACAAAAGATCTAGACAGGTATACTAAAGATGAATGGTGTTTATGTAGTCAGAATTACAGACATCAGAAGGGTATTTCAGAGTTTGAAAAGGCTAAGATCAGGAATGAAATTGATTAGAGAACCAGATGTGGAGGAATTACTTCATGAATTAATGGAAGGAGATAACAAGGCTCAACACTCTTTGATAGAGGAGATGAATACAGTGCAGGTACACAAAAACCCATGAAGAGAAAAATGTTTGGAGGATGAAGAAACATAAAATGTTCAGCCAATCTTAGAAATCGATGTTTGTGACAAGAAAATACGTGCACTTATAGGTTCTGAGAGCAAGGTATTGTCAATGTTCGAAAATTTGTTACATAGGCTAAAGGCCAAGAAATTGGTAATTTTTTATGTCACTGGTGTAAAAACTAGAACTGCAACTGTTGGGTTGGGCAAACCCGTAGCAAAAGAAATGCTAGTAGAATTGCAAAGTCATTGATTTCAGTTCACAATGAGTTGCTTTATTGTGAAAAGATTAATAAAAGATGCTGTGTTGAGCACTGATTTTATGATGAAGTATAGGCTGGTACTAAGTTATAAGAAAAAGTGGTTAAAATTCGAACAGGAAGGCAGAAATGAAGTATAAAATTCAACAGGAAGCTTGGCGGCAAACAGAAAACAACACATGTGCATGTTATAACTATCCCAGAGTCAATTAGAGATGAGCTGTTTCACTCATTTAACAGTGCATAATGTATATACAATTATACATGATGTTATTAAGTATTACATGCTTAATATAAAAACATTAATGGAGTACTTATGTTTTGTGTTATGGTGATTTTGATAATGCTAGCAGGACTGTAAAGAATAAGGAGGCACTTATAAATTCACACCAGGAGAAATTACAAATAGTCGTCATAATTTGAGGGGTGTGTAGTTTGGCGAACAGCAAGAGGTTAATCAGAACAAGTAGGGATAATGAGGAGCTAATGTAATTCACTTGTTTTTGGGTGTGTATAATAGTAATTGTCATTTTTTTAGTTTTAAAATTTTTCAACCGATATAAATGGTTGCTTAAATTAAATGAACATCCAATTCTGTCAACACATTAGGTGGTTGCATTGCCTCTTATGTGTGTCGATTCCATTGGGGATGGTGTGTAAAAGACGAATTTTGGAGATTCCTACAGACTTAGTATTCCGGAGGCTGCTTTGTGATCCAATTTTGACACATTCTACACCATCATTGCTGATGGTAGGTGCAGAGTGACACACACATGGTTGCAGTACCTAGCATTGGGTACCACACTCATCACCATGAGATGTGCAACTGGAAAGAGTAGGTAGAGCAACACCAGGTGCTACAACGAAACATGTGATGTGACGAAACACCATGGGCTGGTATAGATTACGCAAGTAAGTGAAAGCTGAGAGTCAACAGTCATTTGCATAAAGGAACACCACTGCATAAAACATTTCATCATAATATTAAAATTGCTACGTGTTTGTGTAAAAGTATGCAAGTTTAATTCTGTAGGATAATGTATTTGTAAGTACTGGAACATTCTATAGTTAGTAGTAATGCTTCAGTCACCACTTCAGTCTATTTGCACTACTGATCAGACAGACACACAAATAATGCTAACATCAATGTTGCACTAGGTGGTACCTGTCATCTAACAAATAAAATGTAGCATTAAGTGGAGATTTTGTAACATGGTGAGGTTGGAGAGAAACCATTATGCTGTCATTAAGATTTATCTGGGGAAAAGTGGGAAATATTTCACTGCTGCAGTACAGCACAGAAATGTAAACAATAAAATACACTCCTTAATGAGTTTTGTATGGATAACGGCAGCAGGAAAGGAACATAACCATTAGTTTGAATTGCAGAAGGATGCCAGGAATCTTTCCTTTCCGGAAATGTGTTCAACATTGATTTAGTATAGAAAACTGTTGACTGTGCTATGTATTTCTACAAAGGGTGAGCAAACGGTAATGGGTTCAACCGAGCGCAACAAGACGAGGGCCTATTGACTAAGGATGGATTAGGAGGAGTGAGAATCTGGTCTTAAGTGATAGGCATTTACATGTAAAATGCCAACAGCCTGGCTAACAGCTACAAATATCCAAAACTGTGTTGTTTGGAAACATCAAGGCTCTGAACAGAACAAACACTTGAATAACTTAGAATGAGATTAGAAATATTCATACAGTAAGCATAATGGTTATATGTCAACCAACGAATGCAATCCTATGTACACAAGCACCAACTGTAACTACAAGCATAACTAGACTCTATACTGTAGGAAGTTACACATTATACATAACAAATATGGCAGACCTACATGGTAGACATAATATTAGGTAATGGCATTTCACAGCAGTCATTATCACAGAAATATTATTATTATTTAATATGCTATGATGATAAGTGTTTATATTAATTGTCTCATACAAGAAAAATACTACAGACACCACACTTATACAGGAAGTGGTACGTAGATAATCATATGCCAAATTAATTTGACATGTTGATGTTACTGACAGTATTTGATTGGATGTGTGAAAAATACACATTGTTGCTATGAAAAGCATGCATCTGTGCTTAAAGGAGTAGTAATTATTATGATTAGACATGTAACACATATAAATTAGTTGTAGAATTATTAGTGCAGGAATGGTCAAATTCCATTTAAAATTACATTTCCAGGTTGCTTTCACTCCATTTCAACTGCAAGAAATCTGTTAAAGTGTTGCAAAAAGTGCTTTATGTGGTAGTGATCTAATAGAGACCCCATTAGTTATCTTTGGTGGACATGGTGGTGGGAGAGGTGTGTCTTAGGAGTTGCTGGAAAATGCACACACAAGTTATGTTATGGCCATCAGACAGAGAGGGCTGCTTTGGTTTTTTCTGACATGAGACTGAATATTTGATTATGACCATCATAAACTCATATTTTTGAAAATCGGGAGTCCAGCCAACTCAGAGATTACGAACAGAGACTTGAGTTTATGACTTTGGCTGACAGAGCTTGTGCATGTATTGCACTTTATATGGACTTTAGTTTATGCATCTGAGAGTGGGGTTATAAGACCTGGTTTATAAACACACTTAGCAATTTAAGCATATTAAGTTAAGGCTACCATCACTCACATGCTACCAGTTATGTTGAAAATGGGACATTCTTACCAAATGACTCACTGTTTTGCTTCATTAAGGACCACAAGTCAGCAGGAATTCATGTCTGTCTGAATTAACCAGTTACATTAAATATAATTCTGGGGCATAGCATATGTTATTACTGCAATTTTTCTGATATGTTACGTGTAATAAAGTTTAACTCACATTGTGTGTCTGCCCTCAACCATTAGATGGCAGGATTACGAGTGCAGTGGACTGATTGGCCTCTATCACATTAGGGTGTTAAGAATGCTGCGTATGCCACAACCCTGGAAAACCTACGAGCCAAGTTTTTAACTAACAGAGTTCTACATTGGACCATGACAGTTAAGTCACGAATGGGCTCTTTCTTATCTGGAATGTGGTCTTAAACTTATTCAGTTCTGAATTTACAATCAAGAATGAGTTGTCCTGGTCCTTAGAGGTGTAGACAATTTTATATAGGGACATTGAGCTTAGAAACATTCAGCAGTTGTAGTACACAGAGTTGCCTGTGATATTAAGCAGCGGAGGAGGGAAGATGATTGCACAATGAAAGTGCACTGAATAAGTGTCATCAGCTTCAGCATCAGAATCAACAGTATAGAAATCAACTATAACCATGAGAGCTTCAGCGTTGTCATCAGCAGCAGATCTAGAATCGGCAGAATACACACTTTTTCGTGACGTCATCTGAGAAAAGGAAGTCATCATGGGAGAATAGGTAAGTACTGGTGACAAAGATGTCAATGTGTGTACCTCTGCTGGCGTACCATCAGAAACTGCAGCTATCACGTTCAGTCACTGAACACTTGTGGTTTGGAGAACAATAGTCTGCCAAATAGCTCGAAGTGAGATAAGGAAGTTTAGATTTGTAAGTTCTAAATACTAATGTGTTGCAGATAATCTAGCTCTACTGTTTAGTATGGATAAAATGCAAACTGATCTATCAAATGAAATTTCAGTTGTTAAAACCCAATAAATTCAAGGACAGACAAGGGGGGAAGGGGGGGGGGGCATTCCTGATGAAGAAGGCTGTGTGGATGAGAAAATAAATGATGTTAAAAAGATCAACGGACCTAAAAGTGGAAAAGATGTGTGACCATTGAGGGATGGTGTTAATTACTGTATTCTGATTCAGAATGCACTTTTGGGGGAAACACAAGATGTGATTCAGAATGTGCCTGAAAGAACTGTAAATTGCAAAATGGTCATTGGAAAAAATTCACTGGGGTTTGGAGGAGACGAGTTTGAAAGTAGATGTGTTAGTGATGGATCAGGTCGCCACCTTAATAAATGTACCATGCGGTGGACCAGGATCTTCAATATGCTTTCCTAAGAAGGGAAAGTACCATCTGCCAGATTTTCTTGTAGCATGTAAAGACAGCTGCACACCAGGAATTTCTTGTGTGTAAAATAAAACTAGTGGAAAAGCAGTTAGAAAGAAATGTGCAACAGTGGGAAAAACTGTTCAATGACTTGTTTAGCTATTTATGAGGAATTTGAAAAATGTTTTGTAAATAAATCCCGGAGTGAGGCAAAACAGACGAAACTTCGGAACAAGTTCTTTAGTGGACCAATTTACAGATATGGCAATACAATAATGAGAATGTTTTGTGTATGTGAAGTAGCTAAACCCATGCACAAAATTTGACTGCTGGATGTTCTATCTGAAATTAGAATCCTCAAGTGACAATTTCCAGAATCGATGCAATGGGACTTAATACACAGCCCAACCAACCCAGTAGCCAAATTCTTGGAATTTGTAGTGAAACTGGAAACCACAGGGTTTCACCAGCAGGCAAGGGAAGTGTGAACTACAATGTGAGGAAGAAATTTTAGACATCAGGACAATGAGTAACGGTTTAAACAACCAGCAATGCAAGGACAACGTAACTACAACAGGAGAGCAGAAAACTAGATTTCTCTGCATCTCAGGTCCAGAGATGTCAATCTAAACCAGCATGGTAAAGGACAAGATGGGTAGCCAATCCGAAAAAATATAGTGAGTTACAAACAAGGTTGAAATAATGAAAATGGAGATTGTAAAGGAGGGCAAGAAAGTAGGGACAAATCAGATGCAGAGTAACAGCAAGGAAAGAGAAATACATGGGAAAGATGTATCAAATGACAAGAAAATCGGAGTAAAAGATTTATCTAAAAACAAAGATGATGTGACTTACCGAACGAAAGTGCTGGCAGGTCGATAAACACACAAACAAACAAACACAAACACACACACAGAATTCAAGCTTTCGCAACAAACTGTTGCCTCATCAGGAAAGAGGGAAGGAGAGGGAAAGATGAAAGGAAAACCCACATCCTTTCGTCTTTCCCTCTCCTTCCCTCTTTCCTGATGAGGCAACAGTTTGTTGCGAAAGCTTGAATTTTGTGTGTGTGTTTGTGTTTGTTTGTGTGTCTATCGACCTGCCAGCGCTTTCGTTCGGTAAGTCACATCATCTTTGTTTTTAGATAGATTTTTCCCACGTGGAATGTTTCCCTCTATTATATTGATAGGAGTAAAAGATTTATTTGAGTCACGGTATGATGAGGCTATTGGTAGAAAATATTGAAAAACAATATTGGTATCAGTTAAGAGACTAGAAGCAAATACAGCCTTGGCAGGGATTGACTGTAATCTCATCTCAATTGATATATAATCCAACAGCAGTAATCACTGCAATGTCGGTTGTAACTCAGTGGATGCATCAATGGGTGTTCAAGAAGGAAGTGATAGTGGTTCATATGTTGTATTGACGGGTGTAGAGAAGGTTGAATTTATGTTGACAGATGTAATTCATTCATTGTCAAAGGGAAGTCAGGAGGAGATTTCAGAGAATAAAGTAATTGACGAGCATTGTGATACTGCTGGATTAGATGTGTCAGAAGAGAAAATCAAAGCTTTCATTTCTATAGTGGATGGGGAGCCAATCATTTTAGATGATGATAAAAAGTCAATGACTGTTATAAGCCACACACAGAGAACAGTAAGAAATTATGAGGAAACTACTGAGCTGGATCACAAAATGAATGCTGAGTAGTATATAAAGGAGGAAGTGGAATACACTTTTATGATTGGAGATCATATTTGAAAATTTTAAAAATGCTGTTGCTGAAATTTTGGTAATAGTTTAAGGTGGTGAAAGCACTTAACAGAAGGCCACAAAAGTTAGCACAAGAGAAGTGTATCAGGAATATTTTTTAAAAAATTGTGAAGTTGAAAAGATGTCTGTCGAAGGTCTATGATGTGAATATCTCAGGTCAGACCTTAGAGCAAGGGGCGAGAACAGGTCCTAACTTGAGGAAGTGGAGGGTCGCGTTAGTTACAAAGGAATACTCAGTTGTAGCTAGAAATATTTAAGCATAAATGGAGCAGCTCACTACCAGATAATACACTTTATACAACAGTTTGAGAGACTGTGTGCAGAGGAAATGGAATGAAAACGAGCTGAAAATGTAAATGTAGATGTAAATGGAATTGGACCCCATTACTACAATAATAGTTCTACAATTAATTTACATATTTTACTTGAAACATTATTTGATACTATGTCTACTGATACTAATCACTATTCCTTTAAACACATATCTATGCTTTTCATAGACAAGAATGTGTGGTTATTACACTTTCATTCAAATACCGTTGACAAAATCAATGTGTTAAATTAATGTGTTATACTATTAATCATGTACCACTTCCTTTATAAGTGAATGTGTGGAGTATTTTCTGGTATGGCTCAATTAATGTGCACACTCATTATCATGATACTTTAAATAACAATAATATAATTTCTGTTGCTACTCATGATAATGACTACTGTGCAAAACCATTATCAAATATTATGTCTACCTTGTAAGACTGCTGTGTTTGTTATTTATAAGGTATAAATGCCTACAGTGCACAATCTAGTTATGCCTGTAGTTACAGTTGTCCTTGTTTACATAACATTGCATTCCTTCGACTGACATATAACCCTTTGGATTACTGCCTCAGTATCTCTTATCTCATTCTAAGTTATTAGAGTGTTTGTTCTATTCTCAGCTTCGTTTTTCCAAACAACACTGCTTTGCACATTTGTAGCTGTTAGCTGCACTCTTGTCTTACACGTAAGTGCCTACCATTTAAGACTATATGCTCACTCCTGCTAATCCATTCTTTGACCATAGGTCCTTGTCATACCGAGCTTGGTGGAGCCCATTACCATTTACCAGGCTACATCATTATACATAGAAACATCATCTGTTTCCTATATTAATGCCACGTTAAATGCATTTCCTGAAAGGGAACCAACGTAATGCCCTTCAGCAGTTCAAACTAATGGTTACACTCCTTTGCTACACTGGTTTTCCATACAACACTTGTTAAGGAGTGTATTTTATTGTTTACTGCAGCAGTGGAACATTTTCTTATTTCCCCAGTTTTACAAATAACTCTTAATGGCAGCATAATGTTTTCTCTCTAGCCTCATCATAATACAGAATCTCCACTCAATGCTACATTTGATTTATTTGATGACACATTCAGTACCACATAGCAAACCATTGATGTTAGCATAATTTCTATCTTTGTCTGACCAGTAGTGTAAGTAGATTGAAGTGCCGAATGAAGCAGTACTAGTAAATATAGAATGATCCAGTAATTATAAATAAACTATTCTATACATTAAAAATTGAGTGACTTTGCATACTTTAGCACAATGAAGCAGTAACTTGAAAGGTCTTTTATGCAACAGTGTACCACACCGTAAATTATTGTTGACTCTCACTTGTCACTTATTTGAATAATTTACATCAGCCCATTATACATGTTTCATCATTGTACTTTACTTTTATAATGGCAAGTTGGTCACAGCACCTGGCATTGTTCTCCCTACTCTTTCCAGTTGCACATCTCACGGTGGTAAGTCTGATACCCAACAGTAAGTACTGCAACTATGCCTGTGCCATTCTGCACCCAACATCAACCAAGATGATGTAGGATCTGTAAAAATTGGATCTCAAAGCCGCCCACACAATTCAATGTCTTAATGAATCCCCAATGTCTGTGCTCTGTAAATCATTCCCAGTGGAATTGACATGCTTGTAAGAGCCAATGCAAGCCAGCTTAATGCTTTGACAGAACTAGACGTTCATTTATTTTAACTAAACATTTATATCCCTTGATATATTTTAAACCTAACTAAATGACAATGACAGTTATACACACACAAAAACATTTTAATTACATTACAATTTAATTATCCCAAGTTGAACTGACTGATTGCCACTTCCCAACCTCCACATGCCTCCAATTACGACAACTATTTGTAATACCTCCTGGTACGAAACTGTAAGTGCATCCTTTGCCTTTCCATTCTTTTGAGAACCATTAGGATCACCATAACACAAGACATGATTATCCGATGATCATTTTTATATTAACCATGTATTACTTAATAATTTTATGCATAATTGTATATCTGTTATGTATGGTGAGTGAAACAGCTCCTTGGTGATGTAGTCTGGGGTGATTGTCACATACAAATGCGTTGTGTGCTGTTCACCACAAAGCATGCTGTTCATCATAAAAATCAGTGCCTCACACAACATCTTTTATTAAGATGCTAGCGCGTGGTGTTTTCCTTATCAGCTGAGACAGTGGAACTGTTAGGGTGGAGGACTCAGATGAATTGTTTTTGGAAGAAGATGAAAAGGGTGAGGTAAATAATTATATTTTATGTGTAGCTGGTAAAGTTACTGAGAGGAATATTACAGAAGAAAACATGAGTACATTCAATTCTGTCGAGCGCATCGGACTGATGACCAGAGATGTTAAGTCCCATAGTGCTCAGAGCCATTTGTCGAGCGCATCGAATCAGACTTTGAATGACGAAGTCAAAATAGATTGTGGTATAAGAGATCTGGACAAGTAAACAAAAGATGAATGGTGTTTATGAAGTCAAAATAACAGACATCAGAAGGGTATGTGAGATTTTGAAATGACCAAGATACGGAACGAAATTGATAAGAGAACCAGGGGTGGAGAAACTATTTCATGAATTAATGGAAGGAGATAAAAAGGCTCAAGACTCTTTGGCAGAGGACATGAATACAGTGCAAGTGCACAAATATTTGCAGGATGAAGAAACAGAAAATGTACAGCCAGTCTTAGGAATCAATGTTTGTGACAAGAAAATACGTATGCTTATTGGTTCTGAGAGCAAGGTGTGGTCAATGTTCAAAAATTTGTTAAACAGCCATAAGACCATGGAACTGGTAATTTTTAACATCACTGGTGTAAAAATTAGAACCACAACAGGTGGGCTGAGCAAACCTACAACAGAAGAAATGTTAGTAGAACTGTAAAGACGTTGATTTCAGTTCACAGTGAGTTGCTTTATTGTGAGAGGATTAATACAAGATGTTGTGTTGGGCACTGATTTTATGATGCAGTATATTATGGTGCTAAGCTATAAGAAAAAGTGGGTAAAATTCGAATAGGAAGGTAGAAAGGAATAAAAAAAATGCAACAGGATGCTTGGTGGCAAACAGGAAACAACACATTTGCATGTTACAACTACCCCAGACTGAATTACAGGTGAGCTGTTTCACTCATCATAATCATGCAATATGAATATACAATTATGCATGAAGTTATTGAGTATTACGTGCTTAATATAAAAGAATTCATGGGATATTTATGTTTTGTGTTATAGTGATCTTAATAGTGCTAAAAGGACTGTAAAGAATAAGGAGGCACTTATAATTTTGCACCAGGAGGTATTACAAATAGTATGGTTAATTTGAAGTGTGTGGAGTTTGGCAAATAGCGAGAGGTTAACCAGTTCAAGTAGGTATAATGAGGAGCTAATGTAATTCAATTGTTTTTGTATGTGTATAATGATAATTGTTATTTTTTTAGTTTTAAAATTTCTCAAGGGATATAAAGGGTTACTTAAAATAAATGAACATCCAATTTTGTCAACACTTTAGGTGGTTGCATTACCTCTTTTATGTGGGTCGATTCCACTGGGGATGGTGTGCAGAACACGAATTTTGGGGATTCCTTCAGACTTATTATTCTGGAGGCTCCTTTGTGATCCAATTTTGACAGATTCTACATCATCTTTGCTGATGGTGGGTGCAGAGTGATACATGCATTGCCACAGTACTTAACATCGGGTAGGATACACATCACCATGAGATGTGCAACTGGAATGAGTGGGAAGAGCAACACCGAGTGCTCTGACCAAGTGGCTATTATAAAAGTGAAGTGCTACAATGAAACATGTGATGTGAAGAAACACTATGGGCTGGTATAGATTTAGCAAGTACATGAAAGTTCACAGTCAACAATCATTTGCACAAAGGAACACTGTTGCATGAAAAACTGTCATGATAATGCTAAAATTACTATGTCTTTGTGCAAAAGCATGCAAGCTTAAATCTATATGATAGTGTATTTGTAAGTACTGGATCATTCTATAGTTAGTGGTTATGCTTCAGTCTCCACTTCAAGCTATTTACACTACTGGTCCAACACAGAAGGAAATTATGCTACCATCAATAGTAGGCTAGATGGTACTGAATGTGTCATCTAATAAATCAACTGTAGTATTAAGTAGAGATTATGTAACATGCTGAGGCTAGAGAGAATACATACTTGTTAGAACTGGGGAAACCAGGAAATTTTCTGCTGCTGCAGTAAGGCCGTAAATTGTAAACAATGAGAGACACTCCTTAGCGAGTAAAAACCATAGCAGCCAAGCACCATAACCCTTAGTTTGAATACCAGAAAGACGCCAGTTATTGTTCCCTTTCAGGAAATGCAGTCAACAATGATGTAGTATAGAAAACTGTTGACTGTGCTGTGAATTTCGACAAAGGCTGGACAAACGGTAATGGGTTCAACTGAGCTTGACATTACGAGGGCCTATGGACAAAGGATGGATTAGCAGGGGCAAGAATCTGACCTTAAGTGGTCGCATTTACATGTAGAATTCAAAACGCCAGCTGATAGCTAAAAATGTCCAAATCTGTATTGTTTGGAAACACCAAGGCTCTGAACAAAACCAGTAGTCTAATAACTTAGAATGAGACAAGAAATATTCATACAGTAAGCATAGCAGTTGTATGTCAGTCCATTGAATTCAATCCTTTGCACACAAGCACCAACTGTATCTACAAGCATATCTAGACTCTATACTGTAAGCATTTACACATTATGAGTAACAGATAAGGCAGTCCTACAATGTAGACATAATATCAGATAATGGCATTGCACATTTATCATTATCATCAGCAGGTAGCAGCACAAAATATTTAATATGCCATGATGATAAGTGTCTAAATTGAATGTGTCATAACAGAAAATTACTACAGACATACACTTATACAGGAAGTGGTACGTAGTTAATAGTATATCATATTAATTTAATATATTGATTCTGTCGACAATATTTCATTGAAAGTGCAATATAGACACATTTTTGCCTATGAAAAGTGTACATCTGTGCTAAAAGGGATAGCAATTTGTATCAGTAGACTTGGAATCAAATAATGTTTCATATAACATATGTAATTTAATTGTAGGATTAATAGTGCAGGAATGAGGTCCTGTTCCACTTATATTTACATCTACATTTACATTTCATGACATTTTCACTAAATTTCAACTGCACGCAATCTATCAAAGTGTTGCAAAAAGTGCATTACGTGGTAGGGATCTAATAGAAACCCCATTTGTTATCTTTGGCAACTTTGGTGGACATGGTGGTGGGAGAGGTGTGTCTTAGGAGTTGCTGGAAAATGCACACACAAGTTATGTTATGGCCATCAGACAGAGAGGGCTGCTTTGTTTTTTTCTGACATGAGACTGAATATTTGATTATGACCATCATAAACTCGTATTTTTTAAGATCGGGAGTCCAGCCAACTCGGAGATTACGAACAGAGACTTGAGTTTATGACTTTGGCTGACAGAGCTTGTGCATGTATTGCACTTTATATGGACTTTAGTTTATGCATCTGAGAGTGGGGTTATAAGACCTGCTTTATAAACACACTTATCAATTTAAGCATATTAAGTTAAGGCTACCATCACTCACATGCTACCAGTTATGTTGAAAATGGGACATTCTTACTAAATGACTCACTGTTTTGCTTCATTAAGGACCACAATTCAGCAGGAAACCATGTCTCTCTGAATTAACCAATTACATCAAATATAATTCTGGAGTATAGCATATTTTTTCTGATATGTTGCGTGTAATAATGCTCAGCTCACATTGTGTGTCTGCCCTCAACTATTTGATGGCATGATTACCAGTGCAGTGGACCGACTGGTCTCTACCATATTAGGGTGTAAAGAAGACTGTGTATGCCACAACCCTGAAAAAGCTACGAGCCAAGTTTTTCACTAACAGCACCATGCATTAGGCCATGACAAAGTCACAAATGGGGTCGTTCTTGTCTGAATGTGGACTTAAATTTATTTAGTTCTGAATTTACAAGTAAGAATCAGTTGTCCAGGTCCTGAGAGGTGTAGACAGTTTTGTATAGGAGCTTTGAGCTTAGAAACATTCAGCAGCAGTAGAACACAGAGTTGCTAGCGATATTAAGCAGTGCAAGAGGGAAGATCATGGCACACTGAAAGTGCACTGAATAAGTGTCCTCAGCTTCAGTTGCAGAGATCAACAGTGTAGAAATCAGCTACAACCATGAGAGCTTCAGTGTCTTAATCAGGAGCAGAGCCAATGTTGGAAATATTCACTTTTTGGTGACATCATCACAGAAAAGGAAGTCATCATGGGAGAATAGGTAAGTACTGGTGAAAAAGATGTAAATGTGCTAACCTTGGCTCGCCTAACATCAGGAACTGAAGATTTCATGTTCAAACATCACCAAATGCTTGGGGTTTGGAGAACAATAGTCAGCCAGGTAGCCTGAAGTCAGATTTGTAAATTCCTATTACCTACTTATTGCAAATAATTGGGATCTACAACTTAGTATGGGGAGAATGCAAACTGATCTAACAAATGAGATTTCAATTGTTAACACTCAAATAAATTAAAAGACAGGTGAAAGAAACACGAAATCAAAAAATGAGGTAAGGGTTGCATTGGAAAAAATAAAATGGATGTAGAGGTTATGATTGAGGTGAAGTTAACTCAAATCAGAACCGAAAGTGGCAAAATTCCAGATGTAGTAGGCCGCATGGGGGAGAAAAAAAGTCTACAGACCTAGAAGTGAAGAGATGCATGATCATTAAGGGGCGGTGTTAATAACTGATTTCTGAGGCAGAATGCACTTTTGGGGGAACACTCAAAAAATAGTAAATTGCAATATGGTCATTTGAAAAAATCAGTGGGGTTTGGAGGAGACAAGCTTGAAAGTAGATGTGTTAGCAATGGATCAGGTCGCCACTGTAATAAACGTACCATGTGTTTGAACAGGATCTTCAATATGCTTTCCTAACAAGGGAAAGTACCAGCTGACAGATTTTCTTGCAGCATGTAATGTCTGATGTGCAAAAAATAAAACTAGTGGAAAGACAGAAGGAAATGTACAACAGTGGGCAAAATTGTTGAATGACTTGTTTACCAGATATTAGGCATTTGAAAAACATTTTGTAAATAAATTCTGACGTGAGGCAAAACAGACAAAACTTCAGAACAAGTTCTTAATTAGGCCAATTTACAGACATCGCAATACAAAGATGATAAAGTTTTGTGTATGTGAAGTGGCTAAACTATTCCGCAAACGTCAACTGCAGGGTGTTCTAACTGAAATTTCAATGCTGAAGTGACAATTTCCAGAATAGATGCAATGGAACTTGGAACACAGCCCATCTAACTCAGTAGACAAATTCTTGGAATTTGTAGTGAAACTGGAAACCACAGAGTTTCACCAGCATGCAAAGGAATGAGACAATGTAAATTTTAGTTAGGACAAAAGAAATCAATCCAATATATTTCACAGGACCTCCAAAATTATGGAAATAATTAACAAAGTGGGAATAATGAGGAAGAAAATTTTAGAGATCGTGACAAGGAGCTAAGGTTTGAATGACCAGCAATGCAAGGACAACATAACCACAACAGGAGAGCAGAAAACTAGATTTCTCTGCATCTCAGGTCCAGAGATGTCGCTCTAAACCAGCATGGAAAAGTACAAGATGGGTAGCAAATCCTAAAATATATAGTGAGTTATAATGCAAGGTTGAAATTATGAAAATGGAGATTGTATAGAAGGGCAAGAAAGGAGGGAGAAATCGGATGCAGAGTAACAGCAAGGAAGGAGAAATACATGGGAAAGATATTTCAAACGACAAGAAAATGGGAGTAAAATATTTATTTGATTCAAGGGATGATGAGGCTAATGGTAGAAAACTTTGGAAAAATAAAATTGGTATCTGTTTTGAAACCAGAAGCAGATACAAACTTGGCAGAGTTTCATCGTAATCTTATCTAAATTGCTATAAATCCAACAGCAGTAATTATTGCCATATCAGTTGTAACGGAGATGATGCAGCTGTGGATGTTCAAGAAGATAGTAATAGTTGTTCGTATGGTTGAATTTATGTCAACAGATGTAATTCATTCATTGTCAAAGGAAAGTGAGGAAGAGATTTCAGAGAATAAACTAATGGATGAGCATTGTAATACTGCTGGATTAGATGTGTCAGAAGAGAGAGTCAAAGCATTCATTTCTGTAGTGGATGGCGAGCCAGTCGTTTTAGATGGTGATAAAAAGTCAATGAGAGTTCTAAGTCTGACCCAGAGAACAGTAAGAAATTATGAGAAAACTGTTGAGCTGGATCACAAAATTAATACTGAGTAGTGTATAAAGGAGGAAGTGGAATACAGTTTTATGATTGGAGGTCATATTTGAAAATTTTAAAATTACTGTTACTGGAATTGTGGGAGAATAAATAGTATAAGGTGGCAAAGGCACTTAATAGAAGGAGAGAAAATTTAGTGCAAGTGTAGTGTATGATAATTTTTTTTAAAAAAAAGATTGTGAAACTTAAAATATGTCCATGGAATGTCTATGATGAAATTATCAGGGGTCAGCCCCTAGATCAAGGGGTCTTAATTGGATGGATATGGAGGGTCCCTTTAATTCCAAAGGAGTACTGAGTTGCAGCTAGAAATATTTATGAGCATAAATGGAGTAGCTCACTACCAGATAATGCGCTTTCTACAACACCTTGACATTGTAGGATGTGAGGCCTGCCAGTTATGCAAAATACCTGTAAGAGGTTTCCACCCAGTATATGCATAAAGTATGAAGAAGAGCAGATAGAAGAGGTTGACAGTCTTAAATTCCTGGGATTACAACTCAATAATAAATTGAGCTGGGAGGAGCACACCACAGTACTGCAGAAATGCCTTAACAAATCTGCATTTGCAATTCGAGTGTTAGCAGACATAGGCGACATAAAAATGAAAAAGCTTGCATACTTTGCCTGCTTTCATTCTATAATGTCATATGGTATAATATTTTTGGGTAACTCTTCAAGTCAAACAAAATTTTTCAGAGTCCAAAAGCGTGTAATACGTATTATTTGTGGAGTAAATTCACAGACGTCCTGTAGAAACCTCTTCAAAGAACTGGGTATACTAACTACTGCCTCTCAGTATTTTTACTCCTTAATGAAATTTGTCCTAAATAATATATATCTTTTTTTCCAACAAACAGCTCAGTTCATACATACAATACCAGTAACAAAAATTATCTGCACAAGGACTTAAAAGCACTTACTTTAGTTCAAAAAGGGGTCCACTTCTCAGGAACATTAATCTTCAATAATTTGCCAGCAAACATAAAAAAATTTAGTTACAAATAAAGATCAGTTTAAAAGGAGCCTGAAAGACTTACTAGTGGACAACTCCTTCTACTCCATTGACGAATTTTTTAATAGAAACAAATGATGTATTGTATATATTCATACTATTAGTTTTGTTACTTCAGCTTAAAAAAAATAAATTAGTTACATGTTCCACATCCACGAGGATCTACTCAGCACAGAACTATGGAATGAAAAACTAATCTAATCTAAACGGCTTTTTCCAAGTATCCAAACATGTTTCAGCACCACTGTGTCAACATCAGTGGGCTTCCATTTTATTTAATCTGTAATGACAACATTATTAGTAAATGATTACAAAATAATGTGGATATTTAGTTCAAACAATAGTGCCTTTCAGTTTGTTAATACCTTTACAAAGGTGTAAAGGTATTAACAAAAATATAGGAACTATTGTTTGAACTAAATAACCTCATAATTTTGTAATCATTTAGTAAAAATGTTCACATTACAGATTAAATAAAACAGAAACTCACTGATGATGCCTCAGTGGTTTTGAAACATGTTTGGGTACTTGAAAAAACCGTGTTTTGCATAACTGGCAGACCTCACATCTTACAATTTTGACTGCAAACATGCTAAACACAAGGAGCTGCAAATCCAAATGATGAATACCTTGACAGTTTGTGTGCAGAAGAAATGGTACGAAAATGACCTGGAAATGTAAATGGTATTGGACCCCATTAACACAAAAATAATTCTACAATTAACTTGCATATTTTACATTAAATCATTTTTAATACTGTGTATATGGATACTAATTCTATTCCTTTAAGCACATGTCTAAGCTTTTCATATACAAGAATGTGTTTTTATTGCCCTTTCATTCAAATACCATTAACAAAATCAATATTTAAACTAATTTGTTATATTATTAATCATAAACTGCTTGCTTTATAAGTGTATGTGTGGAGCAGTTTCTGGTATGACACAATTAATGTATACATTTATTATTGTAGTATATTAAATGATAATAAAATAATTTGTGTTTCCACTCATGATGACTACTGGGGAATGCCATTATCCGATATTATGTCTACCTTCTAAGGCTGCTGTGTTTGTTGTTTATAATACTAAATGCCTACAGTGTAGAGTCTAGTTACACTTGTTACAGTTGGTGCTTGTGTACTTTGGACTGCATTCCTTGGACTCGCATATAACCCTTTGGCTTACTGCCTCAATATCTCTTGTCCCATTTTAAGTTATTAGAGTGTTTGTTCTATCCACAGCCTTGGCATTTCCAAACAACATTAGCTGTTAGTGACCCTCCTATGTTTTACATGTTAGTGCCTACCACTTAAGACTTAGATGCTCACTCCTGCTAATCCATCCTTTGACCATAGGTCCTCGTCATGCCGACCTCGGTGGAACCCATTACCATTTGCCAGGCTACATCCATATACTTAGCAACATCAACTGTTTCCTATAGTAATGCCGTGTTAAATTCGTTTCCCAAAAGAGAACCATCGTGACGTCCTTCAACAGTTCAAACTAATGGTTATGCTCCTACGCTCCCCTGGTCTTTCAAACAACACTCGTTAAGGAGTGTCTTTTATTGTTTATGCTTAGGAGCCTTACTGCAGCAGTGGAATGTTTACTTATTTCCCCAGTTGTAACAAATAACTCTTAATGGCAACATAATGTTTTCTCTCTAGCCTCATCATGTTACAGAATCTCCACTCTATTCTACTTTTGATTTATTAGATGACACATTCAGTACCACCTAGCATACCATTGATGTGAGAATAATTTCTATCTGTGTCTGACCAGTAGTGCAAATAGCTTGAAGTGGTGAGTGAAGCAGTACGACTAAATATAGAATGATCCAGTACTTATAAATACACTACCCTATAGATTTAAATTAAGTGAATTCCATACTTTTGCACAATGAAGTAGTAATTTTAAATATTATCATGAAATGTCTTTTATGCAATGGTGTACGTTTATGCAAATTATTGTTGACTCTCAGCTGTCACTCATTTGAATAATTTCTGTCAGCTCATTGCACATGTTTCATCATAGCGTTTTACCTTTATAGTAGCCAATTGATCACAACACTCGGTGTTGCTCTCCTTACTCTTTGCAGTTGCACATCTCATAGTGATGAGTGTGGTACCCAATACTAAGTATTGATAGACAGGGTCTTGCAAACATCTCAGAGAAGACTTACACTGATTGGGACTATCAACTTACTCAGCCTCACAGGAAAATGGGAAGAACAAGTGGACCTTATGGAAAGGAGAAAATTAATAATACTGGGAATGTGTGAAATAAAATTGAAAGGAAAAGGCATGAAGAAATGAAGGAAACAGTTCGCACTGTATTGGCATGGAAATAACAGAGAGACGAAGAATGGTGTCAGTTTCATCATGAATAAAGATCTAAAAGGAGTCACTGACATTCAGTACATTAGTGAGCGAGTAATAGAGATGATGTACATTTAGGGAAAGGAAAACTAACTTTTGTACAGGTGTATGCACCTCAAACTGGATGTTGTCAAAAGGATACGAGCCAGTTTCTTGAAGATTTGTGTAAGTCATTAGTTAATAGAGAGTGATCATTATAGGAGACCTAAATGCACAGATTGGGACAGGTAGAACACAATATGAGAGTGTAATAGGACCCCATGGATATGGTAGAAGAAATATAGAAGGTGAGCATCTCCTTGGCGTCTGTATGAGGAATGAGTTGGTGGTGTAAAACAGTTGGTTTGAGAAGAGACAGAGCCATCACAATACAGTTTAGATGGATTACAGAAGACTGTAATTGATTATGTCATCACACATGAAGAAAGGAGTAGAATGGTAACTAATGCCAGAGTAACTCCTAGCGAGAGCCTTGACAGTGATCACTGTGATCACTCATTGGAGCAAGGGTGTAATAATTCCTCTGGTAAGAAAGGTAGCAGGTGGAAACCCACTAATTATATAGGAATAACCCTATTGTCTCATGGGTTGAAAATACTTGAGAAGATCATAGAAAAGAGACAGAACTATCATAAAACTACAGATGGAGGAGGAACAATATGGCTTCAGAAGTAACAGATCAACAATAGATCTAATTTTTAGCACCCACATGTTGATGGAAAAGTATTGAGAGAAAGGCAACAACCTGGCCATTGCATGCCTGGATATAGAAAAATCCTATGACAGTGTTATAAGAGATAAGATCTGGGAATGCCTGAGGAGAAAGACTGTGCCTGAAAGGCTAATAAGAAAAATTCAGATGTTGTAAAAAGACTGTACTAGCTGTGTACGAATTGGGGAAGGACGATCATCGTGGTTTGAGACCAAGAGTGAAGTTCAGCAAGGAAGTGCCAGGTCCCCACTACTATTCATCACTGTTCTGGATAATATAATGAAGAACATCAAGGAGAAGTCAGGTGAACGGAATGGATTTGCCTCTGATGACATTATGATATGGGGAGAAACTGAAGAGGAAATACAGATCTGACTAGATGAATGGAAATTTCAGTTCCAGAAATATAACCTCAAGATCAGCAAGACCAAGACTTTGGTGATGGCAGTCAACAGAGATGGACAACCAGCAAGTGTAAAACTAGGAGACCACCAGCTAGAGTATGTGTTGACAGTTTTCCTTATCTTGGAAGTGTAATCTCCAGTGATAATTTGGTCAGAAGTGAAATCATCAACAGAGTGCAAAAAGAATCTGAATTCTACAAACAAATAAGATCACTTTTATGGGATGACTTCATTCCCAAAGCGACTAAACTGATGATGTTTAGTAGCTATTTCATACCAATATTGAGGTATTGAAACATGTACCCTCACAAATAGAGACTCATCAATGCTGCAAGCATCAGAGATGAAAACTTTTAGATGCACCATCCAGAAGACGAAGATGGACAAGGTAAGGAATAAAGACATACCTATTAGATCGAATTGGCACATCTAGATGTCAATGGTACTGGCATGTGATGAGAAAGAAACCAACTAGAACAGATAAAGGTGGATGCTAAAAGCCCTCAAGCGAGACCTCATACCTGATGAATGGACTTGATTAAGGCTGATCTAGTGACCAGAGGATGGACTGTGGATGATGTTCTCTGTGAACTGGTGTATTTGCACAGGATGAAGTGGAAGAGGCTCATTACCAGTACCGGTACCCAGGAAACTGGAATTGTTAAATGATGATGATAACTAAGTATTGCAACCATACATGTGCCACTCTGCACCCAACATCATCATAGCTAATGTCAAATCTGTCAAAATTGGATTACAAAGCAGCACCCACAATGCTAACTCCTAATGAATCGCCAACGTCTGTGCTCTACACACCATTCCCAGTGGAATTGACAGAACTAGATGTTCATTTATTTTAAGTTAACATTTATATCCCTTGATAAATTTTAAACCCAACTAAATGACAATTACAGTTACACACATACAAAAACAATTTAATTACACTAGCTCCTCATTATCCCTACTTGAACTGATTGATTGCCCTTTCCCAACCTCCATATGCCTCGAATCACGCCAACTATTCTTAATAAATCCTTGTGTGAAATTGTAAATGCTTCCTTATTCTTTCAATTCCTTTGAGCACTATTAAGATCAAAGTAACTCAAGACATAAATACCCTATGAATATTTTTATATTGAACATGTATTACTTAATAATTTTATGCATAATTGTATATCCCTTATGTAAAGTAATTGTGAGTGAAACAGCTCCTCTGTGATGGAGTCTGGGGTGATTCTCAAATAAAAATGCATTGTTTTCTGTTCACCACCAAGCATCTCATTCAATATAATTCTTGCTGTTCTACCTTCTTCTTCGAATTTTAACCATTATTTCATATAACTTCACATCATCCTATACTTCATCATAAAATCAGTGCACCACACATCTTTTATTAAGATGTTAACGCAAGAGATGTGGATGATGAATTCTTTTTCAAAGATTGTGAATATCAGGGGTCAGGCCTCAGAACAAGGACTTAGAACACGACCTAATTTGATACAAATGGAGGGTCCCATTAATTCCAAAGGAGTGCTCTGTGGTAGTTACAAATATTTAAACATTAACGGAGATTTAAGGCCAAAATATGTTGGTGAAAGTGATGTGACGTTTTCCGTATTGGCTGAGATAGTGGAACTGTTAGGTTGGAGAAATCAGGTGAATTGTTGTTGGAGGAAGATGAAACTGTGTGGTAAATAATTTTATTTTATGTATCGATGGCAAGGCTACTGAGAGTAATATGATAGAAGAAAATATGAGTACATTAAATTCCGTCGAGAGCGTCGAATCAGACTTAGAATGACGAAGTCCAAATACACTCCTGGAAATTGAAATAAGAACACCGTGAATTCATTGTCCCAGGAAGGGGAAACTTTATTGACACATTCCTGGGGTCAGATACATCACATGATCACACTGACAGAACCACAGGCACATAGACACAGGCAACAGAACATGCACAATGTCGGCACTAGTACAGTGTATATCCACCTTTCGCAGCAATGCAGGCTGCTATTCTCCCATGGAGACGATCGTAGAGATGCTGGATGTAGTCCTGTGGAACGGCTTGCCATGCCATTTCCACCTGGCACCTCAGTTGGACCAGCGTTCGTGCTGGACGTGCAGACCGCATGAGACGACGCTTCATCCAGTCCCAAACATGCTCAATGGGGGACAGATCCGGAGATCTTGCTGGCCAGGGTAGTTGACTTACACCTTCTAGAGCACGTTGGGTGGCACGGGATACATGCGGACGTGCATTGTCCTGTTGGAACAGCAAGTTCCCTTGCCGGTCTAGGGATGGTAGAACGATGGGTTCGATGACGGTTTGGATGTACTGTGCACTATTCAGTGTCCCCTCGACGATCACCAGTGGTGTACGGCCAGTGTAGGAGATCGCTCCCCACACCATGATGCCGGGTGTTGGCCCTGTGTGCCTCGGTCGTATGCAGTCCTGATTGTGGCGCTCACCTGCACGGCGCCAAACACGCATACGACCATCATTGGCACCAAGGCAGAAGCGACTCTCATAGCTGAAGACGACACGTCTCCATTCGTCCCTCCATTCACGCCTGTCGCGACACCACTGGAGGCGGGCTGCACGATGTTGGGGCATGAGCGGAAGACGGCCTAACGGTGTGCGGGACCGTAGCCCAGCTTCATGGAGACGGTTGCGAATGGTCCTCGCCGATACCCCAGGAGCAACAGTGTCCCTAATTTGCTGGGAAGTGGCGGTGTGGTCCCCTACGACACTGCGTAGGATCCTACGGTCTTGGCGTGCATCCGTGCGTCGCTGCGGTCCGGTCCCAGGTCGACGGGCATGTGCACCTTCCGCCGACCACTGGCGACAACATCGATGTACTGTGGAGACCTCACGCCCCACGTGTTGAGCAATTCGGCGGTACGTCCACCCGACCTCCCGCATGCCCACTATATGCCCTCGCTCAAAGTCCGTCAACTGCACATACGGTTCACGTCCACGCTGTCGCGGCATGCTACCAGTGTTAAAGACTGCGATGGAGCTCCGTATGCCACGGCAAAGTGGCTGACACTGACGGCGGCGGTGCACAAATGCTGCGCAGCTAGCGCCATTCGACGGCCAACACCGCGGTTCCTGGTGTGTCCGCTGTGCCGTGCGTGTGATCATTGCTTGTACAGCCCTCTCGCAGTGTCCGGAGCAAGTATGGTGGGTCTGACACACCGGTGTCAATGTGTTCTTTTTTCCATTTCCAGGAGTGTAGTTTGTAGTACAAATGATCTAGAATAGTATACTAAAGATGAATGGTATTTATGTAGTCAAAGTTACAGACATCAGAAGGGTATGTGAGATTTTGAAAAGGCCAAGATAGTGAAGGAGATTGATAAGAGAACCAGATGTGGAGGAATTACTTGATAAATTAATGGAAAGAGATAATGAGTTTCAAGACTGTTTGATAGAAGAGGTGAATACAGTGTAGGTGCAAAGAAATAGAAAAGAATCCAGGAACAGAAAAAT
Source organism: Schistocerca nitens (assembly GCF_023898315.1). Classification (NCBI taxonomy): domain Eukaryota; kingdom Metazoa; phylum Arthropoda; class Insecta; order Orthoptera; family Acrididae; genus Schistocerca; species Schistocerca nitens. Next base: position 10,244,243 of record NC_064625.1, on the reverse strand, counting down.
GTTTGGAGGATGAAGAAACTGAAAATGTATGGCCAATCATAGCAATGAATGTTTGTGACAAGAAAATACATGCACTTATTAGTTCTAAGAACAAGGTGTCATCAGTGTTCAAAATTTTGTTAAATAGGCATAAGACCAAGAAATTGGTAATTTTTATCGTAACTGGGGCACAAATTAGAACTGCAACAGGTGGGTTGTGAAAGCCCATAACAGAAGAAATGTTAGTAGAATTGCAAAGTCATTGATTTCAGTTCACAATGAGTTGGTTTATTATGAGAGGATTAATAAAAGATGTTGTGTTGGGCACTGATTTTGTGATGTAGTATAAGGGTGGTGCTAAGTTTTAAGAAAATATGGCTGGAATCCAAACAAGAAGGTAGAAAGGAAGAAAAACATCAACAGGATGTTTGGTGGGAAACAGGAAACACATTTGCATGTTACAACTACCCCAGACTCAATAACAGATGAATTGTTTCACTCATCATAACCATGCATATTGTATATACAATTATGCATGAAGTTATTAAGTATTACATGCTTAATATAAAAGCATTCATGGGATATTTATGTTTTGTGTTATAGTGATCTTAATAGTGCTAAAAGAACCATAAATAATAAGGTGGGACTTATATATTCACACCAGGAGGTATTACAAACAGTCGGCACAATTTGAGGTGTGTGGAGTTTGGCAAACAGCTAGGGGTTAATCGGTTCAAGTATGGATAATGAGGAGCTAATGTAATTCAATTGTCTTTGTGTGTGTATAATGGCAATTGTCATTTTTTTTAGTTTTAAAATTTCTCCAGGGATATAAATGGTTACTTAAAATAAATGAACATCCAATTCTGTCGACACATTAGGTGGTTGCATTGCCTCTTACATATGTGTCGATTCCACTGGGGATGGTGTGCAGAACACAAATTTTCGGAATTCCTTCAGACTTAGTATTCTGGGGGCTGTTTAGTGATTCAATTTTGACAGACTATACATCATCTTTGCTGATGGTGGGTGGAGAGTGACATATGCATGACCGCAGTGCTTAGCCTCAGGTACCACACTCATCACCATGAGATGTGCGGCTGGAAAGAGTGGGCAGAGCAACACCACATGCTGTGACCATTTGGCTATTATAAAAGTGAAGTGCTGCAATGGGACATGTAATGTGGCGAAACACCAGGGGCTGGTGTAAATTATGCAAATAAGTGAAAGCTGAGTGTCAACAACTTGCATAAAGGAACACCACTGCATAAAAACACTTTCACAATAATATTAAAAATTGCTTCCTGTTTGTGCAAAGGTATGCAACTTTAAATCTACAGGATACTGTATTTATAAGTATTTGATCATTCTGTAGTTAGTGGTAATGCCTCAGTCCCCACTTCATGCTATTTACCCAACTGTTCCAACACAGAAGGAAATTATGCTAACACCAATAGTAGGCTAGGTGGTACTGAATGTGTCATCTAATAAATCAACTGTAGCATTAAATACAGATTATGTAACATGACGAGGCTGGAGAGAGCAAATTACAATACCATTAAGAGTTACTTGTTAGAACTGGGGAAACCAGGAAATTTTCCACTGCTTCAGTAAGCCCCAAATTGTAAACAATAAAAGACACTACTTAATGAGTGTTGCATGGAAAACCAGAGCAGCAAACGAGCATAACCAGTAGTTTGAACTGCTGAAGGACAGCAGGGAAATGCATACAACTTGGATTTAGTATAAAAAAAAATGTTGATTGTGCTGTATATGTGGACAAAGAATGGGTAAATGGTAATGGGTTCAACTGAGCTTGACATGACGAGGGCCTGTGGAGAAAGGGAGTATTAGCAGGAGTGAGAATCTGTCCTTAAGTGATAGGCACTTACATGTAAAAGCCAAGAGGCCGGCGAACAGTTACAAATATCCATAGCTGTGTTGTTTGGAAACACCAAGTCTCTGAACAGAACAACTACTCTAATAACATAGAATAGGACAAGAAACATTAATGCAGTAAGCATAACAGTTATATGTCAGTCCAACAAATTCAGTTGTATGTACACTAGCACCAACTGTAACTACAAGCATAACTAAACTCTATACTGTAGGCATTTACACATAAGTAAAAAATAAAGCAGTCCTACAATGTACACATAATATCAGATAATGCATTGCACAGTAATTATCACCAGTAACAACACAAATTTCATTATCATCATTTAATATGCTACGATGATAAGTGTTTACATTAAGTGTGTCATACCAGAAAATTACCACAGACATACACTTATACAGGAAGCAGTAGATAGTTAATCGTATATCAAATTAATTTAACATATTAATCTTGTCAACAGTATTTGATTGAATGTGCGACACATACACATTCTTGCCTATGAAAAGCATAAATCTGTGCTTAAAGGAACAGTAATTAGTATAAGTAGACTTGGTATCAATGTAATGTAACAGATGTAAATTAGTTGTCAAATTAGTAGAGCAGGAAAGGGGTACAATTATATTTACCATGACATCTACATCTACATTTACATTTACATTTCCAGGTCATTTTCACTCCATTTCAACTGCACGCAATCTATCAAAGTATTGCAAAAAGTGCATAATGTGGTAGAAAGTGAATAGAGATCCAATTAGTTATCTTTGGTAACTTCAGTGAACATGGTGGTAGGAGATGTGGTCTTGGGAACTGCTGGAATATGCAAGGAGCAGTTATGTTATGGCCATCAGATTATGGCCATCAGGCAGAGAGAGTGGTTTGGTTTTTCTCATTATGATCATCATAAAAAAATAATTTTCATGATCGGGAGTCTAGCCAAATCACGGATTATAACATGGACTTGAGATTCTGACTTTGGCTGACACAGTATGAGTCTGTATTGCATTTTATGTGAAGTTTAGTTTATGCATCTGAGAGTGGGGTTAGAAGACCTGGTGTATAGACATACTTAGCAATTTAAGCATATTAAGTGAAGACTACCATCACTTGTGTGCTGCTAGTTATGTTGCAAATGGGACATTCTTACTAAATGGACTCCCAGTTTTCTTTTATTAATCACTACAATTCAATAGGAAGCTATATCTACCTAAAACCTGTTAAATAAAATATAAATCTGGAGTAAAGCATATGATATTACTGCAATTTTCCTAATATGTTATGTTTAATAACCTTTAACTTGCATTATGTGTCTGCCCTCAACTATTTGATGGAAGGATTACCAGTGCAGTAGACGGATTGGTTTCTGCCATATTAGGGTGTAAAGAAGACTGTGTATGCCACAACTCTGAAAAAGCTATGAGCCAAATTTTTAACTAACACAGTCATGCATTAGGCCAAGGAAGTTCAGTCACAAATCAGGTCTTTCTTGCCTTATAGCGGCTTCGAGCTTAGAAACATTCAGCAGCAGTAGTACACAGAGTTGCTAGTGATATTAAGCAGTGCTAAAGGGAAGATGATGGCACAATGAAAGTGCACTGAATAACTGTCATCAGCTTCAGCAGAGGAGATCAACAGTGCAGAAATCAGCTACAACCATGAGAGCTTCAGTGTCTTCATCAGCAGCAGATCCAACGTTGGCAGAATATTCACTTTTCGGTGATGTCATCACAGAAAAGGCAGTCATCATGGGAGAATAGGTAAGTACTGGTGACAAAGATGTCAATGTGTGTACCTTTGTTGGTCTACCATCAGGTACTGAAGATGTCACATCCAAACTGACACTGAACACTTGTGGTTTGGAGAACAACAGTCAGTCAGATAGCTTGAAGTGAGATTGGGAAGTTAACATTTGTAAGTTCCAATTACTAACTTGTAATGGAGCTCTACAGCTTAATATGGGCAAAATGCAGGCTGACCTATCAAATGAAATTTCAATTGTAAAAACCCAACTACATACAAAGAAGATTAAAATGGATGTAGATGGTATGATTGAGGGGAAGTTAACTCAAATCAGAACCTTTATGGACAAAATTAGAGATGAATTACGCCATGTGGATGAGAAAATAAACGATATTAAAAAGTCAATGGAGCGAAAAGTGGAAAGATCCATCACAGATTCAGGGGTGGTATTAATAACTGTTTGCTGAAGTAGGATTAGATGTAATGCCCTAATAAGAGAGGATAATAAGATGGTGTATAATCATGAAGATATAGCACTTACGTGGAAGGAATACCTAGAGAAATTATATGGAGGCAACGTACAAGATGACATGATTGAAAGTGAGGACGAAGTAGATAAAGATGAACTAGGAGACAGCATACTAAGGTCTGAATTTGATCAGGCAATACAGGCACTTAAGCACGGAAAAGCACCAGGAATTGACTCATTGCCTGCAGAAATCATCAAAGCAGCTGGAACAGAAATAAAAGATAAATTGTATAAATTAATCTGCCAAATATATGATACTGGAGAGCTGCCTGAGGACTTCAAAAAGTGTATTATTGTTCCATTACCAAAGAAAATGCCAGCAAAATCGTGTGCACAATACAGAACCCTCAGCCTAACATCACATGCATCAAAAATTTTGACGACCATCCTCCTCAGAAGAATTGAAGGGAACATGGAATGCATGCTCACAGAAGACCAGTTTGGCTTTAGAAGAGGGAGAGGTACGCGAGAAGCCATTATGGCCCTAAGGCTCATAATAGAAAAAAGAATGGAAAAAGGAAAGGACACCTACATAGCATTTGTTGACCTCGAAAAGGCCTTTGATAAGGTTGAATGGAAAAAAAACTATTCCAGATATTGAGGGAAACTGGAGCTAAGTACAAGGACAGGAGAACGATATGGAACATATACAAAGAAGAGGTGGCAATAGTGAGATGTGGGGAACATCAACAACAAGCAAAAATTAAACAGGGTGTGAGACAGGGATGTGCACTCTCCCCTGTCCTCTTTAATATGTACATACAGAAAGCAATGGACGAGGTCAGAGAAAAGTTAGGACAAGCTAATGGAATCAGGATCCAGGGAAAAATAGTTGATATGCTGCGTTTTGCGGATGACATTGCTGTCCTAGCGGAAAATGAGGAAGAATTACAAGTAGTGTTGGAGGAAATGGAAAACACTCTTGCTACACGGTACAACATGAAAATTAATAAGTCAAAAACAAAAATCTTAGTTGCAAGCAAACAAAATAATCAAGCAATTACGAATATAAGGCTGAATGGAGAGAAGCTGAAAGAAATACAAGACTTTGTCTACTTGGGAAGCAGAATAACATCAGATGGTCGTAGTAGGAAAGATGTAATAAGTAGAATAAATCAGGCAAAGACTGCATTCTATAAAAGGAAAGGACTCCTCACATCAAATATGATAAGTCTGTCGTTAAGGAAGCAGTTAATAAAGACCTTTGTTGGGAGTGTGCTTCTCTACGGCAGCGAAACCTGGACACTTGGAGAGGACGAAAGAAGAAGGATTGAAGGATTCGAAATGTGGTGTCTGCGAAGGATGTTAAAAATTCCATGGACGGCCAGGATGACAAATGAAGAAGTCCTGCAGAGAGCGGAGGAAGTTCCAGTTCTTTGGAAGACGGTCAAGAAGAGGAGAGATATATGGATGGGACACATTCTGAGACATGAAAGTCTTCTCCACACTATAACGGAAGGCCTTGTGGAGGGCAAAAGGGCAAGAGGCAGACCTAGAAGAAAGTACATAAGCCAGATAATGCAGGACCTAGGATGCGGAAGTTTCACGGAATTGAAGAGGCTGGCCGACAATCGCACTGAATGGAGAGCTGCTGCAAATCAATCTTAGGATTGGCAACTTAAGAAGAAGAGAAGTAGAATGCACTTTTGGGGGAAACATGAGATGTACTTCACAGTATGCCTAAGAGAACTGTAAATTGCAAATTGGTCTTTCAAAAAACTCAGTTGGGTTTGGAGGAGATGGGCTTGAAAGTAGATGTGTTAGCAATGGATGGGGTCTTCACTATAATAAATGTACCATGTTGTGGACCAGGATCTTCAAGATGCTTTCCTAACAAAGGAAAGAACCATCGTGCAGATTTTCTTGCAACAGGTAAAGGCAGCCGCACACCAGGAATGTCTGATACATGAAAAATAAAACTAGTGGAAAGACAGTTAAAAAGAAAATGTGCAACAGTGGGAAAAATTGTTAAATTACTTGTTTACCAGTTATGAGGCAGTTGAAAAATGTTTTGTAAATAGCTTTTGGGGTTAATCAGAACAGACAAAACTTCAAACAAGTTCTTAAATGAGACAATTTATAGACACAGCAATAAAATAATGAGAAAGTTTAGTGTATGTGAAGTGGCTAAACTGATGCACAAAACTTGACTACTGGATGTTCTAACTGAAATTACAGTAGTCAAGTGACGATTTATAGAATTGATGCAATGCGACTTAAGACACAGCCCAACCAACCCAGTAGCCAAATTCTTGGAATTTGTAGTGAAACTGGAAAACACAAGGTTTCACCAGCAGGCAAGGGAATAGGAACTACAACGTAAATTTTACTTAAAACAAAAGGAATCAATCCAAACTGTTTCACAAGCACAGCAGTAATAATGAAAAAAAATAACAAAGGGGGAATAATGAGGAAGAAATTTTAGACATCAGGACAAAGAGTAAAGTTTAAACAACCAGCAATTCAAGGACAACATAACCACAACAGGAGAGCAGAAAACTAGATTTCTCTGCATCTCACGTACAGAGATGTCAATCTAAACCAGCATGGTAAAGGGCAAGATGAGTAGCAAATACGAAAAAATATAGTGAGTTACAAAGCAAGGTTGAAATCATGAAAATGGAGATTGTCTCTAATTTCTTGCCCCCCTCTACAATCAGATGCAGAGTAACAGCAGGGAAAGAGAAATACATGGAAAAGATGTATGAAATGACAAGAAAATCAGAGTATAAGATTCATTTGATTCAGGGTATGATGACTCTACTGGTAGAAAATATTGAAAAATAATATTGGTATCAGTATGGAGACCAGAAGCAGTTACGATCTTAGCAGAGATTGGACTTAATCTCATCCCATCTGAGAGTACTATGATAGAAGAAAATATGAGTACATTAAATTCTGTCGAGAGCGTCGAATCAGACTTTCAATGAAGAAGCCAAAATAGATTGTAGTACAAAAGATCTAGACAGGTATACTAAAGATGAATGGTGTTTATGTAGTCAGAATTACAGGCATCAGAAGGGTATGTCAGAGTTTGAAAAGGAATGAAATTGATAAGGGAACCAGATGTGGAGGAATTACTTCATGAATTAATGGAAGGAGATAACAAGACTCTTTGATAGAGGAGATGAATACAGTGCAGGTGCACAAAAATAGAAAAGAACCCATGAAGAGAAAAATGTTTGGAGGATGAAGAAGCGGAAAATGTTAAGCCAATTTTAGAAATCGATGTTTGTGACAAGAAAATATGTGCACTTATAGGTTCTGAGAGCAAGTTTTTGTCAATGTTCGTAAATTTGATACATAGGCTACAGCCCAAGAAATTGGTAATTTTTTATGTCACCGGTGTAAAAACTAGAACTGCAACTGTTGGGATGGGCAAACCCGTAACAGAAGAAATGTTAGTAGAATTGCAAAGTCATTGATTTCAGTTCACAATGAGTTGCTTTATTGTGAACAGATTAATAAAAGATGCTGTGTTGAGCACTGATTTTATGATGAAGTATAGGATGGTGCAAAGTTATAAGGAAAAGTGGTTAAAACTCGGCCAGGAAGGTACAAATGAAGAATAAAATTCAACAGGAAGCTTGGCGGCAAACAGAAAACAACACATTTGCATGTTACAACTACCCAGACTCAATCAGAGATGAGCTGTTTCACTCATTTAACTGAGCATAAGAACCATGGACCTTGCCATTGGTGGGAAGACTTGCATGCCTCAGTGATACAGATAGCCGTACCGTAGGTGCAACCACAACGGAGGGCTATCTGTTGAGAGGCCAGACAAACATGTGGTTCCTGAAGAGGGGCACCATCCTTTTCAGTAGTTGCAGGGGCAACAGTCTGGATGATCGACTGATCTGGCCTTGTAACACTAACCAAAACGGCCTTGTTGTGCTGGTACTGCGAATGTCTGAAAGCAAGGGGAAAATACAGCCGTAATTTTTCCCGAGGGCATGCAGCTTTACTGTATAGTTAAATGATGATGGTGTCCTCTTGGGTAAAATATTCCGGAGGTCCAGAGATGTAGATCTAAGCCAGAATGGAAAAGGGAAAGATGGGTAGCGAATCCAAAAATATATAGTGAGTTAGAAAGCAAGGTTGAAGTCATGGAAATGAAGATTGTAAAGGAGGGCAAGAAAGTAGGGAAAAATCAGAAGCAGAGTAACAGCAAGGGAAGAAAAATACGTGGGAAACATACCGGTATATCAAATGACAATTAATGGGAGTAAACTATTTTTTGATTCAAGGGAGGAAGAGGCTAATGGTAAAAGACTTTGTACAACAAAATCACTACCAGTTATATGACCAGAAGCAGATGCAACCTTGGCAGAGATTGAATGGAATCTTATCTCGTTGTTGTTGTTGTGGTCTTCAGTCCTGAGACTGGTTTGATGCAGCTCTCCATGCTACTCTATCCTGTGCAAGCTTCTTCATCTCCCAGTACCTACTGCAACCTACATCCTTCTGAATCTGCTTAGTGTATTGATCTCTTGGTCTCCCTCTATGATTTTTACCCTCCACACTGCCCTCCAATGCTAAATTTGTGATCCCTTGATGCCTCAAAACATGTCCTACCATGTCTTATCTCAATTCATATAAAACGCAGCAGCAGTAATCATTGTAATGTCAGTTGTAATTCAGTGGATGTACTGGTGAATGTTCAAGATGACAGTAATAGAGGTTCACATGTAGTATTGATGGATGTAGAGAAGGTTGAATTTATGTTGACGACAGGTGTAATTCATTCATTGTCAAAGAGAAGTGAGAAGGAGATTTCAGAGAATACAGTAGTGGATGAGGATTGTAATACTGCTGGATTAGATGTGTCAGAAGAGAGAATCAAAGCATTCATTTCTGTGGTGGATGGTGGGCTAATTGTTTTATATGATGCTAAAAAGTCAATGAGAGGTTCTAAGTAGGACCCACGGACCAGTAAGAAATTATGAGGAAACTATTGAGCAGGATCATGAAATTAATACTGAGTAGTACCTAAAGGAGGAAGTAGAATACAGTTTTACAATGGGGGATCATGCTGGAAAATTCCAAAATCACTATTACTGTAATTGTGGAACAATAAATAGATTAAGGTGGTGAAAGCGCTTATTAGAAGGAGAGACAAATTAGCACAAGAGAAGTGTATGATGAATTCTTAATAAAAGATTGTGAAATTGAAAAGATGTCCATGAAAAGTCTGTTGTGAATATCAGGGGTGGAGAACAAGTCCTAATTTGATGGAAATGGAGAATCCCTTTAATTCCAAAGGCGTACTCTAGTTTAAGTTAGAAATATTTAAGCATAAATGGAATAGCTCACTACCAGATAATGCACTTTTACAACCTTTGAAAGATTGTGTGTGGATGAAATAGAATGAAAATGCCCTGGAAATGAAATGTAGGTGTAAATGTAAATGGTATTGGACCCCTTAAATGCAATAATAATTCTACAATTAACTTACATATTTTACATTAAACCTTACTTGGTACCGTGTATATGGATACTAATTACTATTCCTTTAAGTGCATGTCTAAGCTTTTCATTGACAAGAATGTGTGTTTATTGCACTTTCATTCAAATACCATTGACAAAAATCAATATTTAAATTAATCTGTTATACTATTACTCATGTACCCCATCTTTTATAAGTGTATGTGTGGAGTAATTTCTGGTATGACACAATTAATGTTAACACTTATTATCATAGCATATTAAATGACAATAACGTAATTTGCGTTGCCACTCATGATGTCTACCATGGAATGCCACTGTCCGATATTATGTCTACCTTGTAATGCTGCTGTTTTTGTTATTTATAATGTGTAAATGCCTACAGTGTAAAGCCTAGTTACACTTGTAGTTGAAGTTGGTGCTGGTGTACATAGGATTGCATTCCTTCAACGGACATATAACTGTTTGGCTCACTGCATCAATATTTCTTGTCTAATTCTAAGTTTCTAGAGTGTTTGTTATATTCAGTGCTTTGGCATTTCCAAGCAACATTACTTTGGGCATATGTAGCTGTCCTCTTGTCTTTTACATGTAAGTGACTAACACTTAAGGCTACCTGCTCTCTCCTGCTAATATATTCTTTGTCAATAGGCCGTCACCACGCTGAGCTCAGTGGAACCCATTACCATTTGCCAGGCTACATCCATATACATAGCAGCATCAACTGTTTCCTATAGTAATGCCGTGATGAATGCATTTCCCATAAGGGAACTGTCCTTGATGTCCTTCAGAAGTTCAAACTAATGGTTACGCTCCTTTGCCACTCTGGTCTTTCATACAACACTTGTTAAGGAGTGTCTTTTATTGTTTATGCTTAGGGGCCTTACTGTAGCAGTGGAACATTTACTTAACTCCCCAGTTTTAAGAAATAACTCTCTCTCTAGACTCATCACGTTACAGAATCTCCACTCAATGCTACATTTGATTTATTAAATGACACATTCAGTACCATCTAGCATACCATTGATGTTAGCATAATTTCTATCTGTGTCTGACCAGTAGTGTCAGTGGTGAATGAAGCAGTACTACTAACTCTAGAATGATACAGTACTTATAAATACACTATTGTATAGATTTAAAATTAAGTGAATTTGCATACTTTTCACGAAGAAGTAGTAATTTTAAATACTATCATGAAGGTTTCTTATGCTATGGTGTTCATTTGCGCGAATTATTGATGACTGTCAACTGTCACTTATTCGAATAATTTATACCAGCCCATTTCACATGTTTCATCATAGCACTTCATTTTCATAATAGCCAGTCACAGCACCTGGTGTTGCTCTCCCTGCTCTTTCCATTTGCACTTCTCATGGTTCTGAGTCTGGTACCCAACACTTAAGTACTGCAACCATGAATGTGTCACTCTGCACCCACCATCAGCAAAGATAATGTAGAATCTGTCAAAATTGGTTCATTAAACAGTTCCCAGAATACTAAATCCGAATGAATTCCCAGAGTTTATGCTGTGCACACCATTCCCAGCAGAACTGACAAACATTGTAGGAGCCAATGCAAACTGCCTAATGCTTTGGCAGAACTGGATGTTCATTTATTTTAAGTTAACATTTATACCCCTTGATAAATTTTAAACCTAACTAAATGACAATTACAGTTATACACATACGAAAACAATTTAATTACTTAGCTTGTCATTATTACTACTTGAACTGATTGACCTCTTGTCCTCTCGAAATCTCCGCATACCTCGAATTATGCCAACTATTTGTTATACCTCCTGGTGTGAAATTGTAAGTTCCTCATTATTCTCTATATTCCTTTGAGCTCTATTAATATCACCATGACACAAGACACAAATATCCCATGAATATTTTTATATTAAACATGTAATATTTAATAATTTTATACATAGTTGTATATCCATTATATACAGTTATGGTGAGTAAAACAGCTCCTCTGTGACAGAGACTGGGGTAATTGTAACAAACAAATGTGTTTGTTGTTTGCCACCAAGCATCCCGTTAAATTTTATTTTTACTTTTCTAGCTTCTTCTCAAATTTTAACCATTTTTTCTTATAACTTAGCACTGTCCTAGACTTCATCATAAAATCAGTGCCCAAAACAACATCTTTTATTAACTCTTTCACTATTAAGCAACTCATTCTGAACTGAAATCAATGACTTTGCAGTTCTACTAACATTTCTTCTATTACTAACTTTCTCAACCCACTTGTTGCAAATCTAATTTTTACACCAGTGACAGTAACAATTACCAATTTCTTGGTTTTTTGCCTATTTAACAAATTTTCTAAAATTGCTGACACCTTGCTCTCATAACCGATAAGTGCAAGTGTTTTCTCATCACAATTATTGATTTCTATGATCTTCCCCAAACATTTTTCCTTTCACACATCATTTTCTATGTCTCTGTCCTTCCAGTGCATACATCTTGTCTGTCAAACAGTCTTGAGCCTTGTTATCTGGTTCCATTAATTCATCAAGGAATTCCTTCACTTCCGATTCTCTGATCAGTTTCCCTACCTATCTTGGCCTTTTGAAAATTCCATATACCTGTATGATGTCTGTAATTTTGACTACATAATCACCATTCCTCTTTTGTGTAATTGTCTAGATCTTTTGTACTCCCATCCAATTCGACTTTGTCATTCGAAGCCTGATTTGATCCTCTCCACAGAATGTAATGTACTCGTCCTTTCTTCTATTGCATTACTCTCCATAGCTTTACCATGTACACATAAAATATAATTATTTACCTCATCCTTTTCATCTCCCTCCAACAACACTTCATCTGATTCCACCAACCTAACAGTTTCACTAACTCACCTGATGAGGTTTTTGGTGGCTGCGGTGGCAGGGTGGTGGGTGATTTACTCTTGGGAGCTGTTGGAAAATGCAAGGAATGGTCATGTTACGGCTATCATATAGAGAGGACTGGTTTGGTTTTTCTGACATGAGAGAGAATGTTTAATTATAACCATCAGAAACTTGTACTTTTCGTGATGTGGAATGGAGCCAAGTGATAGATTTGGAACAGAGACTTGAGACTGTGTCTTTAGCTGATGGAGCAAGTGATTGCATTTCATTATATATGGATTCTAAAATCCATATATAATGAAATACAAAATAGCACATCCTTACTTGATGGAGCCACATTTTTATTTCACTAAGGACCACCATTCAGTAGGATGCTATATCTTTCTAATTAAATAAATTACATAAAATATAAATCTGAGTACATACAGCTTTACTGTATGATTAAATGATGATGGTGTCCTCTTGGGTAAAATATTCCGGAGGTAAAATAGTCCCCCATTCGGATCTCCGGGTGCGGACTAAACAGGAGGACGTCGTTATCAGGAGCAAGAAAACTGGCGTTCTACGGATCGGAGCATGGAAACTCAGATCCCTTAATCGGGCAGGTAGGTTAGAAAATTTAAAAAGGCAAATGGATAGGTTAAAGTTAGATATAGCGGGAATTAGTGAAGTTCGGTGGCAGGAGGAACAAGACTTCTGGTCAGGTGACCACAGGGTTATAAACACAAAATCAGTTAGGGGTAATGCAGGAGTAGGTTTAATAATGAATAGGAAAATAGGAATGCAGGTAAGGTACTACAAACAGCATAGTGAACGCATTATTGTGGCCAAGATAGACACAAAGCCCACACCTACTACAGTAGTACAAGTTCATATGCCAACTAGCTCTGCAGATGAGGAAGAAATTTATGAAATATATGATGAGATAAAAGAAATTATTCAGGTAGTGAAGGGAGACGAAAATTTAATAGTCATGGGTGACTGGAATTCATCAGTAGGAAAAGGGAGAGAAGGAAACATAGTAGGTGAATATGGATTGGGGCTAAGAAACGAAAGAGGAAGCCGCCTGGTAGAATTTTGCGCAGAGCATAACTTAATCATAGCTAACACTTGGTTTAACAATCATGAAAGAAGGTTGTATACATGGAAGAACCCTGGAGATACTAAAAGGTATCAGATAGATTATATAATGGTACAACAGAGATTTAGAAACCAGGTTTTAAATTGTAAGACATTTCCAGGGGCAGATGTGGACTCTGACCACAATCTATTGGTTATGAACTGTAGATTAAAAATGAAGAAACTGCAAAAAAGGGGGAATTTAAGGAGATGGGACCTGGATAAACTGAAAGAACCAGAGGATGTACAGAGTATCAGGGAGAGCATAAGGGAACAATTGACAGGAATGGGGGAAAGAAAAACAGTAGAAGAAGAATGGGTAGCTTTGAGGGATGAAATAGTGAAGGCAGCAGAGCATCAAATAGGTAAAAAGACGAGGACTAGTAGAAATCCTTGGGTGACAGAAGAAATATTGAATTTAACTGATGAAAGGAGAAAATATAAAAATGCAGTAAATGAAGCAGGAGAAAAGGAATACAAACGTCTCAAAAATGAGATCGACAGGAAGTGCAAAATGGTTAAGCAGGGATGGCTAGAGGACAAATGTAAGGATGTAGAGGCTTATCTCACTGGGGGTAAAATAGATACTGCTTACAGGAAAATTAAAGAGACCTTTGGAGAAAAGAGAACCACTTGCATTAATATCAAGAGCTCAGATGGAAACCCAGTTCTATCCAAAGAAGGGAAAGCAGAAAGGTGGAAGGAGTATATAGAGGATCTATACAAGGGCGACGTACTTGAGGACAATATTATGGAAATGGAAGAGGATGTAGATGAAGATGACATGGGAGATAAGATACTGCATAAAGAGTTTGAGAGAGCACTGAAAGACCTGAGTCGAAACAAGGCCCCTGGGGTAGGCAACATTCCATTAGAACTACTGATAGCCTTGGGAGAGCCAGTCCTGACAAAACTCTACCGTCTGGTGAGCAAAATGTATGAGACAGGCAAAATACCCTCAGACTTCAAGAAGAATATAATAATTTCAATCCCAAAGAAAGCAGGTGTTGACAGATGTGAAAATTACCGAACTATCAGTTTAATAAGTCACAGCTGCAAAATACTAATGCGAATTCTTTACAAACGAATGGAAAAACTGGTAGAGGCCGACCTCGGGGGAGATCAGTTTGGATTCCGTAGAAATGTTGGAACACGTGAGGCAATACAGACCCTACGACTTATCTTAGAAGAAAGATTAAGGAAAGGCAAACCTACGTTTCTAGCTTTTGTAGACTTAGAGAAAGCTTTTGACAATGTTGATTGGAATACTCTCTTTCAAATTCTGAAGGTGGCAGGGGTAAAATACAGGGAGCGAAAGGCTATTTACAATTTGTACAGAAACCAGATGGCAGTTGTAAGAGTCGAGGGGCATGAAAGGAAAGCAGTGGTTGGGAAGGGAGTGAGACAGGGTTGTAGCCTCTCCCCGATGTTATTCAATCTGTATATTGAGCAAGCAGTAAAGGAAACAAAAGAAAAATCCGGAGTAGGTATTAAAATCCATGGAGAAGAAATAAAAACTTTGAGGTTCGTCGATGACATCGTAATTCTGTCAGAGACAGCAAAGGACTTGGAAGAGCAGTTGAACAGAATGAACAGTGTCTTGAATGAAGGATATAAGATGAACATCAACAAAAGCAAAACGAGGATAATGGAATGTAGTCGAATTAAGTCGGGTGATGCTGAGGGAATTAGATTAGGAAATGAGACAATTAAAGTAGTAAAGGAGTTTTGCTATTTGGGGAGCAAAATAACTGATGATGGTCGAAGTAGAGAGGATATAAAATGTAGACTGGCAATGGCAAGGAAAGCGTTTCTAAAGAAGAAAAATTTGTTAACATCGAGTATAGATTTAAATGTCAGGAAGTCGTTTCTGAAAGTATTTGTATGGAGTGTAGCCATGTATGGAAGTAAAACGTGGACGATAAATAGTTTAGACAAGAAGAGAATAGAAGCTTTCGAAATGTGGTGCTACAGAAGAATGCTGAAGATTAGATGGGTAGATCACATAACTTATGAGGAGGTATTGAATAGAACTGGGGAGAAGAGGAGCTTGTGGCACAACTTGACTAGAAGAAGGGATCGGTTGGTAGGACTTGTTCTGAGACATCGAGGGATCACCAATTTAGTATTGGAGGGCAGCATGGAGGGTAAAAATCGTAGAGGGAGACCAAGAGATGAATACACTAAGCAGATACAGAAGGATGTAGGCTGCAGTAGGTACTGGGAGATGAAGAAGCTTGCACAGGATATAGTAGCATGGAGAGCTGCATCAAACCAGTCTCAGGACTGAAGACCACAATAACAACATAAATCTGAATTGCAGCATACATTATTACTGTGATTTTCCTGATCATTTATCTTTAGTTATCTCTAACTTTCATTACATGTCCACCATCAACCATTTTACAGCAAGATCACAGTGTTATCTTTGATTGGTCACTACCACATCAGGGCTTAGACGAGACAGTTTACTGCTCAACCCTGAGACATCTACGAGTGAAGCTTTTAAAGATCAGCACCACCACCACCACCACCACCACCACCACCACCATCAGATGAACTGTGACTTTCACATTCAAAATAGAATTAAGAAACAATGATTTTCATGTAGACTTCACCCTGTAGTTTAGGGTTGTGAATGGAGTCATCTGCTCTGGTGGCAAGATATTCAACAAGTTTCCACACAACATAAAAAGAAGCTCTGAGTATCTACCAATCCAAAAGGAAATTAAAAAGCATACCCAATTACCAAACTTTCTACAAATTATCTGAATGCCCTAACACTAGGAAATGATAAGTTGTTTCCTATAAAACAAGTATCAAAGTGTGACTAAAAACTGCATAACAAGCAGTTATGTACTCTAAATAGAACTCAGTATATAAAGCTTTAAGTACATATTTCCTTTGAAATGTACCATTCTGATAAAGTAAATATTAAGCTATCAATATCAATAAGCAGCTGCAATGTGGCACACTTGAGTTGGTACCATCCTTTTGTTCAGAGAAGCAGATTTCCTTCTGATTTAGGACATGCCATTAAATTTAAATGATAAACATGGAAAGTGTTACACAGTGTAGTGATAATTTAGGGTTAAAGCAGTATATGGATAAGGTTTCCACAATTTCCTTGTCTTTCCTTAATTAACCTTTATCTTGGCTCATTTCACATCCCTGAAGGCTATCTTTCTTGATGGGCTCTACGAAAGATGATAAAGAAATGAATGGAACTGGATTTACGTTTATTCTCTAATTGTCTTGTGTGGATATGAGATATCAAGCAGATCAACACAGTCACCTATTTATACCTTCTTAAATGAAATTCCAACTGCAGTAGATAATAGCAACACGTGTCTGGCATATTTCTTGAACTTAGTAAAGCCTTCGATGTAATTGATCATAATACTCTGTTGCAGAAGCTAGGCAGTTATGGAATATGAGGCCTGCCAAACAAGTGGATACATTCCTACCATCATGACCGTCAACAGATCACTCAAATAAAATACAAAGACATAAAAACACAAAAAATTTGTAATTTTTACAGTAATGCACGAAACATTACATATGGAATTCCTCAAGGGTCAGTCCTTGGACCAATACTTTTCATTCTGTATGTTAATGATTTGTCAGAAAAAATAACTAAAGAACAACAGTACTTTTTGCATATGACACAAATATCCTAATCAAATCATGTGATGAAGAAAGCCTACAAAAAACAGCTACAGGTATAATACAAAATTTGACACAATGGTTCAGAACAAACAAGCTAATAATAAATAATGAAAAAACAGTGACAGTCAATTTCCACAATTCGCAGAAACTACATCCTGCAAGACCAATTTTTAAAGTTGATGGAAAAACGTCTCATCTGTGAGCGACACAAAATTTTTAGGTATACATATTTAGCAAAACCTAAAATGGGAGACACATCTTAACCATGTAAATAAAAAGCTAAACACACTTACGTATGCAGTAAGAATCCTTGCTCAAAATACAAGCCGTGCCTCTGTGATCACAATGTACCATGGCACTATTCAGTCATTGCTGATATACGGCATTATCTTTTGGGGGAACTCTGTAGGCTACAGAAAAAGATTGTTAGAATAATAAACCATGCTAAGTACAGAGACTCCTGTAGACCAATATTTAAAAATCTCAGTATACTGCCTCTTCCTTACTTATATATGTATGAAATATTAAATTTCACAAAAGGAAGTATTTTAAAAGATGGAAATATCTTCAAGTGTAACTGTGATTACCACCCTCATGATACTAGGCAGAAGCATTACTTGCACGTCAATACAGTAAGTACAAACATTTGTAAGAGAGGAGTGTATCATACTGTTATAATGCTGTACAATCACATGCCACCCTATTTGAAACAGATACAAAATTTTCAAAAGTTTGAAGTGAAACTGAAACAGTACTTCTTGACCACTGCTTCTATTCTGTTTCCGAGTTTTTAGAGAACCAGAAAAGTGTAGTGTAACTGCTCAAGTATTCTCAATAAGTCTATCATTTTATTTCGCTATATTAAATTTGTCATCAATTTTCAACATGTATTGATTATTTTTTTAATTTTTTATCCTTTCAAAATAACAATGTGTATGATGATGTATATACTGTACCAACCTGACTTGTCCTACATCGTTTCTGCAAAATATGTACGTAAACATGATTTACAGGACCAATAAAGAAATACAAATACAAATTACAAATCACTGTGTTTCCAGAAGTGACAATTAATGGTTGTCATGTATCTTGCATTTCAACATCCCATATGAGGGGGGGGGGGGGGCTTACATTCCTCACACTTTCTGCCATTCCTGATGATTCTGTTGTTGTAGTTGTAGTAGTAGTAGTAGTAGTAGTAGGAGAAGAAGAAGAAGGAGAAGAAATAGTAGTAGTAGTAGTAGTAGTAGTCATCTGTGGATCATTTTTACAAGGATACTGGACATGACACAGTATTACAATTTAAGAAAAACAAAAATAAAGTAGTACACATATACAGATATTTGCATACTCACAGTACAGTATGGCAAGGATGCAACAGATAGTTGCCTGGGCCTTACAGTAGTAACCACCTGAAATCCTGAAGTAAATTAGAGAAACCATGGAAAACCTGAATCACAATGGCTATGTGAAGATTGGAGCCTCCATCCTCCTGCAACAATTTGTACACTTGCTTATTACAACACTCATGGTAATTGGTTAGAATTCTATGGTAAAGAAAGATAATGCACAAGGGATTTGTGCAAAACTGTTTGAAAATTAGAATTATTTTGAGGAAAATTATTTACATAATTTAAGAGTAGCTTTTAAGTTTAAATACTATTCGCATCAGAATGAAATTTATTTTACGAGAGAATATGAATATTATTTATTGGTGAAGATTATAAGACAGATGTAAACTATCTCGTCACAGAAACGGAGTTTAGGTTAGTTCACAGCTACAACACAGTCGTGATAAAATGAAGTAATCTGATGGTATTCAACTAGTAGTTTTGTGGATACTGGCGTTATACTAAACTATAGTATATACAGTACCGGCAACTGCACAAATCTACTGGTATTTTCCTAAAACTAAATGCTAGAAGTTAGCTACAGCTGTGTTTTACAACGTCGATGCGACGTATTTTCTCCATAACACATATAATCTACTAAGTACAGATAAACTTGATATACTGCAATAGCTGTAACTACGAAACTTAAATAGCTGCGTCTAAACTATAATTATGACTAACCAGAAAAGAAATTCAGTAATTACGCCCTTGAGCTGCATTACAAACCTATATTTCACAGCAACCTCTATTCAGAACCAGTAATTAACGAAAATGTCGAATCTGCTGTGCTGAAAATTCAAGGAAAGAGTAACCTGTGTAAAACGTCGAACAATTTCAATTCCAGCGCTTCGAACATTTCGCTCGTTCCTCGACTGTCATTGGCTGCCTAAAACAGTCTTCCCATTGGCTACGGGACTGAGGGAGTGCCAACATATATAAATTTTAGCTGTTTCAAAGAAATTGCACATCGAAATTTTTATTTTTATTTATGCACCCAAACGTAAAAAATGGACGAATCATATAATATTTCATGACATCCATTGAAGATGCCTTGTAAAAAAGTCGAAACGCATCTGGGTGCATAAATAAAAATTTCGATGTGTAGCATGCAAAAAAGGCATTTTTTTTAAACAACTGCAATTTATATACAGCTGCTGCGAAAACGACCACTACAAGAAACGTGCCAACATATATGCTTGGAAAAAAAGTAGTTGTTGACACTACCACAGTCTAACATAATGTTATGTTAGACTGTGACACTACCCTGACACAGACTGTGGCGCGATATGAACTGGAAAACTGGCATGTTAGATTTTATTTCTGCCAAGCATCTGTTTTGCTCTTGAAGGGCACGAATTTATTGACCGGCCGATCGTCCACACCATTTCGCCCAACAAATCATGTCTTGTGCAGCGCTATCGTGACAAGCGTCCAACAAAAGTTCAGATAATGGGTAATCGGAGTTTAATGTATCAGGAGACATATGACACAGTACACGAATATAGACTGTCCGTTATCACTTTGGTGTAGTGAGGAAAGTCCTCAGCTGCGGGTAAAGAGATTAATTTGCAAATACGACAGTGCTGTTTCTCAACCAATCATGAATAAAAATGTTTTTATTTAGCTTCACGTTTCAGATTCTGCGACTTATCCTTGTCAATAATTTACTAATTTACCATGAAACACGGAAAATGCGAATGATTTGATTATATGGCAAAAACAAACTCCCACTCGTTGTTAGAAAGAACACGAAAAAAGACTGATCCATAAGAAAAAGAATTAACACATGACTTATTCTCACTGTCAGTCGCCTATACGGTCTAAAAGAAAATTCACGAACTAGTAATTTTAAGCGACAACTTTTCCAAACAAGAACGCCTTCAAAGAAAGCACATATGCCGACGTAATTCATTATTTTTATTTATTTATTTATTTATCCATCTTTAAGCATTTACGTGCAGTCGATGTCGTCATGAGTAATGTACAATTTACATATTAAGAAATATAACTATTGTGAGGTATCACACAAAGCTAAAGTTTACATTTTAAAAGAACATACATAATAAAGGAATACATTTGATACATAAAAGCTTAGGAAGAGGTACAAACAGAGTTGCAAGTTGTTTCGTAAGGTCTTTTTTGAAGAGTTTTCAAATTCTTTAACACTGTAAAAAGCTTTGTCTTTCAGCCATTTTTTTGTCTTACTTTTAAATGTATTAAGAGAGACAAAATGTGCCTGCACAGGTAATGTGTTGAAAAGCCTTATTCCCATGTATTCATAACTGTCTTGTGTTTTCTTGAGTCGATTTGTTGGTATGTCTATCTTAAATGTTTGACGAGTGTTATGATTATGAACGGACTGCCTAAGGTTGTAACTGTTAAAGTTTTCTTTTATCTACAAAAGGCAGCTGTATATAAAAAGAGAAGGGACTGTCATTATCTGTAACTCTTTGAAGTATGACCTACATGAAATGTTATTTTTGGTAATCCCAGAGATACTCCTGATGGCTTTCTTCTGCCAAATAAAAATTTTCCTGGACCATGGAGAATTACCCCATAGAAGAATACCATAGCTAATATGGGGGAGCTTCTTAAGTGCTTTACGTACTACATATCAGTAGTAGGTTCTCACTTTCCAAGAAAGAAAAGGCAGCAACAGTTTTCAAGTTTGCAATGAATAAACCAGATGAACATGTAAAGAGCTCCTGCTTTCATTCGTCTGTTAGAATAGCTGCTGTAATCACGATTGTACCTTCATAACAGATACATTTATCGATGCCTTTGAGAAAGCCAAGGTATATTTTTGAAAGGAGTGCAGCTACATTACCTCTCGTGATGTGCATAAAAAAGGCACGCAACACTACTCTCTGGGCTGTTATGCAAATCTGGCATGGACTCCTGCTCCTCTCTCCTTTTACTTTTATCATGGCCCACAGATCCGCGAATGCCATGTGCTCCACCCAGTGTTTGGCCTCCACTTACCCCCCCCCCCCCTTCCTGCATCCTCTGCTAACTTAAAAATTCGACCCCCATACCATAAACTCAACACTACCCACCCCCTAGCACTCCCTCCCCCCCTTCACTGACTGCTACTCTGCTGTACCTCTATCTCTACATCCCCCCAACTCCACACCTCCACATCTTCTCCCAATGAAACTTTAACTGCCTTCCTTTACCCAACCATGAAATCCACCCTGAAATATATGTATGCCCATCTTACCAGATCTAATAGATACCTACCACCATCCCATTGTCAGGGCAATATTCCCTTCCAGTCCTCACCACCCACTTCCTAAGTCTCAATGTCAATTCATAGCACTCCCTCCCACTTCACCCTTCCCCAGTCCTTCCTCCAAACATCCACCCACACATCTGTTTTTATATTTTATTTAATCATCAAATCAACCTTTAATATTTTAACTTACACAGCTGATAATCTGTCTTTTTATTGTTCAAAATGTTTACTCATCACCATTTCTAATCTTTCTTCTTCTGATCTAAAATGTGTTCCCAGTTCTTAAAATTATAGGAGACAACATTTATGCTACATGCGTAAATAAATACTCCCCCCCCCCCCCGAATCATCAGTCTTCTGACTGGACTGATGCAGCCCATGATGAATTCATTTCCTGTGCCAACCTTTTCGTATCAGAGTGGCACTTACAATCTACATCCTCAATTATTTGCTGGATGTATCCCAATATCTGTCTTCCTCTACAGTTTTTACCCTCTACAGCATCCTCTACTGCCCTGAAAGTTTTCATTGATAACTTAACACCTGTACTGTCATCCTGTCCCTTTTTGTTGTCAGTGGTTTTCATATATTCCTTCCCTTGTTGAATCTGTAGAAAACTTCCTCATCCCTTGCCTTAGTCCATCTAATTTTCAACATTCTTTGGTAGCACCAAGTCTCAGATGCCTCTACTGTCTTGCATTCTGGTTTTTCCACATTCTGCGTCTCAGTGCCATACAGTGCTACACTTCAAATGTACCTTCTCAGAAATTTCTTCCTCATACCAAGACTTATGTTTGATACTAGCAGGCCAGCAATGTCCTTTTTGCCAGTGCTAGTCCTCCTTGCTCCATTCATAATGGGTTATTTTGCTGCCTAGGTAGCAGAATACCTAAACTTCATCTACTTTGTGATCACCTATTCCTATGTTGAGTTTCTTGGTGTTCTCATTTCTGCTGCTTCTCATTACTTTTGTCTTTCGTTGGTTTACTCTCAATCCATGTTGGTTGTTGTGGTCTTCAGTCCTGAGACTGGTTTCATGCAGCTCTCCATGCTACTCTATCCTGTGCAAGCTTCTTCATCTCCCAGTACCTACTGCAACCTACATCCTTCTGCATCTGCTTAGTGTAGTCATCTCTTGGTCTCCCTCTACGATTTTTACCCTCCACACTGCCCTCCAATACTAAATTGGTGATCCCTTGATGCCTCAGAACATGTCCTACCAACCGATCCCTTCTTCTGGTCAAGTTGTGCTACAAAATTCTCTTCTCCCCAATCCTATTCAATACTTCCTCATTAGTTATGTGATCTACCCATCTAATCTTCAGCATTCTTCTGTAGCACCACATTTCGAAAGCTTCTATTCTCTTCTTGTCCAAACTATTTATCGCCCATGTTTCACTTCCATACATGGCTACACTCCATACAAATACTTTCAGAAATGACTTCCTGACACTTAAATTTATACTCGATGTTAACAAATTTTTCTTCTTTAGAAACGCTGTCCTTGCCATTGCCAGTCTACATTTTATATCCTCTCTACTTCGACCATCATCAGTTATTTTGCTCTCAATCCATATTCTGTACTTATTAGACGATTCAT
Organism: Schistocerca nitens; assembly: GCF_023898315.1. NCBI lineage: Eukaryota > Metazoa > Arthropoda > Insecta > Orthoptera > Acrididae > Schistocerca > Schistocerca nitens. The sequence continues at coordinate 10,220,782 of NC_064625.1, read as the reverse complement.
CCCATTCAACAGATCCTGTAATTCTTCTTCAGTTTCACTGAGAATAGCAGTGTCACAGTGGATTTTAACATGTATATCCTTTCACTCTTAATTTTTATCCCACTCTTAAAACTTTCTTTTATTTACGTAAACACTTCTTCAGTATATACCGGTAGATTGAACAGGGCAAAAAACTACAACCCTGTCTTACACCCTTTTCAATCTGAGCACTTTGTTTTTGGCCTTCCAGTGTTATTGTTCCCTCTTGGTTCTTGTACATATAGTATGTTACGCATCTTTCCCTAGAGCTTACACCCGTTTTTCTCAGGGTTTCAAATATCTAGTACCATTTTACTTTGCTGAACACATTTTCCAGGTCAACAGATCCTATGAACGTGTCTTGATTTTTCTTCAGTCTTGCTTCCATTATCAACAGCAACATCAGACTTGCCTCTCTGGTGCCTTTTCCTTTGCTAAAGCCAAACTGATCACCATCTAACAGTTCCTCAATGTTTTTTTCCAGTCTTCTGTACATTATTCTTGGATGCCTAAGCTTTTCAGCTGTTTGAGTGATACTTCTCACGTTTGTCAGTTCTTGCATTCTTGGGAATTGTATGGATCCATTTTTCTGAAAGTCTAATGGTATACTGCCATACATTCTATACACCAGTGTAAGTAATCATTTTGTTGTCACTCCCCCCAATTATTTAAAAATTATGATGGAATGTTATCAATCCCTTCTGTCTCATTTGATTTTAAGTAATTCAGAGCACTTCTAAAGTCTGATTCTAAAACTGTATCTCCTCTCTCTTCCCTATTTATTTCTGTTTCTTCTTCTATCACGTCGCCAGGTAAGTCCTCCTCCCATAGAGACCTTCAATGTACTCTTCCCACCTATTCACTCTCTCCTCTACATTTAACACTGGAATTCCCATGATCTATTTCTTCTGTTACCCATGTTTTCTTTGCAGTTATCTTCCTTGCACCTATGTTTTTCTCTCTAACTTCTGTGACTGCCCATTTTAGAGATGTCCATTTCTCTTCAACTGAGCTGCCAACTGAGCTATTCATTATCACAGTATGTATAGCCTCAGAGAACTTCAAGCGTATCTCTTCATTCCTTAGTACTTTCGTGTCCTACTTCTTTGTGCACTGATTCTTCCTCACTAGTCTCTTAAACTTCAGCCTACTCTTCATCATCACCAAATTGTGATCTGAGTGTATATCTACCCCCAGGTGCGTTATAGTCCAATATCCGATTCTGGAATCTTTGCTTGACCATGATGTAATATAACTGAAAGATTCCTGTATCATCTAGCCTTTACCAAGTGTATCTCCTTCTCTTGCGATTCTTGTGCAGAGTGTTTATTGTTACCATCTGAAATTTATGTCATAACTCAATTAGTCTTTCTCCTCTCTCATTCCTGTTACCAAGCCCATTTTCTTCCATGACCTGTTCTTCTGCTCCTTCACCTACAACCGCATTCCAGTCTCCCATGACTATTGATTTTCATCTCCCTTTACATACTGAATTATCCATTCAATATCCTCATATACTTCCTCTATCTCATCATCTTCTGCTTGCAACATTGGCATGTATACCTGAAATATTGTAGTTGTTGTTGGTCTGCTGTCGATTCTGGTGAGAATAACCCTATCACTGAATTGTCCATAGTAACTCATTCTCTGTCTTACTTTCCTATTCATAATGAATCCTACTCTCATTATTCCATTTTCTGCTGCTGTTGATATTACCCTATGCTCGTCTGACAAGAAACTCTTTTCTTCTTTACATTTCACTTAACTGAACCCACAATAACTATATTGAGCATTGGCTTTTATCTTTTCATATTTTCAAGCTCCCTACCACATTCAAACTTCTGAGATTCCCTACCCCAACTTGTAGAAACATTATCCTTTTGTAGGTTGTTCAATCTTTTCCTCATGGTCATTTCTCCATTAGTAGTCCCCTCGCAGAGATCTAAATTGGGGGACTATTTCTGGAATCTTTTGCCAATGGAGAATCATTATGACACTTTGTGAGTTGCAGGCCACATGTCCTGTGGATATATGTTATCTTTCTTTGATGGGATGGTTTCCATTGACCTTTGACTCCACGTGCCATTGATAATTGTTGTTTCTGATTTGCTTTACCATGATGTATTTCCTGAACACCTGTAAGTAACGCTGCAGATTTCAGGAATAATTTTATACAATAACTGAATTAGAGATCTTGCTAAGTTCTGTTAATAGCTAGAAAACTTGATACATTGGAGAGCTGCTCCTCACAGCTCACTGCTTCTCTTATCACTGTACCAGTATCCTTTTTCATTGATTGTAACTTAATGTGCTTCAGCAGCTTAGAAAAGCATTGTATTGTATTGTATTGTATTTTTTATTGGTCCTGTTGTCTACATAGCAGCTTATGCATAAGACATTGGACAAATCAAGTTATAAATATACAGGCTGAAAGTCATTTCTAGGCATACATATTTAAGGTTACAATAATACACTTTACACGCAAGTATTTATATAACACTTTTCATAAATTTAAATATTCTTCAATGGAGTAAAAGCAGTGATGCTGTAAATATGACTTTAGAGATTTTCCAAATGTATTGACCTCTGTGATAGCTTTTATGTTTTCAGGAAGTTTGTTATAAAGCTTAACTCTCATGTGAAAAGTACCTTTTTGGCACCGTGCTGTCCTGATTTGAGTCATATGTAAGTTTATATTTTGTCTGATAAAGTGATCATGTATATCACAGTTTTTTTGCAGTCTCCAGTCCTTACCTATTACATTTAATTTAAAGAACAAAAGGGTTTCCATAATGTATACACATGGTAATGGAGGAATACCAGATTTCTTAAACAGGGGTTTACAAGAGTCTCTAGGCTTGCACCCAAACAAGATTCTAATGGCCCTTTTTTGTAGTTTAAAAGTGCTATTAGCTGTTTTAGAGTTTCCCCAGAAGGTGACCCCAGATCTAAGACGAGAATGAAAGTACGAATGATATGCATTCAATACTGTTTTCTCACTACAGCATGATTTTAATGAACAAAGAAGGTAACATGTTTTGCTCAGGTCTGCATTGAGATATTCAATATGCTTATTCCATCTGATGTTACTCTGCAGCCAAAGTCCTAAGAATTTGGTTTCAGTATTGTTACCAACTGGTTCGTCATTGATAGAGATTCATTGGATAAACATGTCCTTGTTAGGAACATTGTGGAATTTTAGAGCAATGGTTTTTTTACTGTTTATTACAAGCTGATTACCCTGTGCCCAGCTGCTAAGTTGTTTCGTGACCACGTTTACTGTCTGCTGTAACTGTCGTCTCCTTTTAGTAGAATCATGGTGTCATCTGCAAATATGATTGTTTTGTGTGCATCAACATTTAATCTTAGATCATTTATGTACAGAAGAAACGGAAGGGGTCCCATTACTGATCCTTGGGGTACACCACATATAATTTGTTTATAGTCAGATACGTGATTAGATACAGTTTTTAGTTGAATATTTGTGTGCTTGATGCACACTGCCTGCTTACGATTAGTCAGGAAGGAACTGATCCACTTGTTGGACAGACCTCGAATTCCATATCTTTGATAGCAGAATCTTATGGTCCACCATGTCAAAAGCTTTTGACAAGTCAATAAATACTCCTAGGGTTCCCTGTTTTTTGTCCATCAGGTTTAGGATGGAATTGATGCACTCATAGACAGCAGTTGTCATTGACCTCTTATTTCTGAATCCATGTTGTTCATTACATAGGATGCTGTTTTTATTTATAAATTTCATAAGCATCTCTCATCAAGCCTTCAAAAATTCCAGAAAGCATCTGATCCCAATTCCTTCACTAATGTGGGTAAATAAATTTCTTTCTTTGATAAAATTGTTTCTTTTCCCACAGCTTTCTGTAGCCACTTCAGTCCTTGTCAGTTCTAAACTAATAATGTAAATACAAATTGTGTGTACAGCCTCTTAGTGTATGTTTAAATGAAATGCATAATGGATCCCTGAAATGGTACACAGATCAGGCTTGTTTTGTTAAAGCAAACAATAAGTTAAAGCAAGAACTATTATTTTTAGAAGGCATTCCTGCTCCCTAAATTTTGTGAACACCAAATAGAAATAAATTTCTTGTTGTATTATTTTAAGGAAGAATAGGGAAGGAACATGTACACATAATGGTGAAAGAATAAGTGTACATAGATCAGCCAAAATAGTATAAACACCTCTTTTACAATACAATACAATACATTCATCCTGTATTTTCCATTACTTAATTTACAATATGCATTTTTTATTTCAACAGTAAAGCTTATCTCAAATAGAATAATATTTGTTATGAGCTTACTTTCAGATTTCATCAAGTGCTAGGCCACTTCCCTGTATGGAGCATGCCATGTTTTTGTGTGACAGCTCTAATATTATTTTTCTGCATACAAGCTTTGTTAAGAATTTTAAAATACACTGTGCCTTGTGAGACACAATACCACTTCTAAAGAATTTTATTCAAAAATGTATGGTTTTTGAACCAGTTTAATGTAGAACATAGGAAAGTAAAATCAGCTATAGAAGAGTCGCATTGAGCTGAATGCTGTAAGTAAAGAACTGCATATTTTCTACTTTACTTAAATTAAACCTGTTATTTCCCAAAAGTCAGGCACATTTGACTATTCTCTGTGTGATTATTAGGCTCTCAGCTACCTCACAATCGAAATGTTTCAAATTTATGACACACATTTGTGATTATGTTGCACTTAGCAGTACACCTACTGCGGTGTTATTAACTGAAGCTTTCGATACCAATTTACCAACTCACAACCAAACTGCCAGTTTTCAGACTAACTTGTGCATCAGGCTACGCTACAGATCACTATGCCACCACAAGGTTTTTGCGTTCACAATAGTCGGCTTTGAAGATTCACAACACAAGTTTCAACTTTCAATGTAATCTATACCTTGCAAAAGAAGAAGAAAAAAACTGTCAATGAGCTGTTCTTTTCCTTTGTGCATGTATGATTCTACATACCATATCATCAGTATATCCTGGGATAATGCTGACATATGGTATCAATATGTTCAGTTGACCCATATTATTCATGTACAATGATGTGTACTTAACAAGCAAGGAAGTGAGAACTACCACAATCCATTTTTTGTTTCTAAAGATTCTTGAAATTTCATATATCTTCAGTGACTAGTTGATGACAATATACTTTCCCATCAACATATTTTTATGAACTTTAAATCTCGCAGATATACAAATCCACCTTGTGGTATTATCTAAAATTATTGTTGATGGGAGACATCTTTGTCGCAGAAAAGAATGAGAGTCTTAGGACATAGTGGACACGCATCAGCAATAAGCACTGATGACAATGATGTAAATGTACTGTTAAGTATGAAATTAGTACAAAAACTGAATTTTGTAGGCCTTATATGTGTAGCATGTAGAATTCAAATTTGGTAACAGAAAGAAGTTTGATTGAAATTACAGAAATTGTAATGAAAGCTACTCCTGATGTAGAAGCTGCTATTTTACATTCAATATATTCAACTGTTTTGTTGTGATACTAAGCACTGCATTCTGTGCTCCAATGAATTTTATTGTGTTTTACAATGTACACGTGTGTAGTGAGCCCTTTGATGAAATATAGTTTCCTTTGAGCAGTTCCATGCAGAAGTCATCACAAGATTATTTCTTTTGTGAGTCCATAGAAGCTACAGTGCTGATGTAGATGTATTGCAGCCACTAGGCTTAATTTACAAGCTCAAGAATCACCACAACCAACACAAGGGCAGCAGGCTCCGTGTGCTACTCCGAGCAGAGGGAGTACGCATAAGAGGAGTACTGACCATTACACGTCAGCAGTTTAAGTAATTGCTGGAAAAAATGTGTGCAACACTAACACTTCAATTTTTTTAATCATCAGTCTGAATTCCTCTCTTGTGCCAACCTCTTCTTCTCAGGGTAGCACTTGCACCCTGAGTCCTCAATAACTTGTTGGATGTATTCTAATGTCTGTCTTCCCCTGCAGTTTTTTACTCTCTACAGCTCCCTCTAATACCATGGAGGTTATTCCCTGAAATTTTAACACATGTACTGTCATCCTGTCTCTTCGCCTTGTCAGTGTTTTCTGTATCCTCTTTTCTTTGCCAATTCTGCAAAGAATCTACTCTTTCTTATCAGTTCCTCTAATTTTCAGCATCTTTCTACAGCACCACATCTCAAACAGTTTGATTCTCTTCTTTTCCAGTTTTCCACCATTGCATGATTCAATATTGTACAATGCTGTGCTCCAAATATACAGTACATTCTCAGAAGTTTCTTCCTCAGACGGAGACCGATATTTGATAATAGCTGACTTCTCATTGCCAAGAATACCCTCTTTGCTTGTGATAGTTGGCTTTGTATGTCCTGCTTGTTTCATCTGTAATGTCTTATTTTGCTTCCAATGTGGGACAATTCCTTACCTTTGTCTAATTCACATTCCCAATTTCCAATGTTAAGTTTATTGCTAATATCATTTCTGATACTTCTCATTGCTTTTGCCTTTCATGGATCTACTCTCAATCCATACTCCATTCTCATTAAAATATCTATTCCACTCAGAATGTCCCTTAATATTTCTCCTCTTTCGCTGTGGATATAAATGTCCAATGTCATCAGCAAATCTTATCTAATTTTAATCCCATTTGAAAGTCATTGCTTCCTTCCTGTCTCACACCCCTTTTAATCCAAACTACTTCAGTCTTGTTCTTCCATTCTCTTTGTCTGCTCTCAGTTGTTGTACATACTGTATACTATCTATCTTTCCCTGTAGCTTATTCTTATTTTTCTAATAGTTTTGAATATCTTGCACCGTTTTACATTGTCAAATGCTTTTTTTGGATTGTCAAATCCTATGTAGGTGGCTTGATTTAGCTTAAGGCTTACTTCCACCATCAATCACATCAGGATTGTCTCTGTGGTGCTTTTACCTTTCCAAAAACCAAACTGATCATCATCTAACAGATCTCCATTTTCTTTTCCATTCTTCTGTATATTTACATAGTGATCAGCTTGTAGGCATGAGCTGTTAAGATAATTGTGTGATAGTTTCCACACTTATCTGTTCCAGATATCTGCGGGACTGAATGGCTGATATTTTCACGAAAGTCTGGTGGTACATCAATGGTGTCTTCATTCTACAAACTAATTTCGATAGTTATTTGGCTCCACTTGCCCCAAATAATTTCATAAATTCTGAATGAATGATCTCGAGCCCTTCAGCCTAATTTGATCTCAGGTCTCCCAAAGCTCTATTAAACTCTGAAAACTATGATCCTGGATCTCCTATGTCTTACATATTGACTCTCATCACATAATGAGACAAGTTCTGCCCCTCTTAATACCTGTCCACACGAAACAGGGCCCACCTGTGCAGTCTGTGATCCCAAGCTGTGGCAGACAGGATGTATCATTGAGATGTGTGTTATCACATTGTGTAGATCACACAAAGGGCGGCTTCCTTGCGACAACCACCAACCAATTGCCTCAGGTGGCACAAGTTTGTCTCACTGTACAGATTCACTGTTGTGGCCGGTGGCTGTGAGCACTTGCAGGTGTATTCTTTGCTTTGTTCTGACACTGACGACTGCAGCAGTGGCAGGGGACATATATTTCATGTTGATAGGTGCATCATGCACACAGTGGAAATGATGGAAAAAGAAAAACTTATTGAACAGTTGAGGTAGCACAACTTCTTGAACAATATAGGTGATAGAGATTTTAAGAACATTTTGGAGGAGGCCAAAGCATAGAGGGATATAGATGCTAAACTGGATCAATATAGTAAATATTTTTGAAAAAATTGTAATTTTCAAACATGCAATATATTACATAAAATGGACTACAGTACAGTATTAATTACTGGTAATAAATTAGTATTCTGGTATATTACACATTAACCCAAGTAAATGATATATCTGTAAGTACGCAAGCAACAATGTGATCAAAACAGAAAGCAACATGTAGAAAATTGAACAGAAATTTTTTTGTTGATTTCAGGGTTCATACAAGCCTGTTATGTCTCATCTAAATAGAATTAATTTCCTGGTCCCACATGGCATTCCTGATGTCGAAATGAATTATTTCTGTGCTCACTTCTAACTCTAGCCTGGCCTCTGCACCCAGGGATAGTGATTTGTGTGTGTGTGTGTGTGTGTGTGATTCAGAAGGAGGTCTTTTGGCCGAAATCTTACTTGTTTAGCAGGGTTGTTATGTCTGTCTGCAACCTCAAATCCCCATTACATGGTGAATAGTAACCTATCCTTTTCATATTATGGTCATTATTCCAGCCCGGATTTTCCATTGTTTCGCAGCAGAAGATGTTATTCTGCCCAATTTGAGCCATGGTAAAATTTGCTGTTTTGAAGAGTGCGCCGCAGCACGTAGTGTAAAGAGTCGCCCTCTGTTTCTGGTGGTGGCACCGCTGTGGCAATCGCAGCTTCGGTGTCTCCCTCTGGTGGGGAAAGGTTGCCTGTTCATGTGCATTTACGGGCGCTATCTGTTCGGCGGTTGGTCAGTCTGAGTAGGTGCAGTCGGACGGAGTCTGGTCAGTTGGTCAGCGTGGGGCAGTCAGTGTCTGTCTGTCGTCTGGAGTGCTAGTATGTGTTAGGCCGTCAGTCTGCTCGAGGTGTTCAGGCAATGGTCATCGGCGATTGGATCGATCAGTAGGTCGGTCGCGCACTGAGACACAAGATGACCTGTCCGTCTTGAGCGTCAGCACTTCCGAGGTCACCACGTCAGGCCAGTGGGGTGCGCCATATAACAAGGGGTAGTGGCTGCACAGCCGACACGAGAGCAACAGGAGTCAACCCACGACATCGGTCTGGCCGGCGCGAGATGCGACACCGTGAGACGGTGTGCTGTGTCAAAACGCATGGGGTACGTTTTCCCTTACTGGTGCTGAGCGTCCTGCGTGATAAATCAATGATAACACCTGGTGGTCACGATAATATACGTGTATGATGTGGTAAAACCAAAATCAAATTGTGTTCTAAATGATATGAGAGCGTCTACGGAATAGCAGGTGGCGAGCATGCGCGACTGCAGCGATATACCATATCGTCCTCGTTGCGCCCAGAGATGCCGCCTGAGTGACGCGCAGCAGCCAGCCGCTATTGCGAAGAATCGACAGCATCGATGATTATTACATTAATTGTTAAAAGTTGGTGTGGCGTTGTGTGTTTGTTCGTTTTAAATGGTTCCTATTGTACAACGAAAAGGGTTAGTTAGTTCCCGGATAGACCTCTCACCGACCAAGTGGTGGTAGTGGTGTATATCAGGTCTGATCTTACAGCGTTTCATTGCGTGGTGTAGTGAGGCTACTCAGTTGACACCTAAGTCTTGGGAGAGTGCACGGAATTTTGTTGATTATAGTTGTGGGAACAGTTTCGTTCGTAAAATTTGCTGGGGTGAGTCCCGCGTGAGCCTGATTTAATTGAGAGATTGATTTGTTAGGTGCTGAGTTTTGTGGAATCAGTGTGACCGATATCCCATCTGCGTTGTATGTTGAGTGGTCGCGACACGCCCAGAGGTAATTGGGTTGCTTGTCGTTTTTATTGAGGTGGTTTGGGTATTGTGCGTGTGTGTATCGAGAAGGGAAAGCCTCAAACACATGTTGGTAGTTGTATTTTCAAGACCACTAGCTTGCAGCAGACAGTGTATTGGCTCATGGAACAATGAACTGTTTCACTATACGGTGATGGTGTGCATTTATCACTGAGTAGACAAGCGATAGTAAATTGAAGGAACCATTTAACGAGCTACACGTAGCTAAACCAAAACTTGATTCATCAAGGTGACGAGAGGCCGATTTAAATGTTGGGGTACTTAGCGGGTCGCGTGTGGTCAACTCCTGAAGAGGTCAAGATTTGCTTTTAAATTGTAACTTAAGGTTAGTTGAAAAGTGGCGGTGACATTTAGGATTTTTGTTTGATTTTTTTATTACTTGTTCCCGTATTGTGGGGAATGATAATATATTTGCTGGCACTCGTTCACTGGTGATAATCAACATGTATTGAGATACCCAGAAGGAAAATAAATCCAATTTTATTGGGGTTAAAGGAAACTTTCCCGTCTATTTATTTGGTATCTAGTGTGAATATATCTATATCATTTTCATAAGTATAAAAGAGTGTAATTCAGAGGTATTGATACAGTGGAGTCAATATCACGTATAATGTGGTGTTTTTCAAATGTGCTTGGTACAAGGTTCTTGAACGAATGAAATTATAAATAATCTACTGAAAGTAGATCTTCTCAATATTAAAGAAAAGATTTCAATTAAGGGAAAAAGTTTTCTAAATGATGAATAAGTTTAATTGAAGTAATTGAATTATTTACAAGGCCAAAGATTTTGCTACTAACAAAGATTCGTTATTCTGTGACGCATGCGAAGTCTCATCACTTACATATTATCATTGTGTCAAGTTGGAAAAATGTTTAAGGGAGAAATAAACATGTTTTAATTCCTAACAGTAGTGATGGAAGTGTCCATAAACAGAATAATCATTTCAAGACGCTAGACAGATTGGTATTTTAGTACAGGTAATAAAACAGTTCCGAGTTTGTCAGAGACTACGTCCTGTGTTGTGAAAAGCTCGTTGCGAAAGGCTAGTTGGATGTCGCATTTATCATCACGCAAGATAATCAGGTACTGAAATTAAAGTAATTTGCTGCTCTGATGAGATCAGTATCATAGACAATGAGAGTGGTTCATTAAATAGGCCCATTTATTCACCACTGCTTAACTTCAGTAATCATTGGTGTGTGAATATTGTTAAGTGATTATTCGTAGCTCCATCGTTGCTTGGTACGATTTCGGCGTCGTGTCTAGGCAGGGTGTTGTTCCCATTATTTGGCAGACAGGCTGTTTGCATGGTCAGCGGTTGAGGTAGCTGCAATATCAATTGTACTAAGGCTGAATTCGTGTCCGATTAGTTCATTGGCAGTGTGATTGCGGCGCGGGCTACATTCTTGTCGTCATCAGAGGCTCCTCTCCAACTGGAATCTTCTGCAATTAGATAGCGTTCTGCAGTCTTAACATCTATTTAAAAATAAGAAACAGTACCTAATTAAAGGTGTGGTGGTCGACTGGTGGCCTAAGTACTTTGCACAACAGGATGCTCCGCAATAAAAGCATAGAGACGTTGGTACAGTACGATCCTTTGTCGTTGTCAATCGATCTTGGGTACTGCCAGTCACGGACCAGTACAACGGGAGATCGGTGCACCTTCCTGCGTCCGTTGAAGCGGCTGGCAGTGGACGGTTCAGGAGAGCGTTTTGGGGGTGCTGCGCCAGGTCTTCGCCAGGCATCGCAGTTTATTAGAACTTGAGTGATTCGTGATATGTTGTTTTATTTACTTGTTAAATTCTACTTGTTTTCTTGGTCAGTCTCTCATCCCCAGCTTTCTTGTCTGTCTCCCGTCCGCATTTGTTAGTCAGTTAGTGTCTGTCTGTCGGTCTGTCGTATGTTAATAGCTGCCTCTGTCATGTTTGTCGGATTCGGTGTTAACAAATTTATAGAATTAAGGTGTAATGGCCAAATTCTTGAAATATGTTTTTATCTTGCCTATCATCTTGCGAGGCAGTATATGTGTAATGTAGAGCATGTTGTACATTTTATGTAAGTCTGAATTTCATGGGTTTTATTTAAATAGTCATTTTTATAAAGTTGACACCCTTCCACCGTAAGAGTCCTTTTTAAAAAAAACAAATTGCACTTTCAGTGGCAAATAATTTCTTAGGTTGAGTGTTTGTACCATTTCCATTCCTCTTACGGGGTGCATAGTTAATGTGTTTGTGTGAGTTGTTAAAATTTTTAGTTTAAAGTAATCTGGTGTGTTGCATATTTGCACCAGTGTAGTCTTTCAGAGGTTGTTGTGGGCGGTCGTGACTACGGCCGTGTTGAAAGGGAGCGGCAAGCTTCTCAGTCCGAAGGCTCATACTGTCAATATTGTTCTTTCTGCCTCTAAATAAAATTGTAACTTGATATTTCGAGGGGGCTTTTCTGCTTATAAATTTTAAATCAGCTTTTGAAAAGGCTTGTATGAATAAAATTCCCATTTGTTAAAGGTAATTTCATTTTCATCAGTTACTCCCTGGCAACTACTTCCATGCTCACCTAGTGTGATTAAATGTGTTCTTGATGAATCGCTAGCAAATAAAGTAAATTCTTTAAGAAAAGATTTTGAAAGTAAATTCTCGGTTCACAATTGTTCATGTTGTTGTTGTTGTTGTGGTCTTCAGTCCTGAGACTGGTTTGATGCAGCTCTCCATGCTACTCTATCCTGTGCAAGCTTCTTCATCTCCCAGTACCTACTGCAACCTACATCCTTCTGAATCTGCTTAGTGTATGCATCTCTTGGTCTCCCCCTACGATTTTTACCCTCCACGCTGCCCTCCAATACTAAATTGGTGATCCCTTGATGCCTCAGAACATGTCCTACCAACCGATCCCTTCTTCTAGTCAAGTTGTGCCACAAACTCCTCTTCTCCCCAATCCTGTTCAGTACCTCCTCATTAGTTATGTGATCTACCCATCTAATCTTCAGCATTCTTCTGTAGCACCAAATTTCGAAAGCTTCTATTCTCTTCTTGTCCAAACTATTTATCGTCCATGTTTCACTTCCATACATGGCTACACTCCATACAAATACTTTCAGAAAAGACTTCCTGACGCTTAAATCTATACTCGATGTTAACAAATTTCTCTTCTTCAGAAACGCTTTCCTTGCCATTGCCAGTCTACATTTTATATCCTCTCTACTTCGACCATCATCAGTTATTTTGCTCCCCAAATAGCAAAACTCCTTTACTACTTTAAGTGTCTCATTTCCTAATCTAATACCCTCAACATCACCCGACTTAATTCGACTACATTCCATTATCCTTGTTTTGCTTTTGTTGATGTTCATCTTATATCCTCCCTTCAAGACACCATCCATTCCATTCAACTGCTCTTCCAAGTCCTTTGCTGTCTCTGACAGAATTACAATGTCATCGGCGAACCTCAAAGTTTTTATTTCTTCTCCATGGATTTTAATACCTACTCCGAATTTTTCTTTAGTTTCCTTTACTGCTTGCTCAATATACAGATTGAATAACATCGGGGAGAGGCTACAACCCTGTCTTACTCCCTTCCCAACCACTGCTTCCCTTTCATGTCCCTCGACTCTTATAACTGCCATCTGGTTTCTGTACAAATTGTAAATAGCCTTTCGCTCTCTGTATTTTACCCCTGCCACCTTTAGAATTTGAAAGAGAGTATTCCAGTCAACATTGTCAAAAGCTTTCTCTAAGTCTACAAATGCTAGGAACGTAGGTTTGCCTTTCCTTAATCTTTCTTCTAAGATAAGTCGTAAGGTCAGTATTGCCTCACGTGTTCCAGTGTTTCTACGGAATCCAAACTGATCTTCCCCGAGGTCGGCTTCTACTAGTTTTTCCATTCGTCTGTAAAGAATACGCGTTAGTATTTTGCAACCGTGGCTTATTAAACTGATTGTTCGGTAATTCTCACATCTGTCAGCACCTGCTTTCTTTGGGATTGGAATTATTATATTCTTCTTGAAGTCTGAGGGTATTTCGCCTGTTTCATACATCTTGCTCACCAGATGGTAGAGTTTTGTCAGGACTGGCTCTCCCAAGGCCGTCAGTAGTTCCAATGGAATGTTGTCTACTCCGGGGGCCTTGTTTCGACTCAGGTCTTTCAGTGCTCTGTCAAACTCTTCACGTAGTATCGTATCTCCCATTTCATCTTCATCTACATCCTCTTCCATTTCCATAATATTGTCCTCAAGTACATCGCCCTTGTACAGACCCTCTATATACTCCTTCCACCTTTCTGCTTTCCCTTCTTTGCTTAGAACTGGGTTTCCATGTGAGCTCTTGATGTTCATACAAGTGGTTCTCTTATCTCCAAAGGTCTCTTTAATTTTCCTGTAGGCAGTATCTATCTTACCCCTAGTGAGATAAGCCTCTACATCCTTACATTTGTCCTCTAGCCATCCCTGCTTAGCCATTTTGCACTTCCTGTCGATCTCATTTTTGAGACGTTTGTATTCCTTTTTCCCTGCTTCATTTACTGCATTTTTATATTTTCTCCTTTCATCAATTAAATTTAATATTTCTTCTGTTACCCAAGGATTTCTACTAGCCCTCGTCTTTTTACCTACTTGATCCTCTGCTGCCTTCACTACTTCATCCCTCAAAGCTACCCATTCTTCTTCTACTGTATTTCTTTCCTCCATTCCTGTCAATTGTTCCCTTATGCTCTCCCTGAAACTCTGTACAACCTCTGGTTCTTTCAGTTTATCCAGGTCCCATCTCCTTAAATTCCCACCTTTTTGCAGTTTCTTCAGTTTTAATCTACAGGTCATAACCAATAGATTGTGGTCAGAGTCCACATCTGCCCCTGGAAATGTCTTACAATTTAAAACCTGGTTCCTAAATCTCTGTCTTACCATTATATAATCAATCTGATACCTTTTAGTATCTCCAGGGTTCTTCCATGTATACAACCTTCTATCATGATTCTTAAACCAAGTGTTAGCTATGATTAAATTGTGCTCTGTGCAAAATTCTACCAGGCGGCTTCCTCTTTCATTTCTTAGCCCCAATCCATATTCACCTACTACGTTTCCTTCTCTCCCTTTTCCTACACTCGAATTCCAGTCACCCATGACTATTAAATTTTCGTCTCCCTTCACAATCTGAATAATTTCTTTTATTTCATCATACATTTCTTCAATTTCTTCGTCATCTGCAGAGCTAGTTGGCATATAAACTTGTACTACTGTAGTAGGTGTGGGCTTCGTATCTATCTTGGCCACAATAATGCGTTCACTAAGCTGTTTGTAGTAGCTTACCCGCGTTCCTATTTTCCTATTCATTATTAAACCTACTCCTGCATTACCCCTTTTTGACTTTGTGTTTATAACCCTGTAGTCACCTGACCAGAAGTCTTGTTCCTCCTGCCACCGAACTTCACTAATTCCCACTATATCTAACTTTAACCTATCCATTTCCCTTTTCAAATTTTCTAACCTACCTGCCCGATTAAGGGACCTGACATTCCACGCTCCGATCCGTAGAACGCCAGTTTTCTTTCTCCTGATAACGACATCCTCTTGAGTAGTCCCCGCCCGGAGATCCGAATGGGGGACTATTTTACCTCCGGAATATTTTACCCAAGAGGACGCCATCATCATTTAATCATACAGTAAGGCTGCATGCCCTCGGGAAAAATTACGGCCGTAGTTTCCCCTTGCTTTCAGCCGTTCGCAGTACCAGCACAGCAAGGCCGTTTTGGTTATTGTTACAAGGCCAGATCAGTCAATCATCCAGACTGTTGCCCTTGCAACTACTGAAAAGGCTGCTGCCCCTCTTCAGGAACCACACGTTTGTCTGGCCTCTCAACAGATACCCCTCCGTTGTGGTTGTACCTACGGTACGGCTATCTGTATCGATGAGGCACGCAAGCCTCCCCACCAACGGCAAGGTCCATGGTTGTTCATAATACAATTTAAAACAATAGTTCTGATCTTACAATAAATTGTGTACTTAACATTTGCAGTCAGTAAAGAGTTTGCTTACTCACTGAACAAAGCCCAGAGCCCAGTGGAATCCCTACCAGATTCTACACCCAATTTGCAGCTCAGTTAGTCCTCTGTTAACTGTACTCTATCATAATACTGTGAACAAAAAACTGTGCCCAGTACTTGGAAGAAAGACTGGATTTCACCTACATACAAGATGTGTAGCAGAAGGGTCCTCAAAACTACCATCCAATATCCTTCAGATCTATTTGTTGCAGAATCTGAGAACATATTCTGAGCTCAAACATAATGTGGTACCTCACAGAGAATGATTAGCTCCACGCCAGCTGGCATGGATTTCGTAAACATCAATCGTGTGAAACCCAATCCATACTTTTCTCACACAACATACTGAAAGCTATGAATAGATGCAGTCAGGTAGATGTATTATTTCTCAATTTCTAAACAGCATTTGAATAGTAACACACGTACAATTATGATCATATGATCAAGGTTACAACTATAGGGCAGGGGTATCAAAAGAAATTTGTGGCTGGGCTAATCATTTTTTGTTTGGGAGGCTGCACAAATTTATCTCGGATGGAGTCATAGATACTTTAGGGAAGTGTGTCGAGACCCTTGCTGTCCATGTTGTGTATTTTAATAGCAACCTCAGATTTTCACAGATAATGCTGTTATCTATTGCAAAGTACTGTCTGAAAGAAGTTGCACAGATATTCATTCAGATATTGCTAAGATTTCAATGTGGTGCACAGACTGGTAACTTGCTTTAATTGTTCATAAATGTAAAATTGTGCCCTTCACAATACGAAAAAAATGCAGTATGCTGTGACTGCAGTATCAACGAGTCACAGTTGGAATTGGTATACTCATATAAATACCTGTGTGTATCTTTTTGTGGGGATACGAAGTGGAATGATCACATAGGCTCAATAATGGGTAAAGCAGGTAGCAGGCTCTGGTTTACTGGCAGAGTAATGAGGAAGTGCAATCAGTTTACAGAGTAGATTGTTCACAAATCACTCATATCACCCATCCTAGAATATTGCGCAAGTGAGAGTGGGATCCATACCAAGCAGGACTCACAGGAGATATTGATGAATGGTCACAGCTTTGTCTGACACTTGGGTGAATGTCAACAGAGATGCTGATAAAACTAAACTTGAAGATAGATCTCGTGAAAACCTACTTACAGACTTTCAAGAATCAGCTTTAAATAATGACCCTAGGAATATACCACAAGTCCCTATGTATCAAACCCATTGAGATCATGAGGACAAGGTCAGACTAATTACAACATACACAGAGGCATTTAAACAGATTCTTCCCATGCTCCATATGTGAACGGAATGGAAAAACCCTTACAACTGGTACAATAGGACATATCCACTGCCATGTACTTCACAGTGGTTTGCAGAGTATATATGTAGAATTGTGTACAGATACCACAAAATAGAGAGACGTTAAATCTTGGATGTAGTTTTGCAGAGATTTCGCTTGGTCCTCTTTCCTTTAAATCTGTTCATATTGTTGCAAAGGGAGCTGAGTAGTACCATGGTTTAGTGGTTATGATACTAAACTGTTGAATGGAGGGTCATGAGTTCAAAATTCACCTGGACTGTAACATTTTTAGAGTACATTCTAGAAGTATCCACAAATGTCAAGAATCACTGTACTGGGATGTTCTGTAGCTGTATATATACTGTATGTGTTGTGGCTGGAGGCAGTTCACTCCACGCTCTAGTATGTGCAAGTGCTGAATAAACCTTGGTTAAGTGAAGTTAGTGTTCGTCATTCATCTAAGTACACCTTCTTCCACGTGGCATTATTGTGGTGGAGATGCTGGGTAATGGAACTTGTGACAGTGCACATTATCAACAACACAGTGGTTCCCATCAGGCCACAACGGAGCCACCGTTTACGTGGCGAGAAACCCAAGTTCGAGCCATATTCAGCAGATCGCAATCTACCGGAGGCAGTAGAAGAAGACATTACAACAACAGTGACTGTGTGCCACCACATGAGACATCCTTCCGGGTTCTCTGGTGATCGTGGCCAAGATCCAAATAAGTGACTGAAGGTATATGAACTATATGAGCATATTGCCAAATTTAAGAAATGGGATGACACTTTGTATTTGGCTAATGTATTTTTCTACTTGGAGGGCACTGCCAAGCAATGGTGTGAGAACAACGAAGAGAAGTTCACAAGCTGGGAAGTATTCCAGGCGGAACTGGCAAGTATTTCGATGACGCACAACGACAGAAGTGCAAGGCTGAAGATAAATTAAAGTGTAGGGCACAGCGTCCAGTAGAAACAACAGCATCCTACATTCAAGACGCCTTGGAGCTGTGTAAAATAATGGATCCTAGAATGAAAGAGGAAGATAAGGTTGCAAGGTATGTATATGTTGTGGAAAGTAATGGTCCTTCACCACTTCCTTGATGTATGCCCAAAGTTACTTTTACATCTGAAGATTTCTCTCCTTTGAGAATTTTTGCTGGAAACTCTTCACTCTCATTCCAAAACCAGTCTAATATTCCATATACTCTTATTTCGTTTATTTGACAGAAGTGCAGAACTGTACCCAACACCTTTCAGAAGTCAAGAAACGTATCAGACTGACTGCCGGTATGTTCTGCTTTCTGAGCCTCAGGCATGAACAGAGTGAACTGGGTTTTACGCACTCACTTTTTTCAGAACCTGTGTTTATTCTTACAGGGGAGACTTTGGGTCTCCAGAAACGTCATACATGAACATGAAAAAAGTTCTAAAATTCTACAACAAACCAATGTTTGGGATATACTCCTATAGTTTTGTGGCTCTGTTTGGTAACCCTTCTTCTACTTCTTCATCTACATATATACTCCCCAGGCCATCGTATAGTCCGTGACGGAGGGTGCCTCATACCCCTACTGGTCATTTCTTTTCCTGTTCCACTCACAAGTGGAGTGAGAGAAAAATGTCTGTGTGTCTGCTTCTATATGTCTCCTCATTCCTCTCATCTTATCATTGTGGACCTTAAGTGTAATGTATGTTGGCGGCAGTAGAATTATTCTGGAGTCAGCCTCAAACGGCAGGTCTCAACATTTTGTAAATAGTGCCTCATGAAAAGAACATCGTCCATTCTCCATGGATTCCCATTTGAGTTTCCAAAGTATCTCTGTAACACCTGTCTGTCAATTGAACGGTCTGGTAAAAAATCTAGCAGTACACCTCAGATTTGCTTTGTATCTTCCTTCAGTCTGACCTGATGGAGATCTCAAACTCTCAAGCTGTACTCAGCAAATTGCCACACCAGTGTTCTGTATGCAGTTTCCTTTCGAGATGAGCTACATTTTCCCAAAATTCTCCCAATAAAATAAAGTAGAACATTCACCTTCCCTACTACCACCCATCATGCTCGTTCCATTTCGTATCGCTTTGCAGTGGTACACCTAGGCATTTAATTGATGGGACTGAGTCCAGCAACACTCAGCTAATACTGTATTCAGACATTACAGCATTGTTTTTTCCATTCATCTGCGTTAACTTTCATTTTAATACATTTAGAGCAAGCTCCCATTCATCACACAAACTAAAAATTTTGTATAAGTCATTTTGTGTCCTCGTGCAGTCACTCGATGACAACACCTTCACGTACACCAAAGCATCGTTAACAAAAAGCAACAAATTGCTGCTCACCCTATCTGTCTGGTCACTGATGTATACAGAGAATAAGAGAGGTCCTGGGGCACCCCTGACTATAGCCTTGTTTCTGTCTAATCCCCACTGTCAAGGAAAACATACTGGGTTCTGTCAAGAAGTGCTTGAGCCACTCACATATCTGGAACCTAATCCGCATCCTTGGACTTTCGTTAATAGTTTGCAGTAGGACAGTGTGTCAAATGCTTGTCAGAAATGTGGAATCCAGCTGTTCTCCTTCGTCCATAGTTCACAGTATATTATGTGAGAAAAGGGCAAGCTGAGTTCCGCACGAGCAATGCCCTCTAAATCTGTGCTGAATTACGGACAGAAGCTTTTCTGTGTCACAGAAATTTATTATATTTGAATTCAGAATCTATTCAAGAATTCTGCAGCAAACTGATGTTAGGAGTACAGGGTGAGTTAAAAAGGAAATACAGATTTCAGTTGCTTATTAGAGGCAAACTATGAAAGTTATAAACATAATGTGCATGCCACTGGACAGAGGAAGGCTCAAAGTTTTATGTTGGTACAGACATATTACCACACACTCAACATGAGCACCGTGTGTTGCTCGAGAAAATCAAAACAGTAGTTCATTTCATTCCACACGTGTATCAACATGTCCCTTGTGTACTGAATCAACATCTTCAACAGCCTGATTTCTAAGCTCTTGAAGAGTAGCTGCCATATGAGGGACAAAGACTCTGTCTCTTATGCCTGGACAAGTGGCTTTGATCTATTCACAAACTTAACATAAGAACAAAACTACTTAGGATTTTCTGTCAAATCGGTAGATACAGTGTGACTTTCAAATTTATTGAACACTTTGCGCACAAATCTCCTTATGCTAATTTTGCTTTCGTTCAGTTTTTGTTTGTTTGTGACATTTTGGCTACATTTAAAATGACAGTGGAGTTCTCCTCACTTTTGCAGCAGTGTTCTAACATGGTAGAAGAACTATGGCAAGTCTTTTCTGTTTGTCCAAATTTGCTTACCACATACCTATCTAAAGCATGTTGTACAGTACTCTATAAATTTGTCTGTAAATGCTCATCACATTCGAATCTGGAGGTGAATTTTTCACATTGACTGCTCAAGAAAACTGAAATCTGTTTTTTGTCTTTCTTGCTAGATGGAAATAGCTTCCTACCTTTCTTTACATTTCTTTTTACAGCCATATTCATTGTTGCTGTAAGTGCCTTACAATCACCGATTCCCTGTCTAGTCGAAAAGATGGGGCCTGTCAGTGATTGGGAGACATAATGTGTTACCTGCACAAGCCAGTCCTCTGATTCGCAGCCCTTTTGAACATCTATCCATTCCATCCTTTGTGATGTATGACAGAATTATGTCATCAGCGAACCTCCAAGTTTTTGTTACTTCTCCCTGAACTTTACTTTCTTTTCTAAATTTCTCATAAGTTTTGTTTGCTATTTGCTGTACATACTCATTGAATAGTATCGTCTCACTCTCTTCTCAACTACGGATTCTGTTTTGTGCCTTTCAATGCTTATAACTCTGCATTTGTGTACAAGTTGTAGATAACTTTTCACTCCATATATTTTATCCCTGATATCTTCAGAATTTCAAAGAGTGTATTTCAGTAAAGATTATCAAAAGCTTTCTCTAAATCTACCAATGCTGTAACATAGATTTTCCTTTCTTCAGCCTGTCTTCTAAGATAAATCTTAGGGTCAATGTTGCCTCACCTGTTTGTGGATTTCTCCCCAGAACCTATAGCAATATTGCCTGTAGTTGGCTTCAACCAGTTGTAACATTGCTGTTCTTTCAATACAACAAAATTTAGTTTTTGTATTAGGCTGCATCATTTGTGATTCTCATGTTTTTGCTAATTGAAATAAACAAAGTTCTATACAGATATTCTGACAATTTTCTTCATTTGTTCGTTTCAGATATCTAACTGCAAGTCCATTACAACTTGAACTAACTGTGTACTGACCCACGTTAACAACTCGGTAACAATTAATTGTTTTGGCCTGAAACCAGCCTTTATATGGAAAAGTAATAATTCACGGTACTTACAGTATTGTGTTAATTAATATGTTATGTAGTTTATAATGGAGGAAACAAGTACAGAATTATTTGTGTGTGACTGTACACTCAGCAGAAAACATGGACACATTTTACATAAATCATTTTGTAAAAAAAAGTCTTCTAATTTAAATTTTGTAAGATGAAAATGTTTGACAATAAATGTTACAGTATGCAAGTTTTCATTAAAAATAACTTAATATTTTATTTACTACAACAATAGGTACTCCAGTCCTAAAGCTTCATCATTCTCTACAAAATACATTGCTCAAACTCATATTGAAGACTAACAACTCAAAGTTTGTTACAGTATGAACAATTGATATCATCATTTAAGAAGTTTGTATTGAGTACTATCCTTTGAAGTGTAATTATTACTCTTCATGACATTATACAGTGATTGGTGTGAGTTGAAAATCAGAGCACAATCATACATATCTTTTTTATGGATCAAAATTATTGTGTACTGCTTCTGGTGAATCCCAATCTGTTACATTATACGTTCTTTCCATTCTTCTGTACATCATACAATCTTAATATTATGCAGTCGTGACTTATTAAACTGATGATTTGATGATATTCACAATGGCCAGCACTTTCCTTCTTTGGAAGTCTTCTTCAAGTCTGATGGTATTTTCTCAGTCTCATGTATATTACACATCAGGTGGAATATTTTTCTTATGACTTGTCTACTCAAGGGCCCTTGTTTCAATTTGAATCTTTCAGTGCTCTGTCAAGTTGTTCTTGCAATATCATATCTCCCCACTTAATCTTCATGTTCTTCCTGGTCTCTTTTTATTATGTTATCTTCAAGTTCCTTCCATCTTTTAGCATTCTCATTTTTGGCGACTGCTGAATTATCATCTGAGTTCTTGATATTCTCTTTCTCTTTTTCTCTCAAGGTTTCTTAAATTTTCCTTTGTGTGGCACCTATGTTTTCTACGGTCATGCATTCATCTACAGCTATGTACACCACTGGCCATTAAAATTACTACACCATGAGGATGACGTGCTACAGACGCGAAATTTAACCGACAGGAAGAAGATGCTGTGATATACAAATGATTAGCTTTTCAGAGCATTCACACAAGGCTGGCACCAGTGGCGACACCTACAACGAGGTGACATGAGGAAAGTTTCCAACCGATTTCTCATACACAACAGCAGTTGACTGGTGTTGCCTGGTGAAACGTTGTTGTGGTGCCTCGTTTAAGGAGGAGAAGTGCGTATCATCACGTTTCCGACTTTGATAAAGGTCTGATGGTAGCCTATCGCGATTGTGGTTTATCGTATCACGACATTGCTGCTCGCGATCCAATGACTGTTAACAGAATATGGAATCGGTGGGTTCAGGAAGGTAATACGGAACGCTGTGCTGGATCCCAACGGCCTCGTATCACTAGCAGTCAAGATGACAAGCATCTTGTCCGCATGGCTGTAACGGATCGTGCAGCTACGTCTCGATCCCTGAGTCAACAGATGGGGATGTTTGCAAGACAACAACCAACAGTTTGACGACATTTGCAGCAGCATGAACTATCAGCTCGGAGACCATGGCTGCGGTTACCCTTGACACTGCATCACAGACAGGAGCGCCTGCGATGGTGTACTCAACGATGAACCTGGGTGCACGAATGGCAAAATGTCATTTTTTCGGATGAATCCAGGTTTTGTTTACAGCATCATGATGGTGGCATCCTTGTTTGGCAGAATCGCGGTGAACGAACATTGGAAGCGTGTGTTCATCATCTCCATACTGACGTATCACCCGGCGTGATGGTATGGGGTGCCATTGGTTACACGTCTGACACCTCTTGTTCGCATTGATGGCACTTTGAACAGTGGACGTTACATTTCAGATGTGTTACAACCCATGGCTCTACCCTTCATTCGATCCCTGTGAAACCCTACATTTCATTAGGATAGTGCACGACCGCATGATGGGCCTTTGTGGATACAGCAAATGGTGGCCGAGCAGCTGGCTCATCACAATACACCAGTCACTACTCTTGATGAACTGTGGTATCATGTTGAAGCTGCATGGGCAGCCGTACCTGTACACACCATCCAAGCTCTGTTTGACTCAATGCCCAGGCGTATCAAGGCCGTTATTACGGCCAGAGGTGGTTGTTCTGGGTACTGATTTCTTAGGATCTATGCACCGAAATTGTGTGAAAATGTAATCACATGGGCCGGCCGCTGTGGCCGAGTGGTTCTAGGCGCTTCAGGCTGGAACCGTGCTTCTGCTATGGTTGCACGTTCGAATCCTGCTTCGGGCATGGATGTGTGTGATGTCCTTAGGTTAGTTAGGTTTAAGTAGTTATAAGTCTAGGGGACTGATGACCTCAGACGTTAAGTCCCATAGTGATTAGAGCCATTTGAACCATTTTGTAATCACATGTCAGTTCTAGTTTAATATATTTGTCCAATGAATACTCATTTATCATCTGCATTTCTTCTTGGTGTAGCAATTTTAATGGCCAGTAGTGTATTTTTCCTCTAGCCATTCCTGCTTGATCATTTTGCACTTCTTGCTCATATATTTTTTTTAGACAAATATATTTCTATTTGCCTACTTCATTTACTACATTTTAAATATTTTATCATTTCCATTGTGGTGTCTGTAGGTCTATTCCATACACACAACCTTATTTTACAAGTCTTAAACCAACAGTTGGCAGTGATTTAATTGTTCTACAAGGCAGGTTCCCCTTGCACACCTTTCTCCCTGGTCCATGTTCCTCCACTGTTTTTTCCTTCTCTTGCTTTGATTCATTTATTTATCCATTCCCATCAGCAAGAAGAATATTCAGGGATGTGGAACAAGTCATGGTGTACATTCACAAAAGACAAGCAAATCACAGTAACTTCATCTAACAATGGTAATCCAGGATAGAATAATGTCAGTATTATGAAAAGGATTAATGGCTACTTACCACATAGCGGAGATGTTGAGCCGCAGACAGGAACAACAAAAAGACTACTAAACTCAAAGCTTCACACACACACACACACACACACACACACACACACACAGAGAGAGAGAGAGAGAGAGAGAGAGAGTCTCTGGCTATTGAAACCACACTCTTTTTGTAAAACTTTAGTTCATAATGAATGTGGAACACTGTCTGGCCTAGGCACCCAGAGACAGAGGTTGTGTGTGTGTGTGTGTGTGTGTGTGTTTTCAGGAGAAGACCTTCTGGCTAAAAGCTTATGTGTTTAGTAGTATTTTTGTTATGCTCAACATCTCCGCTAGATGGTGAATAGCCATCTATCTTCTTCATAATATAGTAACTTAATCTGTATTCTATGGTGAGAATAAACTGTCACTATCCTGCTTAATGTTATGCTTGATTGTGCCAGCTATGGCTGATGAAGGAAATTAGGAAGGAAACAGCTATTTTGTAAGAAGCTACTGGCTACTGAATTATCCTAAATATCTTCTATCTGTTGCCTACTTGTAGTATGTTTACTGTACACTAGAACTTGCATTCAGCCCTGCAGTGAGCACTGCTACTTACCATGTAGCTAACAGGAATTGCAGTTGGGACAACACAATACAGTTTCACAGAATACGTTCTGCATTTACATATCAAGTATTCGGTAAAACTTTTACCCATAATGGATATGGAACACGGTACAACATTTCCTTATTGAAAATTTTATAAAACTTTTATCTGCAATGGATGTGGAATGCTGTACCTGTGATGCATAGTTTTTTTTTCAGAAATAACTGCAATCAGTCACCTTTTGTGATTGTTCAACACCAGGATTAAACCTATGGACATTTATAGCTGTGGGTAATCTCCTCAAGTCGATTTTACAATGTAAATAATTCTTGGTACTTTGTCACATTCAGTGGTTACTTGTTTCATTTTTTATGCCTTGCCACTGTTAGATGACCCCCACAATGAACAATCAGTATCAGTGTATACCATCTGAAGATGAGGTGTAGGTGATTCAAAACCGGTCACAGCTTAATAAAAATTGAACCACCACAAAAGTTATTTCTGAGTGTGTTCAAGTATTTATACTATAAAAAGACTGCAAATATCCTCCTTGGCAGTTATTTGAGATTGCCGGTGATGGATGGATAAATGAGTGAAATGTCTAAAATAAAATACAGTAACATAACTCGTGTAATGACCAATACTAAAGACAAGTAAATTATAGGAGTTAAATTGGAGGAAGCTGCAACAGAAAAATAATTGCAAAAAGTCCACTTCTTGTGTAAATAAACATTGAACTATATTTCAAAATGGTACATTTGAGATGTGAGATTAAACCTAAAAATGAACTATAGGAAACAACACTCATAAAACTAATACATCACGATTAATAGCGTTGTCAATTAGTCGAAAAAATATTTTATTTAGAAGTTTCTAGATCGAATGTTGCACCTCGAGTGTATTATGAAGAAATATGTCGTGATGTTGTCCAATTTGAACAGTGGGTTGTTCTGAATTATTTTTGTATACCAGCTCTCTTATGACCCTGTTTTTTTTTTTTTTTTTTCAAGTATGCTGCTGCTGTTTTTAGATAACTGCCTGTTAGAAGCATCTTTACTACATTTTACTTATGAATTGTGTTAAAACACCATTTGAAATTGGACTGTTTGTGTACAATAAAACACATGTAGATAAGCCTAAATTCTACACATAGCTTCTGCATTGGCTGCTGTGGTCATCCCAAAATTACAAAGAAAATTTGTTAGAGATAAGTAATGAAAAATCTTCTCATATAGGGGATGCTGTGAAAGAATCAGCAAACATTATCTAATTGTGTGACTAATTTCTGTATTTTTTTGTGTAAGAACTTGTTAATGGAAATATCCTTTTATGGTCATTAGCTCATCGCAGCCATTACAAATGACTAATGGAAATATCCTTGTAGAGTCATCAGGTTAGTTGAGCCATTACAAATGAGTTCATTACACAGTTTGGAAAGTGAAGAGATCTTAATTTCCCACTCATACCGTAGTCATTGGGCAATGGACATTTGTACTGATAGTTCCACATTTAGGGTTATTTCTGAAAATGTTCTACTCATACAATTGAAACTGAAGTCAAATCTCTTGCTCTCCGTGCAGTTACGAAACAACTGAAGAGGAGGCCATCGTAACATTTTCTGCCGTGCCACAGCTGCGGACTGTGATCCTGGACAAGGATATTTCACCCAGGGTATTGGAGACTCTGTCCTCTGGCTGTCCGCACCTCACCACTCTGCAGGCGACTTATCTGCAGGTGCTGACTTACTTGGTAAGTGTCCCTGTCAGCATGCTAACCCAAATCTGATACTGTGTACCTCGAGTGGTACAAGAAGAGAGATGCTGTAGTGTTATGTCATTTAGGCATATGACATTTCCCACTGCCTATTTACTATGAGGAAAGATGATCGTGACAAAATAGTGAATTAGTATTGTGTAGGGAATAAATCATGTAACACATATTGTGCACACTCGTTTTGTTTCATATCTGTGCAGAGGTGAATGGAGACGTGTGCGGTACAAGTACTCGGCAAGATGCGACAGTGAGTAAACGTCTTTACCTGCTGTGGGCGGGGCATTTTACGTCGCAGCTCAGCAGTGTCTCGACTGTCGAGGAGCAGACATCCACTATGAGAATGAAAACGGCAATGAACAAAGTAAGCTCTAAAATGAAATGCCTCTTGCTTATTGTCACGCCTTTGAGGTGTATGTTGTATTTAATTTATAATATATCTGCTCTGAGTTATAAAGTGATTGTGATATGTACACAAGTTGAAACAAATACGAAACATTCAATGTTGAAATGTAGATATCATTTCATTATTAGAGTAGGTATCATTTTTCCTTCCACCAATAATAGCCGCAAAGGAGAAGAGTCGAAGTCTTTCCAGGGCTACACGCGGTTCTACTGAGATACTACTTTGCAGGACCTCCACATAAAGAAGATAATTAACAGTGACTGAGTTACATTGAAAGTAACACATGTTACGTTTGGTGACAGATTGCATGTGTGTTTTCTGACTTGGCTTCAAACACATAAGAAGAAGGTTGAAAACACTTCAGTGCCTGGTGTGGAGCAAGCATCAAACTGTACAGTCTGTCCACCTAAGATGAAAGCAAAGTTGCTGTCCATGCATCAGCACGGCTTTAGAAAGCATCGCTCCTGTGAAACGCAATTCGCCCTTTTTTCACATGATATCTTGCGAACCGTGGATGAAGGGTATCAGACGGATGCCATATTCCTTGAATTCCGGATAGCGCTTGACTCGGTGCCCCACTGCAGACTCCTAACCGAGGTACGAGCATATGGGATTGGTTCCCAAATATGTGAGTGGCTCAAAGACTTCTTAAGTAATAGAACCCAGTACGTTGTCCTCGATGGTTAGTGTTCATCGGAGGTGACGGTATCATCTGGAGTGCCCCAGGGAAGTGTGGTAGGTCTGCTGTTGTTTTCTATCAACGTAAACGATCTTTTCGATAGGGTGGATAGCAGTGTGCGGCTGTTTGCTGATGATGCTGTGGTGTGCGGGAAGGTGTCATTGTTGAGTGACTGTAGGAGGATACAAGATGACTTGGACAGGATTTGTGATTGGTGTAGAGAATGGTAGTAACTATAAATATAGATAAATGTAAATTAATGCAGATTAATAGGAAAAAGAATCCTGTAATGTTTGAATACTCCATTAGTAATGTAGTGCTTGACACAGTCATGTTGATTACATATTTGGGCGTAAAATTGCAGAGCGATATGAAGTGCGACAAGTATGTAATGGCAGTTGTGGGGAAGGCGGATAGTCGTCTTCGGTTCATTGGTAGAATTTTGGAAACATGTGGTTCATCTGTAAAGGAGACCGTTTATAAAACGCTAATACTACCTATTCTTGAGTACTACTCAAGCTTTTGGGATCCCTATCAGGTCGGATTGAGGGAGGACATAGAAGCAATTCAGAGGCGGGCTGCTAGATTTGTTACTGGTATGTTTGATCATCACACGAGTGTTGCGGAAATGCTTCAGGAACTCGGGTGGGAGTCTCTAGAGGAAAGGAGGCATTCTTTTCGTGAATCGCTACTGAGGAAATTTAGACGACCAGCATTTGAGGCTGACTGCAGTACAACTTTACTGCCGCCAACTTACATTTCGCGGAAAGAGCACAAAGATAAGATAAGAGAGATTAGGGCTCGTACAGAGGCATATAGGCAGTCATTTTTCCCTTGTTCTGTTTGGGAGTGGAACAGGGAGAGAAGATGCTAGTTGTGGTACGAGGTACCCTCCACCACGCACCGTATGGTGGATTGTGGAGTATATATGTAGATGTAGATAAAGTACATCTATTTAAAAAAGCAGACCTTCCATCTCCATTCCTTCCTAAATGTTCACGTAAGTGTAGACAAGATGTGTCTGAAATTCACAGAAATAGTATCAGTGGTCTCTGAGAGATTTATACTGAATAAATTAATAAAAGATGGTGGTGTTCTCTTATGCTACACAAAACTGATCAGAACACTGTTGCAAAAGCAGTGACACAACCAAACCAAATTTTAAAGAATGCAAAATCTCTGAGATTGGTGACATTTTCCTGAAATTTGAAACTTTGCACAGACTCCAGTGCGAAATGCTTTTAATAGTTTCTACAAGAAAACTGCCCTCAAATCTGGCATAGAACCGAAGAGATTCTGGTTGTACGTAAAGTTCACTAGTGGCAAGACACTATCAGTACCTTCTTTTCTTGATAGCAATGTCACTAATGCCATTGGCAGTGGCACCAAAGTGGAGTTGCTAAACATGGCTTTCTGAAATTCCCTCACCAAAAAATACGAAATAAATATTCCAGAATTTGTATCAGGAGCAGCTACTGATGTGACTAACTTAGAAGTAGATATCCTCAGTGTAGCAAGGCAACTTGATTCACTCAATGAAGGCATATTTCCACTCCAGATTGTGTACGAATTAGGCTCCTTTCAGAGTATGTCGATACAGTAGCTCCGTATGTAGAAATCGTACACCGCAGCTCACATGCTGAAAGGTCCATATATAGACTGGAAAGTTGCACAGGTCACAACAATACTCAAGAAAGAAAATAGAAGTAATCTGATAAAACACAGACTCCTATCACTGATGTTGAACTGCAGTAGTATGTTGTAATATATACTGTGCTCGAACGTTATGAATTACCATGGAGGGGGGGGGGGGTGAGGGAAAGAAAAAAAAAGCATCTACTGAAACATAGTCACACAAGTTATGAAAATATTGTTCTTTTGAAAAACAAGTAGCTCTTTATTCTCATGCAGTAATGAGTGCTATTAACAAGGGATCTCAAATAGAATCCATATTTCTATTCGGCAGTGGAGTGTGCGCTGATATGAAACTTCAATTATAATCACCCTGTACTTAATTTTTTTTTATCGATTTGAGGTTATTTACAGCATATTATGAGTCCAACTGATGTCCACTCTACTCTTATACAGGAAGCAGACAACTTCTTTGCTGGGTGTAAAGAGATCCACATGCTGACCATTTCTGACTGTGGCCTCAGTGCAGATGCGAGGTTCTTTGATGCCTTGGCACGGTTGACAGACCTCCGTGTTCTGCACCTAAAGGTTTCTCATCCTATGAAGGTGGCATTTCCCCGGAACATTTTAGCTGATGTCTGTCCCCATTTGTGTGACTTGGAACTGGGGAGCTGTGGCAATATTTGCTACCAGATTCGAGGTGCTGAGTATTTCATCAGTTCCGACAGACGAGTGCTTGAGTATCAATTGGATGTCAGTCGAAGGAAGGTGAGTCTAGAGTTGTGGCACTCATCCCGTGTTGTCACCTGTGCTGTATCTGCTCTTACCTACCCTCAGTGTTGTTCACTTCCGGTGGATTCCTCTCATACTTGGAATTGTTGTATTTTGTTATTGTGTATATAATAATTTAATACATTATGATCCCTTAGATATATAGATTTATAAAAAAATATATGAATATGTTAAAAAAATATTCATAGCACTGGTTTTGGCAAGTAACTACCATACTCAGATATGCTTAAACTATATCTATACTACTATATACAAGGGTGGCTCAATTCGGTAAGTTCAGTAAATTTTCATGAAAGAATGGAACATATTTGTTGTGCCTTCATGTTCAGTAAGTGCAATTATTTGCAAGTATTGTATAAACTATGAGGGCTATTCAGAAAGTAGGGAACGTTTCCGTCTGACACCGCTGGCGTGCACCGATCGCGTAAATTTTGGTATGTGCATGCTCGGCAGCTCAGTCGGCATCCATCCGTGACTGCGTGAACGTCTCTGCACGTCTGATGTTTGTTATTTTCGAATTTGAAATGTGCACTGCAATCGAAAATCCCGCCAGTTGTGAGGTGCGGTCTATGGTATGGTTTTTGTTGGCAAAAAACCTAAAAACTATAGAAATTTATCGTGAACTGTGTGAAGTGTACAGAAACAATGTTATGAGTGAATGTTCTGTCCAGAAATGGTGCATTTAGTTTTTAAAATGGCCGAACCAACATTCACAATGAAGAGAAGAGTGGACGCCTTAGCATTGTGACTGACAGTCTTGTCGCTAAAGTTGATGAAACAATTTGTGAAAACCATCGCTTTCTTTTCCACAAGTTTCACGGACTTTGTTGTTTGAAATTGTCACCCAAAAGCTAGGCTACCACAAATTTTGTGCACAATGGGTGCCCAAAATACTTACAGAGCACCATAAAGAACAGCAAATGGGGGCGGCTTTGACATTTCTGGAGGCCACCACAAACATGGTGATTCATTACTGGATAAGATCATAACCAGTGACAAGACTTGGGTGAAACACGTCAATTGCGAGACAAAATTACAGTTCATGGAGTGGGGGCACACAAGGTCCCCTCAAAACTAAGAAAATTCTTGCAAACCTTGTCAGCAAGGAAGTTGATGGTGACAGTGTTTTGGGATGATTTTCTCGAACGTGGAGCAACCATAAATTCTGCCCGGTACTATCAAATTTTGCACAGCCTTAGAAGAGCACTTCAAAACAAACACCAAGGAAAGCTGATGTTCAAAATTTTGTTTTTGCACGACAATGCCCAACCTTACAGGGCAAAACGCACTAAAGAGCTCCTTAATTCATTCAAATGGGAAATTTTTCCCCATCCACCCTACAGACCCGATCTTGCACAAAGCGACTTCCACTTGTTTCCCAAGATGAAGAACTGGCTTGCAACGCAGCGCTTTGATGACAATGTGGAACTCCAGGTGGGCATGACTCACTGGCCGAATCTCAAGTGGCAGAATTTTATGACGAAGGTCTTTCAGAGCTTGTCCACCACTATGATAAGTGCCTCAATGTGTTTGGTGACTATGTGGAAAAGTAGTATGTCCGTCGCTCTTTTGGGTGTATATAATAAAATGTATTTCTTGTACTTAGTTTATTTTAATGCCAAAACGTTACCTACTTTCTGAATAGCCCTTGTTCGTGCAGCTCACATCTCATTGAGGACAGCTGTTTGAATTGGTCAGTGTGTCATCTGCGATTGGAAATGGAGAAAACAAAAGTTTGTGCCATCATTAAACATTTTCATTTGAAGGGTTGGACTGTAGCACAAATCAAAACAGAACTGGACAAAGTTCACACGGACTCTGCACTATCATCAGAGACCGTTCACTTTCGGATTAATGAATTTACAATGTACAGAGCTTCGAACTCAGGTGATGTTACTGGATTTCTACAGTGAAAAGGCATATTTTTTATGATGAAATCTATATGTGTCAGAGGATTTTAAAGTCTGACATGGGCTGTAACGAAATCTTTTGCAGTACCATTTGAAAATGGGCCAAGGGCTGCAATTGCAATTGTGAAATAAATAACTTCTACAGCCAACGACGAATATGATGTCTTAAAAATTCTACATAACTGGGAATCCAGACCGTCAGAAATTAATCAGTTTAAACACGGTCGGGCAAGCGCCTAATACGAAGTGTGGTCTGTCCATCCGATTGAGGTCACCAAAGAGCAAGACATTGACAAAATCCGTGATTTTGTAATGCAAAATTCGTGAGACTGCTGAGAGTGCAGGCATGTCAACTGAGGGAGTGCATAATATCCTGCACGGAGAGCTGGCTGTGTACGAGGTGGCTGCCGACAAAAGCGAAGCCTGCATTATGTTTCAATTCGATGTCCGGCAATGTTTACTTACAATACGCAAGACCTTTTGGCTAATTTGAGACATTTGATGAAACCGGGCTTCATCATTATTCACTAGAGTCAAAATGGCAGTCAAAACATTGGATAAAGGCTGGTAAAAATGGACCAAAGGAGGTAAAGACCAATTTGTCAGCTGGGGAGATGGTGAACACTGTTTTTCGGGATTCCTAAGAAATAATCATCATTGATTACTTGGAAAAAGGCAGAACCATAACTGGACCCTATTATTCTTCACTGTTGCATCATTTGAAACTTGCATTGACTGAAAAGAGTGAAATCGGCACACAAAAAAGTGCACTTTCACCGGGATAATGCGCCGTCCCACACATTGGTGATAACTGTGGCGAAAGTGCACGAATTGGGCTGCGATTTGGTTCCTTGTCTGTCCTGTTCGGCAGACTTACCCCTGAGTGACTACTTCCTGTTCCCTAATGTGAAACTTTGGATCGCTGGGAAGAAATTTTCATCAAATGAGAAAGTGATAGTTGCTGCCAACAAGTATTTTGCAGAGTTTGAGAAAACGTATTTTTCCAGTGGGATGAAAAATCTTGGAGATGCTGGATCAAATGTATATTCCTCAAAGGATGCTATTGAGCAGTAAGCTGAGTTGTTTACAGAACAAACATTTTTTTGTTGCTTTTTTACCAGATTTATCAAACCATCCTGGTAAAGAGAAGTCACAGTTTAACACTGTCACCAGAAACCTCGAAAAGTTCTTAATTGACGCACATAAGACTTTTACACATTGCTCTATTCGACATTGTGGTACACATTTGTTTAATATATGTAGTATATAAATATGTATATACTGTAAAGGGGAAAGGTTTTTACTAAGAAATCTCGGAAAGTAACAGAGAAGGTCAGCTCAAATTGTCTCAAGTTTCTTTGATCCGTGGGAAGGTTTCACAGAGATGCAGAAGAAACTGAACTGGCAGACTGTCGAAGATAGACATACACTACTCAGAGAAAGTCTACTAACAGAGTTTCGAGAATCAGCTTTAAATGATAACCCCAGGAATATACTGCAACCCCCTACATATCACTCACGTAGGAATTGTCAGGATAAGATTAGAATAATTACTGCATTCACAGAGGCATTCAGGCAGTCAGTCTTCCCGCACTCTGTATGCGAGTGGAACCAGAAGAAATGCTAATAACTGGTACAATGGGATATACTCACTGCCATGCACTTCACTGTGGTTTGCACTGTGCAGAGTAGATGTAGATGTAAAGTTCCAGGGCGATTACTTCGGATTTTTTCACAATATGCTAATAAACATGCTGATGGACATATGCTGTATATTCTTTTAAACAACACTGTACAGGATTTCTGTTCAAACCAACTGCGAGGGGGGAAAAAAGCTGTGCTGTGAAAATGTGTGGTTTAGTTGTTTTTCTCTTTGCCAAATTAACTGTGATGTCAGGACATTTTACCTGTTATACAGGTTGTTTCTCCTTCATATATTCTTTCTCCTTATATTTAATTTTATGTAAAGTGCATATACACAACACTGCGCTGTTTGTTTTATTCCTCACAGTCGGTTTCAACAGAAAATAAGAAAGTTGTAATCGTGGCTTATCAACTTATGATGAGTATAAAGATTATCTGAAAATTTGTAATCCCACCCATTCGCAGATGAACACTGTGTGAAACACTGTCACCGGAAGCACTGTCCTTACAAATCTGGCAGCTGGAGAGGTCTCTCATACCCTATATGCCAGTGATTGCAACTCATTTACCGAGTCATTTTAAGCAACTTCAGTTTCCAATTGAGGTTTCCTTTGCAACCCAGTAGACGAGGCTCAATGTTGGAGAGAGGCAGGAGGGAGAGGGGGGAGGGGGGAGCAGGAGATGGATAGAGAGGGGGGGGGGGAGGAAACAAGATGGGGGAAGGGGAGATGGACAGAGAGAAGGAGGAGGTGGAGAACGACAGAGACTTATCACATTCGTGTTTTGGGATGGGGCTGAGACATGGATTACAGACAACAGGATAGCTGAAGAGGAAGGAATTCCTTCAGGGAAAAGCAAGTACGAAGTAACAAAGCAGTTAACTCGGACTGCCTATGGGTGTCTCTCTTCCAAATTTGCAAAAGAGTGCAAATTATGCTGGGGATTTAAATTTATTGAAAAAAATAAATTATTATATAAGGTCTTTTTTCCTAGTATTACCTAAATAAAATTAATATCAGCATGTTAGTATTGGCTAGTCTCATTCTGTTCATGGTAAATCTCTCCTAGCATATTTGTAAGCCCAATCTGCCTAATATCGTGTAGGGCCCCCGCGAGCATGCGGAAGTGCCGCAACACAGTGTGGCGTGGACTTGGCAAATATCTGAAGCAGTGCTGGAGGGAGTCGACACGATGAATCCTGCAGTACTGTCCATAAATCCGTAACAGTAAGAGGGGATAGAGATCTCTTCTGAACAGCACGTTGCATGGCATCCCAGATATGCTCAATAAAGTTCACGTGTAGGGAGTTTATTTGCCAGTGGAAGTGTTTAAGCTCAAAGAGCATTCCTGGAGCCACTCTGTAGCAATTGTGGATGTGTGGGACATTGCATTGTCCTGCTGGAATTACCAAAATCCGTTGGAATGCACAATGGACATGAATGGATTCAAGTGATCAGACAGGATGCTTACGAACATATCACCTGTCAGAGTCGTATCTAGACATATCAGGGATCCCATATCACTCCAAATGCACACGGCCCACACCATTACAGAGCCTACACCATCTTGAAGAGCCCCCTGTTGACATGCAGGCTCCATGGATTCGTGAGGTTGTCTCCATACCTGTACACATCCATCCTCTTGATACAATTTAAAACGAGACTCATCCGACCAGGCAACATGTTTCCAGTCATCAACAGTCCAAAGTTGCTGTTGACGGACCCAGAGGAGACATAAAACTTTGTGTCGTACATTCATCAAGGGTACACGGGTGTTCCTTCCACTCTGAAAGCCCGTACAGTGATGTTTTGTTGATTGGTTCGCACACTGACACTCGTTGATGGCTTTAATGAAATTACATTAAAAAAAAAAAAATCAGTTACCTTTTTTAAATTTGTTTTTAGTTAATTTGCCTTTCTTTCCTTCTGTATGTACGAACTCCGTTGTAGAACCTCTTATTTACGTGTGGTAATAAAAATTCATTTACACAGAATTAAGTACATTTAAAATTACGTGAATTCATATTAACTGATTAAGAATATTTAGTTGAGAATTAAATCCTTTACATAATTCGGCCTTGGCACACATTATCTAAATGCAGTGGTTTTTTTTTAAAATATTTACTGCATTCTTTCCCGGCGTTAGCTGTGTATATTACAATCATAAATACATTGAGAATATTACTACAGAAAATATTACAATAATAACGAATGTCCTTTACACAAAATTAAATAATATTTTTTGTTAAATAATTGCAGTATATACAAATTGCTTCATAGCGGCGTATATAGTTCAGTTAAATTTTAGTTTATTAATAGTGTGAGTGTTGCCAGAGAACGTTACATGGCCCAGCATTGAAATCTGCAGAAATTTGTGGAAGGGTTGCACTTCTGTCACACTGAACGATTCTTTCCAGTCGTCATCGGTCCCGTTCTTGCAGGATCTTTTTCCGGCTGCAGCGATGTCGGAGATTTGATATTTTTGCCAGATTCCTGATATTCATGGGACACTCGTGAAATGGTCATACAGGAAAGTCATCGCTACCTCGGAGATGCTGTGTCCCATCGCTTGTGCACCGACTGTCCGACTATAACACAACGTTCAAACTCACTTAAATCTTGATAACAACTGTACCAGGCACTTGTCTTACAATAGGTGTCGCTGACCACAGAGTTGTATTCTACCTTTTTATCTCTGTATTTGAATACATTTGCCTGTACCAGTTTCTTTGGGGCTTCAGTTTATATATGCTTTGATGTTGAATTATAATAAACTGAATACTGCATTTAATACACAGCACGCCCAAGTGCCTGGAAAAAGTTTGTTGAGTTTTAGACTTACGCTTTGCTGCTAAACCGGTGATTGTATTTGACACTAAACTTTCTGTCGCAGCAGACGGAACCGTACGAATACGTAACTTTCAATATGTTATGAAAATAAGTAAATTTTTCAACCAAATTATATTTATTTATGGACTGATAAAAGAGAGAAGCTTTTAGGCTAATGTTGCCTCAGGCAAGCCATTCAAACAAACATAATCATATAACTAAAGAAAATGAAAGTACTTTTGCCAGCGACGTGACCGATAATGTGAGGCACACTTAAGTGTAATGTGGGTTATTCATGAGAAAGACCTATGTTCCACTGAAAATGCTCGTGCTGGTGAAAGGTGATCGTGTCTTTTATAAACATTTTATGTAGTGTAAAAAATATTCTGTGTGGGTCCCAATCTGTGATCTCTGTGGATGGTGCGTATGCAGTGACGTAATGTGGCAGGGGCGAGGTGCAGTGTGGTGAGCACAGTAGCACTTGCTGGATGTCGACATTCGTGCCTTGGCGACGCCTTGTGAAGCTGTCACAAACACCTCAGAGAAAACAGACATACCAGAATGTAAACACTAAAGACAAATGAAGACTGTTAGTCTAAGACCTTAAGTTGAGTTCAGTGTAGTCAGATGTATTGAAGGATGTATTTGAAGTTATGGGTCATTGATAACTGGATCTATCTTTACAATTAATGTACGTAGTTGAAAAAAATTCAGAAGATTATGTTCGAATATGTATTTATCGTATAGTAGCCGGAAATAGTGAGACACACTCATACATCACCTCGCTGCCTGAGGACAAAGTCGATAAGAATAAGTTCGTGCATGGCCGTGGTATGGAGTAGCCAGACCACGAGAACAAAACTTAAAGGCGAGTGTACCTGAAGAAGAGAAGTAAAAGGAAACTTTGACCACATCAGACAGACAGATCCGCCACGTAGTGTTCCTTAGTTGTGCTTGTGGTGTGACAGTCAAGTCAGCGCTCTCTCTCTCTCTCTCTCTCTCTCTCTCACACACACACACACACACACACATACACACGAGCGCGCGCGAAAGGGAATCACTGTAACACCACATCTGCAATGTATAATATATGATAGCCACCTCCATGTACAATAGAACAGATACATCTATACATTTCAGCGTCATATTAATTAGGACACCAGAAATAGCACAGATTCTGCTGCTCAGAATGGTTCTTCCTTCAACTGATGATTATTGACACAGTCCCTTACATAAAGTGCATTTGTAGGTTAATGGTGCATTTATACATAGTTCAAATACTCATTAGAATAATGCTTCTAAATAATAAATATGTTACAACCTATCCTACTAGTCAAACTTCCTGGACACACAAAGCATCTGATGCTTAATTCCTCCTCTGAATATACATTATTGTTTATATATTTTTCATAATTAGGCTTACAATCATCATAAATGTGTTTAACAGTGGTTTACCTTGGGTACCACGGCCTTAAATTGCTTCAAAAATGCTACTGGGTGTACAAAACCATCTGGTTTGAAATTTAAAAATTCCTTCTGGTGAGATACAATATTGACCAAAGATCTGATTTTTGTATCTGTAGACCCAATGTTCTTTTGTACTTTTAGTTCAAGTAATTCTTCTAGAAGCTCCTCCAAACTAACCATAGTATTTGCGATAATACTTACTTCACCACATTCTTTATTTTATTCTAGTGCCTCTACCTGATCTCATATCAATGAGATTTGGGAATGTATACTTCTAAATGAAGTAAATGCCTCAGATGGCAACCCAGTTCTAAGCAAAGAAGGGAAGGCAGAAAGGTGGAAGGAGTATATAGAGGGTTTATACAAGGGCGATGTACTTGAGGACAATATTATGGAAATGGAAGAAGATGTAAATGAAGATGAAATGGGAGATAAGATACTGCGTGAAGAGTTTGATAGAGCACTGAAAGACCTGAGTCGAAACAAGGCCCCGGGAGTAGACAACATTCCATTAGAACTACTGATGGCCTTGGGAGAGCCAGTCATGACAAAACTCTGCCATCTGGTGAGCAAGATGTATGAGACAGGCGAAATACCCACAGAATTCAAGAAGAATATAATAATTCCAATCCCAAAGAAAGCAGGTGTTGACAGATGTGAAAATTACCGAACTATCAGTTTAATAAGTCACAGCTGCAAAATACTAACGCGAATTCTTTACAGACGAATGGAAAAACTGGTAGAAGCGGACCTCGGGGAAGATCAGTTTGGATTCCGTAGAAATGTTGGAACACGTGAGGCAATACTAACCTTACGACTTATCTTAGAAGAAAGATTAAGAAAAGGCAAACCTACGTTTCTAGCATTTGTAGACTTAGAGAAAGCTTTTGACAACGTTAACTGGAATACTCTCTTTCAAATTCTGAAGGTAGCAGGGGTAAAATACAGTGAGCGAAAGGCTATTTACAATTTGTACAGAAACCAGATGGCAGTTATAAGAGTCGACGGGCATGAAAGGGAAGCAGTGGTTGGGAAAGGAGTGAGACAGGATTGTAGCCTCTCCCCGATGTTATTCAATCTGTATACTGGGCAAGCAGGGTGTCAAACAAAAGAAAAATTCAGCGTAGGTATTAAAATTCATGGAGAAGAAGTAAAAACTTTGAGGTTCGCCGATGACATTGTAATTCTGTCAGAGACAACAAAAGACTAGGAAGAGCAGTTGAACGGAATGGACAGTGTCTTGAATGGAGGATATAAGATGAACATCAACAAAAGCAAAACGAGGATAATGGAATGTAGTCAAATTAAATCGGGTGATGCTGAGGGAATTAGATTAGGAAATGAGACACTTAAAGTAGTAAAGGAGTTTTGCTATTTAGGGAGCAAAGTAACTGATGATGGTCGAAGTAGAGAGGATATAAAATGTAGACTGGCAATGGCAAGGAAAGCGTTTCTGAAGAAGAGAAATTTGTTAACATCGAGTATAGATTTAAGTGTCAGGAAGTCGTTTCTGAAAGTATTTGTATGGAGTGTAGCCATGTATGGATGTGAAACATGGACGATAACCAGTTTGGACAAGAAGAGAATAGAAGCTTTCGAAATGTGGTGCTACAGAAGAATGCTGAAGATAAGGTGGGTAGATCACGTAACTAATGAGGAGGTATTGAATAGGATTGGGGAGAAGAGAAGTTTGTGGCACAACTTGACTAGAAGAAGGGATCGGTTGGTAGAACATGTTTTGAGGCATCAAGGGATCACAAATTTAGCATTGGAGGGCAGCGTGGAGGGTAAAAATCGTAGAGGGAGACCAAGAGATGAATACACTAAGCAGATTCAGAAGGATGTAGGTAGCAGTAGGTACTGGGAGATGAAGAAGCTTGCACAGGATAGAGTAGCATGGAGAGCTGCACCAAACCAGTCTCAGGACTGAAGACCACAACAACAACAACAACAACACTTCTAAATGTCTGTGCTGACTGTCAGTACCAGTTTGAATTACTGTGATCGACGGTTTAGCATCTGCGTGTGCTTGTAGGCTGAATAAGGGAAGTAGGCTTGAGTCAGCTTGATGTAACAGTTTATTAACGAAGCCCTGCGGCCAGAACAGACAACAATACACTGCAATCAATAACTTGTGCAAAGGCGTGAGTAAAGTTCAGTACGGTAAATTATTCCGTATCTAACACTTGGATTCATGCATTATGTCAAGGAGTAAAACATGAAATAATCAGGACACGAAGAGGAGTGGGCTTCCAGAACCTACGGTGCAATGTGCCCGAACTCCAAGCCCAGAGGGAGGCACGGCGCGGGTGTAACGGCTGGTGCCGTTGCAATAGCGGGTGGGAGGCGGTCGTGATACAGCCAAGAGGGAGCTGGGGGAGCTGATCCCGAAACCGGCGCGGAAGAAACGGCTGGTGTCATTACGATAGCGGACGGAAAGCGATCTTGATGTGACCACGGAGCGATGGTCGCAGCAACCGGAGCAGCAGGGACAGCGTTTGGCCGTGCGTGGGGGAGGGGGGGCGTTGCAACGATGTCGGGCAAGGAAGAATGTGCAACCCCACGCATATGAGCATTCGGAGTACAGTTCTGAAATTGCAACCGGATGGCTACTGCCTAACAAGAGGGTAAAACACAGCATCTTTCACACGATTATCGTTCGCAATGTCGGTGAGCAGTGTGCACTGTCCGGGTGGCAGGACTTGCTGTGTTGTAGCATTTGGCGGTGGCTATGTTGGGCTGGCGACGGCTAAGTGGCCACTGGCGTAGCAGGGGCCAGTAAATTGTTCACTTTTGAGCAACTGTACATAAGGAACATTATTAAAAACGCAGGCACAATTGGTAAGCTGTGACGCACTTGCACAATACGACACTGGTGGATGCAAAGTTCTCTAGAACAATGTGGGCCGGCACACATAGTCCGTTACTGATGAAAATATGCAGAAAAATAATTCCCGAACATACGAAGTTGAAATTGAGGTCACCACTGTGGGTTTTACATGGCATTGAATTGAAATAACACACTTTTAGGATCGAAACGACATTTATTTCGACACTTAATAGAGCGAATACAGAAAGATGGCTGTTGAACATAGCGCTCGAACACAAAGACCAGAAGACAAAACCAAAGA
Organism: Schistocerca nitens; assembly: GCF_023898315.1. Lineage (NCBI taxonomy): Eukaryota > Metazoa > Arthropoda > Insecta > Orthoptera > Acrididae > Schistocerca > Schistocerca nitens. Next base: position 10,179,683 of record NC_064625.1, on the reverse strand, counting down.
GCATAGTCAAAGAACTGTCACATAACATCAGAGATGCCACAGGCGTAATTGCTTGACATTCTGGGGTTCTGGATAATTTTTTATAGTCCTACTCCTTTAAGGATCATATTTGATTCCAGGCACCCCGACAAAACGTCGTAAGAACTTTAATTCCTCCCTGACGAAATGTGATTTGGGCATTGTAACCTTTCTCATAAAACCTCTCTGGAGTTTTCGTTAATAAAGTACAATGCTCTTCTCATGCTTTGGGCTCTATTAAAATATAATTTATATAGATAATGTATAGATATAGATAATCAATAGTAATTCTTCACCCAAGGCTTGCAGTAGGGTTTTGGAACATACATTGTGTACAAACATTATGAATTACCTCGAATAAAATGATCTATTGACACATAGTCAGCATGGATTAAGGAAACATCGTTCTTATGAAACACAACTAGCTCCTTATAGTCATGAACTAATGAGTGCTATCGACAGGGGATGTCAAATTGATTGCGTATTTTCAGATGGCTTTTGACACCATTCCTCACAATCGTCTTCTAACCAAATTGCATGCCTATGGAATATCGCCGCAATTGTGCATGAAATTTCAATCACCAGTTTACTCCTCCAATCGCAAAAACATTCTGTTGCCTCCGACGTACATAGGGAGAAATGATCATCACAATAAAATAGGGGAAATCAGGGCTCGCACAAAAAAAAATTAAGTGCTAATCTTCCCCACGCGCTTTTCGAGACTGGAATGATAGAGAGACAGCTTGAAGGTGGTTCATTGTGAATAGCAGAGCAAGCATGTTGATGTAGATGAAGGCTTCATCAAGGGCACAAATAAATACTGAAACTGAAATATTTAAGCCAAAAGGCAACACTTTGAATTGGTTCAAATGGCTCTGAGCACTATGGGACTCAACTGCTGTGGTCATAAGTCCCCTAGAACTTAGAACTACTTAAACCTAACTAACCTAAGGACATCACACACATCCATGACCGAGGCAGGATTCGAACCTGCGACCGTAGCGGTCGTGCGGTTCCAGACTGTAGCGCCTTTAACCGCTCGGCCACTCCGGCCGGCCCACTTTGAATTGATATGACTTTCTGTTAAATAAGAAAGCTGTATAGTGTATGGTGTAACGTGATTCTATGGAATAACATGTCCAACTTTTAACCACTTAGGCCAATGACAGATGTTTGTGAAAACGTAAGACATAGTTTAGGTAGTTATTGAGTGAGGTACATCCCACAGTGTGCGCCACTGTTTGAGGTAGGTTCAAGTGCATGCAAAGGAAGTCATCTCAGTGATAGCAGATGCGCCTCTCCACCTGTTGTAGAGGCTCACTTATATTTTGGTGTCATGGCTTGGTGGTGCTTCAGAAGGTACAGAGCAAAGGGCACTGGCGATAGTGTCAACTCCGACAAACAACTGAAGAATCGTTAGGAAATTGTCATTTGGTTATATGCTACCCAATAATATAAAAGGAGTACATGGATGTATGTTGTTATCTGTTGTGAGTTACGAAGTGAGAGAGATATGTATACCCATCATTAAAACTGGAACTGTACGCGCAAAATATGCATAAAATACAGATGGGTTACCACAAAGCAATGTACATCATTTAGTAACTCAGACAGAGTGAGAATTTCTTTCAGCATCCGCCCATCGGCAGAAGGTGAAGAAGTCACACATCACAGTGTAGTATCATTACATGCTCAGACCACTCAATCGGTTGGCTTACAGAATGGTGACCACTAATTATTTGTAAGGTACAGTTGGCACACACATGCAACTGGTTGACAGATTGTACATGCAGTAGAACTCATTATCAACCAAAAATCGTCCACTCAGTACAGGCCAAGTGTTTTGAATTTTCATGCAGCCTTACTTGCCAATATCCAACTCACATCCATTGAACTGAACTAAACTTAGCTAGCATATTTCTATCTCTTTCAGTTTCAGTATGTTTGTTGAGAGTACATGCATCTAAGACCAGCTGCACTCTGCCTGTAGCTTTCTTAATGACTAACAGCTGATTGTTGTAAACACTTACACTACATTCCATGATTTAATTTTCCATCATCTTTTACCACAGATCTTAAACTTAAAGATACAGTGTAGGGTTTACAAAAGAATGAATTTTCGTCTCTTATTTTAAATTGGCAAATGTAATCTCTTATTACTCCCATTTTACCTGAGAATACTGGTCTATACTTACATAGAATGCTGTATAACTCTTTTTTTGTGTTCATCCTCTAAGAGGATAGATTCATAAGCTTTAACATATATTTTATCGTTACTGATCTGAATATTTGTTACAGATTCTTCTTTGCATAGCTATTATGCATTAGCAACCAAGTGTATACCAGTGCTGTTCATCATTCTCCGTGGGTTTTCCATCGCCAGGCTCATTTTATGAGGTATTACTATCCGATGATTGCCAGTTTTCCAAGACAGTAATTCTGCATCAAAATCTAGTCATTTTATATTTCAGTAACCAATTTATACCAAATAATATTTGCAAATTAACATTGTGTGTAAAGTTTTCATAAATTGAAACTTCCCAACATTCATAGGTATAAGCATTTCTTATTTGATTAACTCACCTTTGCATCCCATGATCGCTGTGTAACAGGTAGTATGGGACACAGGTCTTTATTTCTCAGGGTTTGTAATAAATCTCATGACATCAGTGAAATATCACCACCAGAATCTATACAAATATGAACCTTCCAGACATATATTTTTCCAACTATTATAGGTTTTCGCCAACTTTCTCCTTTTTCCTACTCCTTGTACAAAAATGGCTCTGAGCACTATGGGACTTAACATCTATGGTCATCAGTCCCCTAGAACTTAGAACTACTTAAACCTAACTAACCTAAGGACAGCACACAACACCCAGCCATCACGAGGCAGAGAAAATCCCTGACCCCGCCGGGAATCGAACCCGGGAACCCGGGCGTGGGAAGCGAGAACGCTACCGCACGACCACAAGATGCGGGCCTTGTACAACATCCATTCTCACTCTTACATATAAAAGCAATAAACTTTTCTTTATATGGGCTTATAATTTTATTGTCACATTCTGGATTCTGGTTCCTGTCCCTTGAAACATAATGTCGTGTTCATTACCTATGGAGGCCAGTTTTTATGAACGAGTTTAAATCCTGGTACTTAGTTTTACGTGAAAATGTTTTAAATCCTGGCACTTGGTTTTATGTGAAAATGTTTTAAATCCTGGCACTAAGTTTTACATGAAAATGTACTTGCTACAGAAATGCCATAATTTTTGAGAATGTAAAAATTCAGTTCTCTGACATTTCGTTTATATGCACTATTCAAAAACTTTTAAAAAAATGAGATTTGTGTGATAAAAAGGAAAATACTATAGGCTTTGTTTAGTGTAATAAATTCAGAAAGGAGTATTTAAACAACTCTTAAATAATTGTAGAAATAAATTTTATATAAGTGAAATTATAAATTTCAAATGATTGGAGCATTAACTCTCACTTTAAACTGAGGTATCTGAGAGATCCCACCTCGTAGTATACGTTACAGAAAAGTTACCTCGCCGGCCGCGGTGGTCTAGCGGTTCTGACGCTGCAGTCCGGAACCGCGGGACTGCTACAGTCGCAGGTTCGAATCCTGCCTCGGGCATGGGTGTGTGTGATGTCCTTAGGTTAGTTAGATTTAAGTAGTTCTAAGTTCTAGGGGACTTATGACCTAAGATGTTGAGTCTCATAGTGCTCAGAGCCATTTGAACCATTTTTTTTAAAAGTTACCTCGTGAGTTAAGGGTTAAACTGTCACAATAATTACACTGTTTATAGAATGTGGTTCTTGGTGAAGCGGGGGTGAAGTTGGTCAGTGAGGATGGCGGGAGAGGGTGATGGTTATAAACCATCTTTCAATGGGGGGGGGGGGGAGGCTGGAGCGGATTTTACAGGACAGATGCAGACAGTGGGCACGGGAGGGGTTTTCCTCTTTGTACGTATGCTGAGGGGGTTGTGGCGGGGAGGGGGGGGGGGAAGAGGGAAGGCACCGTGGTCCATGAGTCGCCTCTTCGATGCCGCTCCCGATACCACAGATATTCGATAACCAATTGAGGGCCGTCTTAACAAAACTCAACAAAGGCCATTTACAGTATTTTACAGAAGATGTATTCTTTAGTTGTACTTAATATGATTGATTCGAACAATTTGAAAAATGTAATACTGGTCATCCATGTAGATAGGGGTCGATACGGAAAAACCGAAGTTCATCATTAACCTTCTTCATTGAGGAAAAACAAGTTATAAATCACAAATTTTTACAAAACCCAACATATTCATGTTTCCACGCGCGTTTCTTTTCTTAGCTCTGCGATTACTTTTACATTCTTATTCGTACCTTTGCAAAGGAGTGAGTGAATTTTAAAATATAGAAGCTCTTTTTATGCAGAGACTGATCATCTACACCTCTTGTGTATGGTACTTTTCATTTGAATAAGCCGTTTTTGAGTTATTGACGTAGGACCACGAGCATAACTCACTTTCCCGCAAAACTGATAAAAATTGGAAATTTTTGACCGTCGATTGTGGCTAAACAGGTGAACCGCTAATAGATCTTGGGTAGAGAACTCTATGCGAAATTTTATGCTCTTTCATTCCGATTTTGGAAATTTTTGGTGGGATGTATCGTAATCGAGTTAATAAAAGAAAAACTGTAAGAGTTCAAAATTTTCATGGTTTTTCGGCCCTGAAAAGTTTAGCACAAGCCAGAAATCGTCGCAGACTCATTTATTTTGGATGCCTAACTTCCTTTAGAATTATTCCATCTTGCGCGTATTTATTGACCAGGAAAAGTTGAATGTACCTATAATAAGCGTAGTAAGAAATCACCCTGTAAAATCTTTGTTTTATTTATATAGAGGCTATCTCTAAAACGAATGAGATTATTGAAACACAAATATCCTGCTTCAGACGTTGTGTCTGTTGTTGTTTCACTGCAGTTACAATCTATATCGAGATCTTCATTTGAGGGTGCAAGTGCGCACTTCTCTCTCTTTGACGTTGACGACTCAAGCTTTATCTTGCAATTTTCACCTCGTGAAGTGTTTCAGAATCTTCCGAATGTTCTAAAGTCTTAATAATGATGTTTGAACAAGAGTTATACTGCAGTAGCTACTTGTGTCGTAGTGAAACAGTGACTGAACACGGGAGATAACTAAGAGGGACAATACGTATTGTTGTCCAAGAGACACTTAGCAAAGAGTCCGTTTTTCTCGCAGGATGTTGTGCGGTTGCGTGACAATTAACATGTGCGAGTGTAAAGGCTACTAAACTTAACATCTAAATTTTGTGTTCTAAGTTTCAAGGACTTTTGCTATTTGGGGAGCAAAATAACCGATGATGGTCGAAGTAGAGAGGATATAAAATGTAGACTGGCAATGGCAAGGAAAGCGTTTCTGAAGAAGAGGAATTTGTTAACGTCGAGTATAGATTTAAGTGTGAGGAAGTCGTTTCTGAAAGTATTTGTGTGGAGTGTAGCCATGTATGGAAGTGAAACGTGGACGATAAATAGTTTGGACAAGAAGAGAATAGAAGCTTTCGAAATGTGGTGCTACAGAAGAGTGCTGAAGATTAGATGGGTAGATCACATAACTAATGAGGAAGTATTGAATAGGATTGGGGAGAAGAGAAGTTTGTGGCACAACTTGACTAGAAGAAGGGATCGGTTGGTAGGGCATGTTCTGAGGCATCATGGGATCACGAATTTAGTATTGGAGGGAAGCGTGGAGGGTAGAAATCGTAGAGGGAGACCAAGAGATGAATACACTAAGCAGATTCAGAAGGATGTAGGTTCAGTAGGTACTGGGAGATGAAGAAGTTTTGCACAGTGTAAGGTACCAGATTTTGCACCTTACATGATGCTAAATCAGTACTAATACACCGAATAATAATTGATAATTGGCCCACCGGTAGGAGAGAATGGACACAGAAAAGGAAATTGTGAGCGTCATGTCAGACTAACGAGATGGCCTCAGAGGCTGGAACACGGCCGGAACTCCTAAGGAAGGTGTTTATGTCATCTCAAACTAACGGGATGGCCGCCCTGCTTGGAGAGCGTGGAGAGAAGTAGGTTGGAGAAGTTACCGGCATTGAGTCCAGTGGTTACTGTCCAAGTCTGAATAGTTTAGAGCATACGACTCCACACACATAGCATTATCCGTTCCTCTGAGGAGAGAAACAGATTTGTACTAACTTGTGGTGTTCATATGCAACCTGTACCTTTGCTGCCGCGCACTTGAGTCGACCAACTACTCTTGGCATATGTGCAAGTAGCTTGAGTATTGACTAGTGACGGGCTGCGCAATTGAACACTTACGTACAGGAGTTTACGGGCGCAAACCACGTCCACGTTGGAGGTTAAAGCCAAGCTCGCTCACGGGAAAGACGGCATCACGACGTTGGCTGGGCCGACCGTCGTAATCATCACGGAGAATTACGGTGATATTAGCAATCATCAGCCAAAGTAGGGTACTGTAAATCTAAATGAGTTCGTATTCCGCTAGCTCTTTGACTGGCGCTCTCTGAGTCTGTGTTCGTTCAGGCAGAAGTTCAATAGAGTCACTTGCGGGTTCAGTGTTGACTTAAGTAGTTAGGAAAAGAGGATGCATTGTGCCAATGATAGGCTAGTTAGGTTATCTAGAAATATTGGTCATCCTGTTCTGAATAAATCTTAATTTGGTATCATATGCTAATCACCGCATTATTGATTTCGTAGCTAGCAATCACCATATTTTTGTTTAATAATTAGAGTGTAATGATAATTTTGATGCAAATGATACTGGGGGCATAACCGCGCGTTTAAACAGAGCCAACGTAAGTCAGATAGCAACTCAAGGTCTTCTAAGACTACCAATAGATATTTTTCAATATATCGATGATTTTACCATAAACCCCGGTATGTTGCAACAGGATAGAGTAGCATGGAGAGCTGCAAGACCACAACAACAAGTTTGAACAATGGAGTATAGAACAGGATTGGTCGAGTTTTACGAAAAATGGACTTGTCGAGTTTTATCAAAATTTACTACACACGGGAGCATATTACAAGAGCGAATATTCAGTTTTGTCGTATATTTTTTTAAACTATTGTGTGAGTCTCCTGTAGAAGTACCAGAATTCGTTAATGTGCTGGTGTAAACTCCCGCCAGCACACCGGTCGGCATAGCTGAAGCGGAAAGATCGATAGTGGGCGCTAGATCGAGCGCGCCTATCGCGAGAGTTTGCGACCGACGTGTGGTCTGTTGTGCGTGTGTCTCTCTGGCCTCTCTCCTGACAGGCGCTCTCGATGCAGCGCCCACTATCGATGTTTGCGGCTCAGCTTTGACGACCGGTGTGCTGGCGGGAGTTTACGCCAGCACAGTTAAGGAACGCATTTCGAAAAAAAAAGTGGCGTCTGCCGAGTTTTGTTGAAACGGTCCCCAACTGCGGCGACGCCTGTCTCGAAGTGACGTGGGACAGTGGCTGCAGACGGCCCCGCAGCGCTCAGTCCTTCTTCTCGGTCTTCTTTCCCCGCACAGGTGCGGCGCCGGCGAGTTTCCGCACGAGGAAGCGGACTGCGAGGGCGGCGGCCAGGGCGGCGGCCGCGGCGCACAGCAGCAGGAAGGCGGCGACGTCGAGCAGCAGCAGGCGGTACCAGGGCAGCTCGAGCGCCGCCGACCGCATGTGGCGCGCGCCCCGGTGGCGGAGCACGTACTCGACGGAGCGCGCCGCCAGCTGCAGCGGCGGCTCCGGCCGGTCGTGGAACAGCCGCGAGGACTGGCGCGCCCTCTCCGCGTACCTGTCGGCAGTCACAGGGCGGGTGAGCGCGCCGCGGGGCGTGGCCGGTCTAGGGGGGGAGGGGCGGGAGTACCGTGGGGCGCTCGCGTTCTGTCGAGCTGGGAAACCGCCTCAGACTGGCCTACAAAAACCATACTCGCCACCGCATTTCGGTCTACCAGGTGTACCCGTATGAAATGAGCGGTTTTCTTTTTGTAAAAATGAAACACTAATTTTTAATTGAAATCTCTGCCGATGACCAACTCCTCCGCCTCACTCCAGCTTAACCACCGTCGCTCCGCCATTTTTGTCTCCATCGACCTCGAAAAGGCCTACGACAGTGTCTGGCTGCATCCCGGTCTCCTGTTTAAACTCCAAACCTACGCCCTTCCTGTCGACTACATCCGTCTGATGGCCTCCTTCCTCTCCCACCGCCCCTCCTATGTTACCATCCATAATGCCGATTCCCACACCTTCTACCCCTCTGCAGGTGTGCCCAAGGGCTCTGTCCTCTCCCCTCTCCTCTACCTCCTGTACACGGCAGATACGCCCCAACCCTCCGCCCCCCCCCCCCTCCAATACACCTCTTGAAGTATGCCAATGACACCGCATTCCTCGCCCTCGCTCCTACCCTCCGACGGTCCCAACGCCTTCTCCAGAGTCACCTTGACCTTTTTGCCACACGGTGTAACTGGTGGCCCCTGAAAATCAATCTTTCCGAGACCCAGGCAATCATCTTAGGTCGTACCACTCGCTCCTTCCGGCTCCTGGATTTCTCTCTTACCGTCTGTGTCCGTCCTGTCCGACTCAGCCCCACCCTCACCTACCTCGGCCTCACCATTGACCGTCACCTCACCTGGATCCCTCATCTCCACTCCATCCAATCCGAAGCCCACAACCACCTCCGACTCCTCAAACTCCTCTCTGGCCGGACATGGGGGTTGCATCCCTCTACCGTCCTCCACACCTACAAATCCTTAATCCGTCCCATCCTCTGTTATGCCAGTCCCACCTGGATATCTGCCCCCGCCCCCCAAATTCTATAGGTCCCTCCAGATCCTTGAGCGTCACGCACTCTGCCTCACCTTCCGTATTCGCCTCCCGTCCCCCACGCGGTCCTCTATGACCCCAATTCCTTTCCCCCATCTGCTCCTATTTCCCGAACACATCCGCATGCTCTACACCTCCTACCGCCTTGATCCCCCTCACCTCCTGGTTGCTCCTCTCCTCTACCATCCCCGCCCCTTGCCACGTCCTCACTGTTGTGTCCCCCCTACCCTCCAACTCTGCACCCTTCATCTCCTTTCCCAAGGTGGCTTCCATCAACTCCCCCTCCCGGATGATGCCCTCTCTCCCTCCTATCAACTCTGATCCTCACCCCCCCTCCTTTCCTCCATCCTTTTCTTGGGCTCCCTCTCCCCCCCTTCCATCCTCTTTTTTCCCCACCTACCCTCTCTCTGCCCCCCTTCTCTCCCCCGAGTCCTTTTGCATTTCCCTCCTCTGCCTTTCCCCCTTCCCTCTCGCGTCTGTCCTGCCCCTCCCCCCCTTATGAGTCCATTCCCTCCTTTGGTTCCCCCACCCCCTTTCCTCTTCTCCCTGCTTGTTTTCCCCCCTCTTCTGTCCAGTTCCCCCCCTCTCCCCCATCTGCCCTAGGCTATGGTACTTTATGTTTTAACTTTCCACAATTCTCCACCGTTTTACAATTTAAGTCCCCGTTTTATCGCCTGCTTTTATTGTTTCTTAACTTCTTCTTACGTTTTAAAAAGTCTGTAGGCTGCAGAGCAGCGTAATAAGCTGCTGCCAGCCCACCCCTTCGGGGGGAATCGAAATACAATAAAGGAAAAAAAAAGAATTGAATTGAAAAGTAAAAACATTTTATTTAAAGTACTGACCATTGCTTTCTATACATTTTGACCACCTTTGTGGCAATTTGTGGACAGCACGCCAACAGAAATGTTCGTCTTTTGAAGCAAACCAATCTGACACCCAATTTTCGACTTCTTCGTAGCGATCGAAGTGTTCCTCAGCCAATGTGTGTCCCATTGATGAAAAGAAGTGGTACTCGGAAGGGGCCAAGTCTGGTGAATACGGCGGGTTGGGTAGCAGCTCCCAGCCAAGTGTTTTGATCGTATCCCGAACTAGTTTTGCTTTGTGTGCAGGTGTATTGTCGTGTAAAAAAATTACTTGGCCCATTCTGATCTTTTTTTCGACCAATGCGTAGTTCAAATTGATCATTCGTTGTCTGTAGCGATTAGTATTCACAGTTTCACCGGGTTTTAGAAGCTCATGATACACCACAACTTTCTGATCCCACCAAACACAGAGCATTGCCTTCTTGCCGAATCGATCTGGTTTCGCAGTCGGTGTTGATGGTTGTCTCGGATTATCCCATGATTTTTACCGTTTAGGATTCTTCAATAAATCCATTTTTCATCACCAGTATCAATTCGATGCAAAATTGATTTTCTTTCATGTCTTTGAAGCAAAATTTGACAAACGGTTTTTCGGTTTTCCATCTGCCTTTCATTCAATTCATGTGGCAGCCATTTTCCACACTTTTGGATCTTTCCCATATCTTTCAAACGGTCAGAAATTGTTTGTTGTGCAATATTCAGCATTGCTGCCATTTGCTTCTGACTCAAAGTATCATCTTCGTCCAATATTGCTTGCAATTCGGCGTCTTCGAACTTTTTTGGTGGTCTTCCACGTTCTTCATTTCTTATATCAAAATCATTATTTCTGAACCGTTGAAACCATCTTTTGCATGTTGCTTCTGATAGCGCATGATCACCATATGCCTCGACAATCATTCGATGCGACTCTGCAGCACTTTTTTTCAAATGAAAACAAAAAATTAATCCTTTCCGCAAATCATCACTTTATGGTACAAAATTCGACATTGTTAACACGATGAAAACATATGATGTTTGTTCCATGACTTGATGTATACTAAATATCTTTGACACATGTCATACGAACCATCTTGACGCTCATTTCATACCGGTACACCTGGTAATCCTACACGAGGGCGGAGGGGCGTCACTTCGTAAGCCCTCCTCACGACCCGAAAACCTCTCTCTCGGGCACGGCGACTCGCTTACTGTAGCCCCAAGCCAGTCAGGGCCTAGCCGCTGCAACGGTACGCGTCCTCGAGGACTTCGTCCGTCCGTTTTTGCCCCTACAATTGTTCTTTCCGTTGACTCTTGCCTTCTGATTATGTGGCCAGAATACTCACTTAAGTAAAAAAAAAAAAAAAATGTGACGTCCATCTATAGACAACAAACGTATGTATGTGATTTATTCGAGAGCAAGAGTTTCACAGATTGAACAAGTCAATAAAATGTCGGTCATCTCTGGCCATTATGGGAGCAGTTATTCCAAATGGCTCGAATGGCTCTAAGCACTATGGGACTTAACATCTGAGGTCATCAGTCCCCTAGACTTAGAAACTACTTAAGCCTAACTAACCTAACGACATCACACACATCCATGCCCGAGGCACAATTCGAACCTGCAACCGTAACAGGCGCGCGGTTCCGGACACAAGCGCCTAGAACCACTCGGTCACAGCGGCCGGCGCAGTTATTCCGCTCCGCATCGATTGATAGAGTGTAAGTGGGCTGTTTAGGTTCAAATGGTTCAAATGGCTCTGAGCACTATGGGACTTAACATCTGTGGTCATTAGTCCCCTAGAACTTAGAACTAGTTAAACCTAACTAACCTAAGGACATCACAAACATCCATGCCCGAGGTAGGATTCGAACCTGCGACCGAAGCGGTCTGGCGGTTCCAGACTGCAGCGCCTTTAACCGCACGGGCACTTCGGCCGGCGGCTGTTTAGGTTTTTATGTTGGTAACACCACGTAGCGCTCTGTAGGAAAATCACTGACAGTGCTGTGTGCAGTCTGTGGCCAGCCGCTGTGGCCGTGCTGTTCTAAGCGCTTCAGTTTGGAACCGCGTGACCGCTACGGTCGCAGGTTCGAATCCTGCTTCGGGCATGGATGTGTGTGACGTCCTTAGGTTAGTTAGGTTTAAGTAGTTCTAAGTTCTAGGGGACTGATGACCTCAGAAGTTAAGTCTCATAGTGCTTAGAGCTATTTGAACCATTTTGCAGTCTGTGGCTGGCAGGCATTGTTGAAATATTCGCTATTGTAGTGTTGGGCAGTTGGATGTGAACAGCGCGTAGCGTTGCACAGTTGTAGGTGAGCCGCCAGCAGTGGTGGATGTAGGGGGAGAGAGAGATGGTAGAAATTTGAGAGCGGGCGATCTGGACGTGTGTCCATCAGAAACAGTAAATTTGTAATACTGTATATAAAGAACTATATTTGTTCTATATCAAAATCTTTCATTTGCTAACTATGCCTATCAGTAGTTAGTGCCTTCAGTAGTTAGAATCTTTTATTTAGCTGGCAGTATTGGCGCTCGCTGTTTTGCAGTAGTTTGCGTAGCGAAGATTTTTGTGGTAAGTGATTCATGAGAGGTGTTGGTTATTGTTAGTCAGGGCCATTCTTTTGTAGGGATTATTGAGTCAGACTGCGTTGCGCTACAAAACAAAACAATAAAAAAAATTAAAATAAAATAAAATAAATTGTGACAGTTTTGCTCAGCTGTTTAAAAATCAAATATCGTCATTTATAGATTTTTCTAAGGGGATGTTTCAAGAGTTGTCGGATGAACTCTGGGATGTCGCGGCACATTCTGTCCAATCACCTCGTTACATCCTCAAAATCCCGAGCTATTTCGAGGGCCCTGCCCATAATTCTGCAAACTAGGATTTGGCGAGCACAAACACGAGCAGTAGGAACCCTCACCGTGTACAGGCGAGCGTTATCTTGCTGAAATGTAAGCCCAGCGTGGCTTGCCATGAAGCGCATCAAAACAGGGCATAGAATATCGTCAACGTACCATTGTGCTGTAACTACGCCACGGATGACAACCAAACGGTCCTGCATAAGAAATGAAGACTGTGACTCCTGGATGTCAGGACGTACAGCTAGCAACAATCAGGCTGGTATCTCTCCACTGATCAGGCTCTCTCCAGACACGTTTCCGGCGTGGAATATCATTGACTTAAGTGGAATTGTCTTCAGTTTCAGTCCCATTGACGAGCGAAGCTGTGTCAGACGTCCCAGACCGCAGTGGCATACCAGACTTGACTGGTACCCACCATATGGCCCAACAATCACGAGTCACAGTCTGGGGCACCATTTTATTTCATAGCAGGACCCCTTGATCGCTATCATCGATATTCCAAGCCCCCTTTTGTTGCCTTTCATGAGAAGGCGTCATCGGTTTACATTCCAGCAAGATAATAGCCACCTGCACACGGGGTGAGTTTCTACTGCACGTCTTCGTACTTGCCAGATCCATCCTTGGCCCACAAAGTCGTCAGATCTTTCCGCAACTGAGAACGTTTGCAATATTATCGGCAGGACCCTCCAACTAGCTCGCGGGTCTGACGACCTAACACGCTAATTGGCCACAATTTTGCATGAATCTCTCAGGAGGAATCCAACACCTCTACCCATCAATACCAAGCTGAATGCCGGCCGGGGTGGCTGAGCGGTTCTACACGCTACAGTCTGGAACCGCGTGACTGCTACGGTCACAGGTTCGAATCCTGCCTCGGGCATGGATGTATGTGATGTCCTTAGGTTAGTTAGGTTTAAGTAGGTCTACGTTCTAGGGGACTGATGACCTCAGCAGTTAACTCCCATAGTGCTCAGAGCCATTTTGAACCAAGCTGAATAACTGCTTGAATAAGAGCAAGAGATGGACCGACACGATATTGATTTGCTCAATTTGTGAAACTCTTTCTCTTGAATAAATCAATCATTTTTTCTGAAACTGTAGCCATTCGTTTGTCTGTACATATACGTCACGTCTATCGATTTCCGCCCCCTCCGTGGTGCGTTGTTTTACTTTTATTGCCTTACAAAGAATTTCAACTGCTTTTGGATGACAAGAGTCGACTGTCTTATTCTGATGTCGACCTGCCTCATGTCCAATATGAATTGGACATGAGGCATTACTTTGATGTGCTTCCCACAGTATTCGAACTAATCCTCTATAATACTACGTTTGCAGAGCATCAGATCTGCTACAATCCTCCCTCTTCATCGTCTTAAGTTTCTGCTGCGTTGGTCACGACAGGGAAGATTAGTATTCGGACGAGGTTGAGATTTGTCTTTCCAGTTATGGAGGGGTTCTTCCAGGTGCGAGAAAGTTTTGCTGTAAAATTTCTCGCAGTCTCAGACTTGCAATCTCCAGTATTACTGACGACAGATCTAACATACTCCAAGCGTCTGGCGTCCTCCGGTCATTGGGGCGACCTGCGATCATCCCTTTGGTATTTTTGTTCTTGATCCAATACAATATTCCTTACTTCATAGCAAATTTGATGTAATTTTATTTGGTACTGGGATATGTTTTGGCCAAACACTGCGGTTTTCGAGTCAATCGAGAAAAACATACTAAGGGGTCCTCTAATCACACCCTCACCCTCAGCCTCCCCCCCCCCTTTCCCTCCCCGTTGGTCAGGATTTGCGTCTGTTGTTCGTGGCCCACCCTCATACCACTGTACAAAAATTTGTGCCTAGACTACTTATTTCCGATATTAAAAATGTTCAAATGTCTGTGAAATCTTATGGTAGTTAACTGCTAAGGTCATCAGTCCCTAAGCTTACACACTACTTAACCTAAATTATCTAAGGACAAACACACCCACCCATGCCCGAGGGAGGACTCGAACCTCTGCCGGGACCAGCCGCGCAGTCCATGACTGCAGCGCCCTAGACCGCTCGGCTAATCCTTTCCGATATCCAACCTTTTTGGTATTCTAAGGGCTATTACGCTACCAACTTGGTCGTTTATTTCATCAACATTAATAATTAAAACTTTTTCATGAGGCTTTTGAAAGAATGAAACTTTTTAACACGTTATATGTAAACTACTTGCGTTTACAATTCGATCTCATTCCTCACAAGTACTTTACCTTCGTACTAAGAAAGCCACACAAACAACGATTTAATTGTTAATTTCATGCTGTTAAAGTTAATAAAACTGTAACGGACTGTTTAGACAAACGCCAATTTTACAATTAGTAAGTGCACGATAAGCTGGTGGCGTAATAACACAAGAGTCAATGAAGAACAAAAAAGGTCGAATGTGTGAGTAAATCGCGTAGTTGCAAAGTTTTGTACGGTGGTAGGAGGGAGGGTCGTGAACAACACACTAGAAATCCTGAGGCTGGGGCCGCATTTGAAGTTTATTTTCGTACGTTTTCCTCTAATAATTCGAAAACTGCGGCTCGTAGAGGAAATGTATGCCAATACAAAATTAAATTACATCAAACTTCCTATTAAAAAGGTACGGTTCATTTTTCTCTGGGGCTAATAGTTTGCACGTAGAGAGCAAGAGAATACGAAAAACGCTGTAACTTAGGTGTTTTTGTAGGCCACTCTGTGGTTATTTCCTGTCTCGACAGACTACAAGTGCCCTGTATCAAACTTGTCATATCGACTACCTCTACACCACTGTGGTACGTTGTAAACAATCGTCCTTTACATCTTGCATCGACAACATAGAAAGGCTAACTATGTGTTAACCTTATTAACCTCATAGAAGCATCATTAATGGTGAATTCTGAGTAACATCTGCATTTCTCTTGTTGCTATGTTAAAATTTGCTTCTTTTTCCAAAACACAGCTAAGTTTACACAAAGTTATCTCACTAACATTCTCACGTGGTTAAATTACGACAGGATCGTGAAACAGTGCTTTATTAAACGAGGAATTCGTGACAAGTCATTTCAATAACTTATGGAAAAGCTCATTTCCGGAATAAAAATAAGTGTGTAATATCTAACGTTGTTGCGAATCCACACTAATTTTCATTTCACTAGCTATCACTGACACCGAACTGAAAAGGTCTGTACTTACTCGTATATGACAGTAAGAAACTAAACTCTGGCCGAACAGGCCATGAAGGCCTTACGGTACCGACCGGTCACCGTATCATCCTCAGCCCACAGACGTCGCTAGATGCGGATATGGAGGGGCATGTGGTCAGCACACCGCTATCCCGGCCGTAGGTCAGAGACCGGAGCCGCTACTTCTCAATTGAGTAGCTCCTCAGATTGCCTCACGAGGGCTGAATGTACCCCCGCTTGCCAACAGCGCTCGGCAGACCGGGTGGTCACCCAGCCCAACCCGAAAGCGCTTAACTTCGGTGATCTGAAGGGAAGCGGTGTTACCACTGCGAGTGGCCTAGCGGTTCTAGGCGCTACAGTCTGGAACCGCGCGACCGCTACGGTCGCAGGTTCGAATCCTGCCTCGAGCATGGATGTGTGTGATGTGCTTAGGTTGGTTAGGTTTAAGTAGTTCTAAGTTCTAGGGGACTGATGACCTCAGCAGTTGAGTCCCATAGTGCTCAGAGCCATAGTGCTCAGAACCACACAGGTGAAACTGTAAGAGGTTAATTTGGGGGGGGGGGGGGCGGGGGAATAAGTCGCTTGTGTGGAAAAATATTCCCAAACTGGGAATACCGTGGATCTTATGATTACTTCATTCTTACTGTGTCATCAGCGTATGCGAGTGGACGTGAAACTGCTACATACATTTTCTTATGACTGGAGGTAGTTACAGATATGCTGCCAACTGTAAAGAAAAATGCAGTGAATCAGCTGCACTTAATGTGCAGCAGCGTAAGACCCGAGATTCACCACACATCAGCTCACAGCGACTCCTACTTTTAGTTGAAGTCTATTCGAATTTCGTGCAGTGCGTTATTTGAAGTACACTGAGGTGGCGGAAGCCATGGGATAGCGATATGCAGATATACAGATGGAGGTAGTACCGCGCATAAAAGTCCAGTACCGTGGCGGAGCTGTCATTTGTACTCAGGTGGTTCAATTATGGCCTCACGACGGCAATTGACAGACTTTGAACGCGGAATGACAGTTGGAGTTAGACGCAGGGGACAATTCATTTCCGAAATCCTTAGGGAATTCAGTATTCCGAGGTGCACGGTGTCAAGACTGCGCCGAGAATACTGTTTCAGGCGTTAACTCTCACAATCGGCGACAGCTTGCAGTTAACGACCGACAGAAGCGGCGTTTGCGTACATTTGTCACTCCTAACAGACAAGTAACAGTGCCTGCAGTAGGTACGTAAATCAATGTGGGACACACGACGAACATATCCGTTAGGACAGTGAGGCAAAGTTTGTCGTTAACGGGCTATGGCAGCGGACGACCGACGCGAGTGACTGTGCTGGCAGCACGGCATCGCCTCTAGCGCCTCTCCTGGGCTCCTGACCGTATGAGTTGGATCATAGACGACTGGAAAGCCGTGGCCACAAGAAGCCATGGACCCAAGTTGTGAAGAGGCGCAGTACAAGCTGGTGGTGGCTCCACACTGGTGCGGCCTGTGTTTACACGGAATGGACTGGGTCCTCTGGTCCAACTGAACCGATAACTGACTGGAAATAGTTATGTTCGTCTGCTTGGAGACCGTATGCAGCTGTTCATGTATTTCATGTTCCCAGACAACTTTGGAATTTTTTATGGATGACAATGCGAAGTGTCAGCAGGCCATAATTGTTCGCGGTTGATTCGAAGAACATTTTGGACAGAAACTTCACGGCAGATTAAAACTGTGTGCCGGACCGAGACTCGAACTCCGGACGTTTGCCTTTCGCGTGCAAGTGCTCTACCATCTGAGCTACCCGAGCACGACTCACGCCTCGTCCCCACAGCTTTACTTCCGCCAATGAGAACATTTTGGACAATTCGAGTAAACGACATAATCGAGAGGCCAGTTCGTGCACAGAATCCTTCTCCGGCAACACTTTCGCAATTACGGGCGGTTACAAGGGCAGCTTGGCTAAATATTTTTGCAGGAGAGTTCCAAAGACCCGTGGAGTTTGTGTCACGTGAAGCTGGCTGCGCTGCCCCGGGCAGAGCGAGGTCCGGCTCGGTACTGGGAGGAGCCCCGTGACTTTCGTCACCACGCCGTAGCACAATAGCTATGACCATTACCGAAATTATGGGCACCTCACCATGAAGCTGCCATATAAGACAGTAAATAAGTAAAGGGTCAAACTTTTACCGAATATTTTTTAAAACGATGTGAGGAAGAGCGCAGAGCTAACGGAGCGGGCCGGCGTTCTCTTCGTAACGGCACCGCTGTTCCTCGCCTGTACAGCGTTCACCGTAAAGAGCAAACCTGATGTAAACATTACAATATGTAACTTCCTGGCAGATTAAAACTGTGTGCCGGACCGAGACTTTCATATCAGCGCACACTCCGCTGCAGAGTGGAAATCTCATTCTGGAAACATCCCCCAGGCTGTGGCTAAGCCATGTCTCTGCAATATCCTTTCTTTCAGGAGTCCTAGTTCTGCAAGGTTCGCAGGAGAGCTTCTGTAAAGTTTGGAAGGTAGGAGACGAGGTACTGGCGGAAGTAAAGCTGTGAGGACGGGGCGTGAGTCGTGCTTGGGTAGCTCAGATGGTAGAGCACTTGCCCGCGAAAGGCAAAGGTCCCGAGTTCGAGTGTCCGTCCGGCACACGCTTTTAATCTGCACGCTCCGCTGCAGAGTGCAAATCTCATTCTGGATGACAGTATGCGTTCTTCCGCGTTTTCTGGAATCTCGCTGGATTTCATTTCGCGTGGACCAGAAACAGATCTGTCCCGTCCCGACTTCAGCCAAGTGCTATAATGAGGATACGTTTCAAGCTGTGCGTTACGCATATATCGACTCAACGATAATTCGAGGCAACAGCTTCACTTGCGCATTTAACTTGGACGGCACTGCGAGACAAGTGATCCAATTAATCTGTAATGATGTGAAGATCTGCAGTTAAGAGAGACGAGGAGAGAAACTATATAGCTTCGAATGGTCATTTTATTTTTAGACAGTAGGAAAAAAATGGAAATGAGTGTGTGGCGTCATTGGCCGGGAGGCCCCTTGCGGGGCAGGTTCAGCCGCCTTGGTGCAGGTCTTAATTCATTCGACGCCACATTGGGCGACCTGTGCGCCTGATGATGAGGAAATGATGATCAAGACAACACAACACCCAGCCGGGAATCGAACCCGGGCCCGTAGGACGGCAATCCGTCACGCTGACCAGCTATCGGGGCGGACAGACAGAAGGAAATAATTTGTGGCAAAACACTGGCAATATGCTTCTTAAGTGACCACACGGAAAACAACACGCTCTCGACCTTAGCAAATACAGCATCGCAATTAAAAAAAATAAGAGTGACGAAAACTCCAGATTTAAACCACGGTAAATTTTTTGCATGAGCTGTGTGCGACGGAAAAACGCTTTGCTGGGATTTCGCCGTATAGTTAAATATTGAAGCCGCTGAAGGTATTGCAGTCAGTCGTCTAGTAATCTCTCAGCTCCTTCGATATCCGACTCCGGCGAATACATCTCAGCACTGGCACTGTCATCTGCTAGCTGATGACGAGGCGATCGAGAAAAGAATCCTCACAGCCACCCAAACATGAGCATCTCCTGATCCTCTTTTGTGAAGCGCTGGTCTGCATTTTGCCAGTAACGCGTGATAAAGCTTCGTACATTGGTTCCCGTACGTCTGGCGACATAAGTGTCTTCTTATTTTTCGTGATAAATCCCTTACCTGACTCCAGATCAGTTCTTTTGGGTTCAGATTGGAGAAGTGCGACACCAGCTGTGAAAATGCAGCATTTGTCTGGTGTCCTTGACACCGCAAAAATTATTGTTCTCCACGTTTCTACGACGCTTTGCACTCTGCCTCGTGGTAGACCACATCTGTCGTATAAAACAGTGGAGATATCCAAATAAAAAATATTCGATTTCTCACTTTTCTCCCAAAAATATAGTTGTACAATGCTTTAAGTTTTACAACTTTCTACAAAATATCGTTAACTAAGAATTTATATTTGCAACGAAAGCTGGAATTTTGCGTACAGTATGTAATTAGAAGCAAGAAGACGTGCATTTTCATGAAAAATGACGGTTAAAATTCCAATGGCTCTAAGCACTATGGGACTTCTGAGTCCATCACTCCCCTACTTAAACCTAACTACCCTAAGGACATCACACACATCCGTGCCCGAGGTAGGATTCGGACCTGCGACCGTAGCAGCAGCGCGGTTCCGGACTGAAGCGCCTAGAACCGCTCGGTCACAGCGGCCGGCACAAAAATGATGGTAAATGTGTTTTAATTAGCCTGTATTTGATGCAGTTTATATTTAAACGAGTTGGGTATTCAGACTGAATAAAGGAAAAACTTAAAGGCCACAACAAGAAACGAACCAGTGCCCCCTAGATTTCTCAATTAGAAGAATTCAGCGCTGCCCATCGTGCCACTCATTTCACGAGCGCAACACTCTAGTGTGTAGTAAACAGTGTTTCACGAAACGGTTCGAAGCCGAATTTTCTCTGTAATCTGGTGGAAACATTAAGAAGCACTTGTCTCGGCATATTAAACGCTGTTCCGCGGGCGCCGGCCGGTGTGGCCGAGCGGTTCTAGGCGCTTCAGTCTAGAACCGCGCGGCCGTTGCGGTGACAGGTTCGAATCCTGCCTCGGGCATGGATGTGTCTGATGCCCTTAGGTTAGTTAGGTTTAAGTACTTCTAGGGGATTGATGACCTCAGATGTTAAGTCCCATAGTGCTCACAGCCATTTGAGCCATTTTTTGTTCCGCACGCGCGTTTCACTAGGCAGCCAGAAGCGTCGCCGTCCCTTTTCACAGCACGTACTAACACCGCGACAGCCGGAGCACAAGTAGCGCTTGCAGAGACTGCGACAGTATACGAGTTTTCAAATAAAAACTTCGCTGCTAATGTACGATTAAGAAAAACGCTGATGTCTGTTAATACGTTGGAATGCCTTAAAGTTTCAGCCACAGTGATATAGTAGCAAGGTACCTAACAGATAAGATGGACGCATTTCCAAGAGCGTAACAATGCGAGTGTACTTTTGCTGCGGCTACTGTCCAATCGTGGCGTTTGTGTCTGTTTACATCCGGTTTATTGGTATGACGAAGGAAGCGCAGCAGCTTCTCCTCGCCTATTGCATCCGTCTCCCCTCCCCCATGCGGATCCTGTACGACCTTATTCCGTTCCCCCACCTCCTCCTTTTCCTCGAATGGATGCGGATCCTCTACACCTCCCTAAACTCTATCCTCCTCACCCGCTGGTCTCTCCCAGCCTCTCCCGCCCCCGTCCCCTGCCGCGCCTGTATTTCCACGTCCCACCCGATCTCCATCTCTCCACCCTCCTTACCCTCTCCCAAGGTGGCTTCCGCCAGCTCCCCCTCCCTGATGATGCCCTCCTCCCCTCCATCTACCCCTCCTGCCAACTTTGATCCTCCCCTCCCACTTCCTGTGTTTGTTCCTATGGACAGCCTCTCTCCCTTCTCTCCCCGTTCCCTCCCTCCACCCTTTCTCCCCACTCCTCCCCCGGGCTTCCCCTACCCCCATACCTCCATTCCTCCTCCCATCTCCTCTGCCATTGGCATCTTTGCTCTCCCCTCTCCCTCACCCCCCCCCTTCTTCCCCTCTTGGCAGGTCCTCGGACTCGCACATGTTACGTGGACATTCGCGCGCCGGAGATCATCACCATCAGTTTCTCGTGTGTGTGCCATCGTGTTTGTGATCAGTGTTCGCCGTAACGCTCCTACGTTCACCTGTGCCGTCGAATCGTCAGTGTTTGTGCGCCCTGCCGACTGTTTTTAGTGTGTTTTTCGTCGAGTGTGAACGGCTTCCTGTTTTTTTGTATTCTGTGTCTACTGTCTTTTGCCCGTCAATTTGTTCAGTCTTTTCTGTGTCTTCTGTATATTTTTTCATTGTCGACCTGTGGCTGAAGAGCGGCGTAGGATGCTGCTGACAGCCCACCTTTTGTAAAGGTGTTCAAATCACAATAAAGGAAAAAAAAGCGCAGCGGGTAGCCGGCGTTCTCGGGGCAGGTGCCGGCCGGCTCGCGCTGCCTACCTGGGGTCGCCGAGCAGCTGGTCGAGCGCCCAGCCGAGCGACTGCTCGGTGATGTTGTGGATGTGCAGCAGCAGGCCGAAGCCGGCGTCGCGCGCCCGCACCAGGTTGGCCTCCTGGTCGCCGAAGATGGGGAAGCCGAGCAGCGGCACGCCGGCGTAAAGCGCCTCCTGCAGGCTCATCATGCCGCCGTGCGTCACGAACAGCCGCACGTTGCGGTGCACTGCAACAGGTCAGGGGCCGCCGTCAACCTCACCGCTACAACTGCGAAAAACCTAACTACTATCGTTCTATCTGCATTTGTATTTACACTGAAGAGCCAAAGAAACTGGTGCTCCTGCCTAATATCACGTAGGGCCCCCGCGTGCGCCAAAAGTGCCTCAACATGACGTGGCATGGACTCGACTAATCTCGAAAGTCTTCGTTGATCCTTTATGGATAGTGGGACGACGGCTGGCACGAATTCCTTGATGCAATAATTTACCAACAGCCGTATGTATCGTAGAAATTTATTTTATTTTATGACCTTCTATGTGCTACCAGTTTCGGCATTATATTGACGCCATATTCAGGCCCCACTCGTCATAGTCGTAAAATCACTATACACGGAAGGAGTCATATAAGTGGATCCTGGAATCAATTCGTCCTGCAACAGCTCTCGGTGGCCAGGCGTTGCAGGACGAATTGATTCACGGATCCAGTTATATGGCTCCTTCTGTATATAGTGATTTTACGACTATGACGAGTGGGGCCTGAAGATGGCATCAATATAATGCCGAAACTGGTAGCAAATAGAAGGTCATAAAGTAAAATAAATTTCTACAATACATACGGCTGTTGGTAAATTATTGTATCAAGAATCTCTGAGGTAGTGCTGGAGGGAACTGACACCACGAATCCTGCAGGCATGTCCATAAATCCGTACGAGGGGGTGGAGATCTCTTCCGAACAGCACATTGCAAGGCATCCCACATAAGCTCAATAATGTTCGTGTCTGGAGAGTTCGGTGGCCAGCGGAAGTGTTTACTCAGAAGAGTGTCACTGGAACCACTCTGTAGCAATTCTGGACCTGTGGCGCGACGCATTGTCCTGCTGGAATTGCCCTAGTCCGTCGGAACGCACAATGGACGCGAATGGATGCAGGTGACCAGACAGGATCCTTACGTACGTGTCACTTGTCAGAGTCGTACCTAGAGGTATCAGGCGCCCCATATCACTCCAACTGCACACGCCCCACACCATTACAGAGCTTCCTCCAGCTTGAACAGTCCGCTGCTGACTTGCAGGATCCACGGATTCATCAGGTTGTCTCCATACCCGTACAGGTCCATCCAGTCTATACAATTTGAAACGAGATTCATCCGACCAGGCAACATGTTTCCAGCCATCAACAGTCCAATATCAGTGTTGACTGGCCCAGGCGAGACGTAAAGCGTTGTGTTGTGCAGTCATCAATCGTACGCGAGTTGGCCTTCGGTTCCGAAAGCCCATATCGATGGTGTTTCGTTGAATGGTTCTGACGCTGACAATTGTTGATGGCCCAGTATTGAAATCTGCAGCAATTTGCGAAAGAGTTGCACTTCTGTCACACTGAACAATTATCTTCACTCGTCGTTGGTCCCGTTCTTGCAGGGTCTTTTTCCGGCCGCAGCGATGTCGGAGATTTGATGTTTTACCGGATTCCTGATATTCACGGTACGCTAGTGAAATGGTCGTACGGGAAAATCCCCACTTCATCGCTACCTCGGAGATGCTGTGTCCCATCGATCGTGCGCCGGCTATAACACCACGTTCAAACTCACTTAAATCTTGATAACCAGGCATTGTAGCAGCAGTAACCGATCTAACGATTGCGCCAGACACTTGTTGTCTTATATAGACCTTGCCGACCGCAGCGCCGTATTCTGCCTGTTTACATATCTCTGTATTTGAATACGCAAGGATATTCCAGTTTCTTTGGCACTTCAGTATAATTACACTGTGCGAAAATAATTTCGTAATGACAGAACGTGTAGCAGATACTCGTAAAGATTGTCACACTCGAGGGCCGTGAGGATGCGGAGGGGCAAAGTGTTGTTTCCTTTTAGTGCTCACCATGTGAAAATATGAATGGCGGTGTGTTTGAGCTAGCAGCAGAAAGATTAACCAAAGGTACAGTGAGTGTGGTGGTCTGGAAAGAGGAAAGAGTAGGGACGACTGGACAAAGAGACTGGCGCGCGCTAAGGCCAGCGTGGCGAGTGTCGGTGCGCAGAGAGGCAGGGAGTGAGTGAGGCGGCCCGGCCATTTTCGGCAGTGTTCCAGGCCGGCTGACGAGGAAGACGTCTCCGTGGTCGAGGTCACGGTGGTAACAAAATTGTCCGAAAAATGAGCCACAGAATCGTTTATGTTGCGAGAAATGCGTGCTTTATAGTCAATGTCGGCGGGGAAAAGGGTGATAATATGATTATTTTGGCAATTTTTGATTATTTCACTGGTGGTAAGATGGGGACTTGGGTTCCTGAGATGGAGTACTAGCCGTCCGTTTGGTACTCAGGTAAGTCAACAATTAATAAGTAAAAGGTCTTTTAGTGCAAAGCCCAAGTGAAATGGTGCGATCTCGTGTGCGGTTTGTAATGCTTTAATGATAATTTTACATACTTTTCTTTGTATCATAGTAGGGAATACATCTGGCCTTGAGCCATGAAAATTCTCAAATTTCTTCCACCGTTCTGCAAGAAACGTTTTACATATTTGTGTAATTAAGTGTCGTTAGTTAAAAATAGCGAAGTTGAGATTTTTGCAGAATTTCTTTGTTTTGTGTGCTGGTGTATCTGTTTTTTTCCCACATTGTGACAGTGAACAGTACCTTCGGGCCTTATGTGTGAAATAACTGAATAGTTAGCGGAGATAGCTGCGAATTCGAGCTCAACCTAATGTGGGATAATTTTCGGTGTTTTGGGCCGTTCTCTTTGTACTTAACTTATGGGAGCACACTTTGCACCAAATCCGTTAGTGTTTTTGAGTTCGCTCAAATTCTCCAGTTTGTTTATTAGTTTAGGTGTTCTTTAAAGGCAATTACAGCCCCGTGATTGTGTTTAAATGATTTCATAATGCCTACCTTGTGTGATTTCTTTATGAAGAGTTGAAGTCGACATGCCTCGCCCCCCCCCACCCCCCCCCCCCCCCCACCCCCAACACACATACACACACGCATCAGCTTGCATTACGTGCCCTGCGCGAAGGCTTTCGCTATGAGAACGTAATGGAGGAAATAAATCTATGTGGCTATGCAACTGACGTCGCGTGGAAAATCCACTGGTAGATTTTGACCATTGATGTTTGTCAGTTCTAAGAAGCGTGATGGACATCAGTCGCTTGTAATGTTTCAATGATTCAAAATAATAATAAAAGAATAATTTTCAATCCAAGGTACTTTATCGTGCTTGGTGGCGTTCCCGAAAGCGTTCGCATAACCAGTCAGATGTAATTAGAGAGTACAAATCGTAGGATACTCGAAGTTTCTTTCCATTATATTAAAATAACTTGAGTTTTGCCGTGATAACTTTACTGAGCGGTAAAACAGTTTATTAGGCGTTATTCTGCTAGGTTCAACTTGCTGATCAACCCCTGCACAATCCTTATAGAATTGCACTAGCTTAGATTACCCTGCGGTTTGCAGGCCTGTGTCTTCAGTCCGAAACAGTTTCCGCCACATGATTATGTATTCCCCTTGATTCTTTTATTGTCTGACGCCCTTAATTAAAGATTAGGGGGCCCATTGACAGTACACTTAAAGTAATGAACCATTAATTTTGCGTATATAGAAAGTGAATTAAACACAAGAAATGTTTTTAAAATAGTAAATAAATTGTGTGTGTGTGTGTGTGTGTGTGTGTGTGTGTGTGTGTGTGTGTGTGTGTGTGTGCCCTAATCTCCCACAGTAGTCACGATTTTAAATTAAGCCCAGCCATTACATGAGATCTGAGTTAAAATAGTTCATTAAAGCAGGAAACAGACTGGCAAATACAAAAACCTCAGCCTCCGTCCAGGCTGCTCGCTCTGTATGTAGACAAGAGCGAGGAGCGTTGTCTATTGAGTACTCTCGTTCCAGCCTCAACGACAGACAAAGTTTTCATTTTGCCTTTTGAGCCGTTAATAAAGAAATACCTTGCTGCCTAACGTTCACAACGTGCGAGGAGAGGTAGCCTCCAGAATCAGATCAAATAGTATCACGGTCAAACATAACGAATTTATAAGGGGCGTGACAATAACGATCAGTTCGAAGGTAGGTCTGTAACAGGATGAACATTTACACTCCAGTACTGGTATGTTCCGAGGAACAACAATAAGTAGTGATTGATTTCTTTTGTTGGTAAGGGTGAAACTGGCAGAAATTCATTATGGACTTTCAGCACAATATGGGGACAGTGCCGTGTCACATAAAAGTGCTTATTTGTGGATCTAGATGTTCGAAAGTGATTGGGCAAGTGTGACACACGAATAGCCCATCTGTGTCCATTGCTGGCCAAGAGATTCAGCAAGCTCAGCAGATGGTTTTAGCGGATGGCGAGTTCACATCAATGTGGTAGCTTCTTCTTTGGACACGAGTCACAGTTCTGCCCATCAGATCATCCGCAATGATCTTGGCTTGCATAAAGTTTCTTTATGATGGGTACTGGAACAGCTTACTTAAGAACTCGAGGACAAACCTGTTGGCATCTGCCAGCTCTTAATTATCTGTTTCAACAGGGAAGGCGACTCGTTTTTGACAAAGATAGTCACTGCTGATGAATCGTAGGTTCGCCACAATGAACCAGAATCAAAACGCCAGAGTATGGAGTGAGAAAACTCTGGATCGGTGGGAAAGAGGAGCAAATGGGCTTGAAATTATTATAGTACACGATAAATGGATCAATCATCAAGAAAGAGTCTGTGAATCGTTTGGAAACGAGCTAAGGTCACCAAATCACACCAGACAAGGTGGTCTGATGTCACAGAAAGTGCTGCTGTTGCATGACAACACCTGCCCCAGCCCCACGCTGTTGAAACCATCGAGAAGCTGGGTGCTAAGTTGCTGGAACACCCACCCTACGTCCCAGATCTGGCCGCCTCCAACTTTCAGTTGTTGGCCCGCGCAAGGCTGCTAAGGGAGGTATTAGATTTCCCTCAGTTGTGGAGTTACAGGGAGCTGTGCAAAAATCGCTTCACGACCAGCCAAAAACCTTCTTTTCGGCAGGAACAGACAAGCTTGTCGACCTCTGGACCAATTGCATTGAAAAGGAAGGAGAATATGTTGCAAAATAATATATAAGTCGAACCATCATTTTTTTGTAAATACATTGTGGAGCTAAAGGTGTAGGTAAATTTTTATTCTCTCACGTATTTAATTCATATACCATTTTGGAATGTGTTGTAAGAATTGTGGGTAAGATGTTGTTCAATTCTGGGCACTGCAGTTGGTAGATGGCGCTCCCGCAGAGGGTATTGTTAGATTGTTCTGGGCCAGGATGTAGTTTAATTATTCTTTTTTTGCAAAACATTTATTTACTAAGTCCCCCCCCACCCTCAAAATTTGTCGGTCCACTGCAGTAAACTTACCGAGCAGGTCGCTCTGTGGAAACCACTTGCTGATCCTCAGGTTGGGCGGCTGGTTCGGCAGTGAGTCGTCTTCGAACTTCC
Source organism: Schistocerca nitens (assembly GCF_023898315.1). Lineage (NCBI taxonomy): Eukaryota > Metazoa > Arthropoda > Insecta > Orthoptera > Acrididae > Schistocerca > Schistocerca nitens. Next base: position 10,152,244 of record NC_064625.1, on the reverse strand, counting down.
AGAGCACCTTCTGCTTCAGCCCGGCGAACGTCTTCAGGAAGACCGCCCGCAACTCCTCGGACAGGTCGGCGCTCTTGATGTTGCTACCCATGCTGAAGTAGACCACACCCTCGGTGGCGGCGTCCATGAACTCCTGCAGGTCCTGGACAGGGAAAACCCAGCTGCTAGTTCATCGTATGATTGATTTTATAAGGGCTCCGTGCGCAGATTAAAAAATTTGTGGCACGAAGTCAGTATATATTTCTTGGACATGTAATATTCAGCAACTCAGAAAATTGAATTGGTTAACTTGTTTGGAGTTGCTAGTTCTCCATTTTAGCTTGATCGATCCAGTGGGATCCTGTTGAGGGATGTAACTTTGGGATTAGGTGGAAAAATTGTGAAATTATAGATCCAAAATCATTGTTCATGAACTTCTCATTGCTTCCTGGTACGATATGACAGTAGCTCTCATGTCCAACTGTGATAAAGGAAATAAAGCAATTATGTATGAAAATGAAAAAAAAAAAGTTGTCTTCAGTTCTCTTATGGAATTTCAGGTATTAAAATGGAATTCTTGTATGAAATATTAAGGTACAAATTATAAGAAGTAGGCAAACGCCTCTTGTACCATACGCTGGCTTCTTTTGTTAATGCAGTTCCACGCCAACACTGTACATATTGCTGTAGCCCAAAGATCACCCCCAGTCACTTCATCAAAAGCAGTAGGATGTGCCTCATCTGAATCATTTCATATATTGTTCCGTCCATACTGTGAACCAACACTGTTTAATTTATGAACAGAAAAAATGTGTGGTTATTAAACTCGTCATCTTTTGACTTCTCTTAAAATAAAAATGTTGTTGATACATTACTGTCTTGCTCCTAAGATTCTGACTCTTCTAAAAAGAGTGAGTGAGGCTGCCACAAAAAAAAAAAAAAAAAAAAAAAATTTGATGCAGAGCTAAACTATGAAAACCAGAATATGCAGTCATTAAAAAACAAAGTTCATGAAATAAACATACTTCTTTGCAGTCAACATAAGGATGTCTCAGTTTTACGTTTTTGTAAAACACGGTCACAAAATTTCTATTTTCAACACTTAAAATATTAGCTTTTAACATTACAAACTGTTTACTTAGAACAGAATCTAAATATTGGGGAACTTGCATTTATGTAAAGAACATTTAAATTATAAGAGTGTAGCAGCTCTGTGTAATTTTTGTTGTGAAAGTGGTTTTGAACCCGATTGAGTATGTGGCAGAAAAAAAACTGTTACTTTATGTGTGTACAGATTTTCTGATAGCAATATGGGTGATTTTTTTTTCAAACAACAGGCCTGGGTCTAGGCTATCTAAAGATTACTGCGAAAATAACGGTAATATGTGCAGATTTTAAGACTGATTTTCTGAGCCAAAGCGCTCACAGAGAAAAATTCTTTGGTACAATAAAAGCCTAAAATCTGTGTTTGGCTGTTAGCTGTCTTACTCACATAACAAAAACTGGTGCCACTCGTATGTGTAAAGTGAATGCCAGAAACCTCTGATACCAGCTACAGCGACCGCTTCTAGCAGTTACCAAATGTAAATCACCTTTTAACCTGTGCGGAAAATGTCTTGCATAAAAGGAGCTACAGTCAGAGAAATAGTGACCATTTCCGGAAGCAAGATAGTGGAACAGGCTTGGCTACAAGTGCAGTATATGGTAGCTCTGTTACCAATGAAAAGATTGTACATTCTTTGAACATTTTCAAGGCTAACTTAGAAAATACTACTCCAAAAATAAAGTAATTTTCAGAAAGACAGATTAAAAAATGGATAACTCGAGGTGTTATCGTCTCTTGTAAAACGAAGTGTTAACTTTTTTTACTCTAAAAAACAGAGGCTTAGAGTTTCTATGTTACTTACAGAAATACAAGTTACTTCTGAATGTGTCATAGGAAAGAGAAAAATGAAGGAAAATGATAAATATATTACAAAACTAAGTACAGGTGAAAAATTATGCAGAGTCTTATAAGGAAGAAGACAGCTCCCAAAAATGTAGTCTTATCACAGGATAGAAGAAATGTCGCTGATCCTAGGTCAACTGAGAACAATTTCAGTTCTTGTTACAAAATCTTTGTTGACAAATTAGTGAAGGAAAAATGTGCAAATTTACCGAACACAACACTAAAGAACTTTAATGTATTCAAAGAAACAATCTATCCTAGTTGTTTTTTTTTCTCTTCAGTCCAGCGGGATGTGATGAACTTGTAAATACTATTAATTCGCTGAGGAGTAAATATTCAGTTGGTATCTATGACATCCCGGATAATTTTGTAAAAAAGTCAGCAAGGCACATGAGACCTCCTTTGTCAAATATCTGCAATTCATCACTCTCAAGTGGCGTTTTCCCAAACCAGCTAAAAACAGCAAGGGTAATACTGTCACATAAAAAAGCTGACCAGCAGTGTAAAGCTTACTGTAGGTCTGTGTCACTCTCGTCAGGGGTTTTAAAAATTGTTGAAGAAGTCTTCCTTTCACAACTGACTACATTCTTCATAAATATATTATTTCTGGACGTCCAGGAGGCTGCGGTCCAGAGCAGGCTGGCGTCAGTAATGCTGGCCAACACTATCCCAACACAACATGATGCCATGCCAGGCAGCCTGCATCTCAGGGGCTGGAAAACAGTTTTTTGCCCCTACCTCTGGTCCTATTTACTATGGGGCAAGTGATAAGTGTGCCAAATTCGGTTGCAAACGATCCAGTAATTTTGATGAAGGTGCTGGACATTCACACATACTTCCTACTTTTTATATATATTGTTTATTGTCTAGCTTTGTGTCTCTTATGCACAGCACATACCTTTGGGAGGGTCTTAGGAGGCCTGATGTGCATCCCAGCGACCTGTACAGCATTGGGCACCAACGGTCTCGCGTAGTCGAAGCTGAAGTGATTGTTGAGCAGTAGCAGGGACGTGTTGCGCTCCATCTCCGCCAGGGGGGGCATGCTCGGGTCACCGAAGGCCTTGCGCACGATCTCGTCTAGGGCCGGGAAGTAGACCAGATCCCGGTAGAGGTTGAGTGCGAGGGAGAGCAGAGAGTTGTAGGTCTTCTGGAAGAGGCTCATACGGGTCGTGTAGGCCACACCGCCCTCGGGCAGGTAGGACAGCGGGTACGGGTTCCCGACCGCGTAGTTGATCCAGGTGTTGCCGCCGCCGAAGGCGCACGCGAGCACAGTCGGCGCCCGGTACTTGTGCGAGAAGGCGAAGAAGCAGTCGTGGAAGAACGTCTCCATGATGAGCAGGTCGTACGTCCGCTCCTGGGAGTCGATCAGCTCGCGAACGACCGGGTCGTCCATCAGGCGCTGGCAGAAGTCCGTGCCCATGTGGAACAGGATCATGAACTGTGTGAACGTCGAGAGCGACCCGTACCCCAGGAAGTCGAACTCTGTCGAGGAGATAGAACACTGTCCCTTCATCTACATACATATAAATTTATGTGAATGTGAATGTGTGTGTGTGTGTGTGGCAGGGGATTCTGTAATGAGGATAATGGACATGGAGTACTACATTAGTTGTGTGTGAAAAAGTTCAGAATTTGGATCTGATGGGAAGAGTGCTAGGGTAGTTCGTGCAATTGTGATGACCCCTGTGTCCAGATGGCTTAGTGGTCAGAGCATCTGCCTACTAAGCAGGCAACCCAGGTTCGAGTCCTAGTCTGGCACAAATTTTCAACTTTCTTCATTGGTTTCAATCAATACCCATTTGCAGCCAGTGTCTTAAGGCTTATTTGTCCTTGTCATCTGTGATACACTGAATGACCTTTGCTTTTTACAATGTCACTTCCTAGTGTCGATCACTGGAATACACTGAATGATCTTCCCTTTTTATGATATTCTCTTCTAGGGTCGATGGAAATGGTGGGTGGGTGGGGGGGGGGGGGGGGAATGAAAGGCAGTTGCAGGATCAATCTTCCACCCTATCTCTCATTCTGGGGGGAACTCTACCCACGGCACTTCCTCCCACTGCCTTGTCTGTGCATTTTCTTCATCTTCTTTTATCGACACTCCGCGTTCCATGTTCTCCGTAAGTCACTTATTGTGGCAGTGTCACAGCTCTTCCCCAAGCTCTATCCGTAATACTCCCAGAACTCTCCTTTTAGCTCGCCGACTATTATGGGGATAAAGGAACTAATAACCACGCAGGTAAGCTCCTCTTAAACCCTATCGAGCGTCATAATCGTCGTCAGATGGGCGGCATTCGAATCTGATCGGGAAGTGGCATCTGTCTCTTCACTAAGGCACAGTCCGCCTTTGTACCTGGTCTGGAGTGTGGAATGAATGCTGCAGCTTCCCAAGCAACCAATTTGCTAATCTGAACCACGAATGCCGAACTCTGTCGTGGTTCTCAAACACAGCGGGTTGGTTGTTGCGGCCGCTGAGGTAGCATCCTTTCGCACTTCCCTGTCTCGCAGTTGATCTGCGATCGGAAACGGCCAGTCGAGTGAAACTCGTCGACGACCTCCCACTCGTATCTGAAGGGAAAAACTTGCGAATAAATTCATTTTGAAACGAATCTCGCAGACAGGACACTGTCTAATCAATGGCAAAATGAACTCTTGGTCAGACAGAAGAAAGCCATTGATTAGGAAATCTGCTGAATGGTAGACCTTGCACGAAATTAAAGTAAGGAAATTAGATGCCTTACCGGTATTCCTAGTCCCATTCAGCTACCGAGAAGAAAACGTACTAATCTGTGCCAGTATCGTAAAATATGAAGTTTCTGCAAATCTGAAGGCTGAAATGAAGACTTTGCTCAATCGGTATGCATGCGACAGATATGAATGTAATATGTTGCAAAACGCCGCTCATAAAAACTGGATTTTCCGGTGCTCATACCTCGGGTTCTGTTGGTGATAAAAAGGTAGAGTCAGGTGTTTCGGACAGCCCTTCGGCTAGGGACCATTGCATGTTCGACAGGAGGATCGTTCTTAATGTCACTACCCTACAGTACACGGTCAAAGTATGAGTATTACACACTTCCTACTGTTTAAGCAAATGGAGCAAATCGGTTCGTTCTTTTTTACTTTTGATGTGGTCTCCTGTGGACTTGACGAGGCTTATGGAGGTTACATTAGTTCATGGGCGCTACCCCGGAAAACCCCACAAAACACGTGTCTTTACTATATTTCCAAGGGACTGATGACCCTGCAGTTTGGTCCCTTTCTCTCCAAACCAACCAGATAACTATATTTCCGCCGTCACCTGCGGACCAAAACCTAGCCGAGGATTCCAAAAAAACGTCTGAAATTTTTTCTATATATTCCTAAGATCCCGACCTCGAACAGCCTTGAAAATTTTCTGGATATCTTCATCCAAGACACGGAGGTTCAAAGTTACCCTACTTTTATGCGAAAAATCCGGTATGAGGCGAAATCTACATTATAAAAAACCGCAGCAATCTGTCATATTTTAAAGGTATATTCTCTGGGGGTGTATCTAGGAGAGCCATCTCCCTGTTTTCAAAAATCATTATCCGTTGTCGAGAAACACCCCAAAAACTTCAAACTTCCTGGCAGTTTCAAACTGTGTGCCGGACCGATACTCGAACTCGGGACCTTTGCCTTTCGCGGGCAAGTGCCCTACCATCTTTATTTTTTTTAAATCTCATTTTGTTCGTTATTATTAGTTTTAATTGTTCGTAGCGGACGCCCATTGAAGTTCGTTATTGATCCATTCATCCATTCACTCAGTTTTTTTATTACAGAGGGCAGCTAACCCTCTGACCGAACACGCTGAGCTACCGTACCGGCATGATCTGAGCCACCCAAGCACGACACGCCCCGTCCTCACAGCCTTTGGAAGGTAGGAGACGAGGTACTGGCAGAAGTGGAGCTGTGAGGACGGGGCGTGAGTCGTGCTTGGGTAGCTCAGATGGTAGAGCACTTGCCCGCGAAAGGCAGAGGTCCCGAGCTCGAGTCTCGGTCCTGCACACAGTTTGAAACTGCCAGGAAGTTTCATATCAGCGCACACTCCGCCGCAGAGTGAAAATCTCATTCTGGAAACAGCCTAAATACTTATTTTTTGGGTACGAAAACCAGTCGCGAATTCCGAGATGGCTATGCACAGCAAATAACGATATATTCCTAACATGCCGATCTCGAAGTAACTTTCAAATTTTTTCATATCTTCATCCATTTCCGAGATACAGGGGTTCAAAGTTATCCTACTTCTACACGTAAAATACGCACGTAAAATCCGATGTGAGGCGAAAACGTAATTTATAAAGTGACGTAGCACGGTGAAATAAACTGTAAAGTGGCTCCGTTATCACCTGGGAACTCTGCGTTGTAGCACTGGAGCACTTGCAAATTTTTTTGCACGTAAAATCCGGTCTGGGAAGTAAAATTAGTTTTGCGTTATTCCAGTTTCACATAAGTAAACTATCTTAATTTTACTGAAAAATGCATTTATTTTCATATGAGTCACATGCCTGCTGCAGCAGGGGAAAGAAGGGAACCAGCGGAAAAATGCTTCTATCAAGAGCAGAATAATTGCGAATATGCTCCTGTTTGTTTAAAAGAATCTGGTTAAAAAGTGGGATACCAGCTGCCTCATTCTACATTCCTCAGCACATTTAAAAACTTTACCAAAAATGATGGCATACAAACAAATTCCCGCTTTTTTATGCTGAGAAAGAAGAAGACGGTGCAAGTGCCAAAGAGACGGAAAAGTAATAAAAACTGGAAGATGGTAGACAGTGGTTGAGTCATACAAAGTGCGAAGCAAACAATGGCAGTGTGAGAGAAAGACAGGGAACAGTGGTAGTAGAACGTAGTTGATAGTAACGGAACAGTACTAGGAAAAGAGTGAAGGAGACCGTGCCAGTGGAACAGGAGTAAAGAGGAAGTGGAGGTGGGTGAGAGCAAGTGATAATGAGAGACAGTCTGTGGCAATGACAACGACGAAGAGAGATATAGCAGCGGTGAGAAGAGACAGCAGCAGAGGGAAGGAAGGAAAGCGGTAGTAGCAGTAAGAGAGAGCAAGAGGGGGATAGGAGACAGTTGTAGTAGGACAGAACGGATGAACAGGAACAATGACAGTGAGACACGAAGAGATAATGACAATGAGTTGGGCCGAATGAATGAGTGAGAAAGGACAACTAGGAGTAGAAGGGTGTGAGCCACGTAGAGCGATGGACTTGCGGGGTGAGTGACCTACAGTTAGGGGAGGTTGCGGGATTCAGAGGTGAGATGCGTGTTAAAAAGAGTGCGAATATCTTCGCCTGCCAAAAATTTTAAAGGTGCTAAAGAAGGTAGAATGAGGTAGCTGGTATCCCACTTTTCGGTCTGCCTCTTTTAAATAAACAGGAACATAATCGTATTTTTTGTGCTCCGATAGGAGCATTTTTCCGCTGGTACAATTTTCTTGAATTCGACGAAGATTTATACGGATCGATCGGAGAACACAGACGGCGACAATGTAGGATGAACGGGACACAACCCTGCAGAAAGTTATCAATTGTCTGCCTGAGGAGGCAGCAGTCTATTACGCGGAAGCCATCCCAGTTAGAGAAGCAGTAAAGTACGGCAGATCTCGCACGCGAGGGAGGGTGATGATATTAACCGTTTCCATAAGTGTACTAAAGAGTCTTATGAAACCAAAATGAAACGAAAGTGAATCGCCTATGATTATAGACACTATTAAAGAAATCGTTACAAATAAGCAAGCAGGAATACTGACAAATATCTTGTGGATTACAGGGCACAGTGGTATCTATCATAATTATATAATAGACAGCTTAGCCAAGTGAACAATGAACTGAGGTGAAATCCTAAATAATAGACTTCCTTATCAAGAAAAGCAGGGCACAGTCAATGAGAAAGCGAGAAACGACTGGTAGGCGCATTGGGATTCTACCAAGACAGCAAAAAGAGTACAGTACGACCAGCTGCCACTAAAAGAAGCGTTATCCCCTTTGTTTACTGATTGGAAAGGAGCAAATGAATCACAGCAACTAATACTCTCGTGCCCTTAAATCTTGCCAAATTCCCAACCCGTCAGTTCTGCAAAGGACGGAAGGAATCTCTGTCATGTGATTTTTCAATGAAGAAGGAATGTGAATCATGTACTATTCTCGTGTGCCAGATACAAGGCACAACAAGGAGGTGGCGCCACCAGCGTAGACGTTGACACCATCACAGACAGCATGACGCAACTGCTACCAATCTGAAGCCGTCTTTGGGCTATATAAGGCCACCACAGCAGCAATTTCGACAGTCCGCGCTCTACACGCGCAGTATGAGCGCGCAGCCGATGCGCAGCCGCCTGCGACGAGATCGGAGCGTGGGCTACCAAATGGCGGCTCGAGTTCAATCCTGGGATGAGCCTGGCTGTGGTGTTTACGCGCAGGCGCATCTGCAGCAAGTGCGGATCGTGGGGGCCCCCACTCCGTGGCCTCGCACTGGAAAATACCTCGGCGTCACCTCGGACCGGCGCCTGGCCTGGGGACCACACATCCAGGGGCTGAGAGGCCGAGCGCTCCGAAAGATCCTCTGCTCGGCCCCACAAATATTCTGCCCACCCACTGCGGCATCTCGCTGTACGTAGCACTCGTCTGGCCGGTTCTCGAGTAAGAGGCCGCGGTGTGGGGAAACGCGGCTGAAACCCGTCTGCAGACACTGCAGAGAGTGCAGAATAAAGCCTTCCGGCTGGCGCTCCATCTGCCGAGGACACGAGGCAGCTGCAAGACATCGCGGGAAAAGAATGGTTCAAAAGGCTGTGAGCACTATGGGACTTAACTGCTGCGGTCATCAGTCGCCTAGAACTTAGAACTACTTAAACCTAACTAACCTAAGACATCACACACACCCATGCCCAAGGCAGGATTCGAACCTGCGACCGTGACAGTCGCGCGGTTCCGGACTGAAGCGCCTGGAACCGCTCTGCCACACCGGCCGACCATCGCGGGAATCCCGACGCTGCAGCGCCGCTTCCACGAACTCACAACGAGGTTCTACGCATCGGCGAGGACATCTAGAAACCTGCTCGTCAGTGGACTGGGAAACCAACTTCATTATCGCCCGGCTACCTGATGGCCGGACCGACTCCTGGAATGATAACCCGGCAACGAGAGGAGAAGAATACAACCGACTGACAACCGAGAAGAGGGGCAGAAAAGAGAAGAAAACGAATACACTACGATTCACCGAAACAGGAACAGCAGGCTCTGCTTAACCTGCATCGACCGTGCATGGCCTGCACGTGTGTCACGTCTCTCTGTCTGCCGGTCTGTTGCTCCTGACGAAGACAGTGGTGGAAATCGTCAGAAGCTCGAGTTTAAAACCCTGAACTGATGCGGCAGAAGGCCGTACACAGCATCGTGACCGGGACAGCGCGTCTCACGAAATAAGCGTTAAACGAAATAAAAATAAAAGGAACGAAACTTGTCTAGCTTGAAGGGGGAAACTAGATGGCGCTATGGTTGGGCCGCTAGATGGCGCTGCCATAGGTCAAACGGATATCAACTGCGTTTTTTAAAATAGTAACCCACATTTTTATTACATATTCTTGTACTACGTAAAGAAATGTGAATGTTTTAGTTGGACCACTTTGTTCGCTCTGTGACAGATGGCGCTGTAATAGTCACAAACATATGGCTCACAATTTTAGACGAACAGTTGGTAACAGGTAGGTTTCTTAAATTAAAATACAGATCGTAGGTACGTTTGAACATTTTATTTCGGTTGTTCCAATGTGATACATGTACCTTTCTGAGCTTATCATTTCTGAGAACGCATGCTGTTACACCGTGATTACCTGTAAATACCACATAAATGCAATAAATGCTCAAAACGATGTCCGTCAACCTCAGTGCATTTGGCAGTAGGTGTAACGACATTCCTCTCAACTGCGAGTAGTTCGCCTTCCGTAATGTTCGCACATGCATTGACAATGCGCTGACGAATGTTGTCAGGCGTTGTCGGTGGATCACGATAGCAAATACCCTTCAACTTTACCTACAGAAAGAAATCCGGCGACATCAGATTCGGTGAACGTGCGGGCCATGGTATGGTGCTTCGACGACCAATCCACCTGTCATGAAATATGCTACTACAGTGGTTCCCAACAGGTGGTCCGCGGACCCCCCGGGGTCCGCGAGCTATGCCAGAGGGGTCCGCAAGATCCTATTAGAATGAAAAATATATTACATATATTTCGTATGATAAGAGATTTTTTGTTTTGGCCGCTTCCTGCATGAGCAGAGCTTTAGCGAACGCAAACTTTTGCGTCTAGCGTCTTCCTAGAGCCAACTGACACTAGCACACTCTAGTGCAAAACTAGAATTAGATAGAGGCAAATAGTTTTGCTGTATGCCGTTAAACTGCACGCGCTGTCTCTTTGCAGCTGACAACTGACAGTCACTTTACACAGAAACTCGCGTTTCAGACGACAATCGGCCATTGTTAATTTATTGCCACTGCATTCACAGACCGTCTTGTTTACATATTCAATATTCTGTATTAAAACAGTAGTGTTTGTAAAGCGTTGTTTTTCGCGGAAGCTACAGTTCGGGTAGTTAAAAATGGACCGTTGGTTAAAAAGGTACCAATCATGCTCGATGAGGGGTCCTCGAAAAAATATTGTTGGGAACCCCTGCGCTATTCAGTACCGCTCCAATCGCACGCGAGCAATGTGCCGGACATCCATCATGTTGGAAGTACATCGCCATTCTGTCATGCAGTGAAACATCTTGTAGTAACATCGGTAAAACATTACGTAGGAAATCAGCATACATTGCACCATTTAGATTGCCGTCGATAAAATGGGGGCCAATTATCCTTCCTCTCATAATGCCGCACCATACTTTAACCCGCCAAGGTCGCTGATGTACCACTTGCCGCAGCCATCGTGCCCAATAGTGCATATTACGCCGGTTTATGTTACCGCTGTTGGTGAATGACGCTTCGTCGCTAAATAGAACGCGTGCAAAATATGTGTCATCGTCCCGTAATTTCTCTTGCGCCCAGTGGCAGAACTGTACACGACTTTCAAAGTCGTCGCCATGCAATTTCTGGTGCATATAAATATGGTATGGGTACAATCGATGTTGATGTAGCATTCTCAACACCGACGTTTTTTAGATCCCCAATTCTTGCGCAATATGTCTGCTACTGATGTGGGGATTAGCCGTGTCAGCAGCTAAAACACCTACTTGGGCATCATCATTTGTTGCAGGTCGTGGTTGACGTTTCACATGTGTCTGAACACTTCCTGTTTCCTTAAATAACGTAACTGTCCGGCGAACGGTCCGAACACTTGGATGATGTCGTCCAGGATACCGAGCAACATACAGGGTGTTTCAAAAATGACCGGTACATTTGAAACGGCAATAAAAACTAAACGAGCAGCGATAGAAATACACCGTTTGTTGCAATATGCTTGGGACAACAGTACATTTTCAGGCGGACAAACTTTCGAAATTACAGTAGTTACAATTTTCAACAACAGATGGCGCTGCAAGTGATGTGAAAGATATAGAAGACAACGCAGTCTGTGGGTGCGCCATTCTGTACGACGTCGTTCTGCTGTAAGCGTGTGCTGTCCACAACGTGCAAGTGTGCTGTAGACAACATGGTTTATTCCTTAGAACAGAGGATTTTTCTGGTGTTGGAATTCCACCGCCTAGAACACAGTGTTGTTGCAACAAGACGACGTTTTCAACGGAGGTTTAATGTAACCAAAGGACCGAAAAGCGATACAATAAAGGATCTGTTTGAAAAATTTCAACGGACTGGGAACGTGACGGATGAACGTGCTGGAAAGGTAGGGCGACCGCGTACGGCAACTACAGAGGGCAACGCGCAGCTAGTGCAGCAGGTGATCCAACAGCAGCCTCGGGTTTCCGTCCGCCGTGTTGCAGCTGCGGTCCAAATGACGCCAACGTCCACGTATCGTCTCATGCGCCAGAGTTTACACCTCTATCCATATAAAATTCAAACGCGGCAACCCCTCAGCGCCGCTACCATTGCTGCACGAGGGACATTCGCTAACGATATAGTGCACAGGATTGATGACGGCGATATGCATGTGGGCAGCATTTGGTTTACTGACGAAGCTTATTTTTACCTGGACGGCTTCGTCAATAAACAGAACTGGCGCATATGGGGAACCGAAAAGCCCCATGTTGCAGTCCCATCGTCCCTGCATCCTCAAAAAGTACTGGTCTGGGCCGCCATGTCTTCCAAAGGAATCATTGGCCCATTTTTCAGATCCGAAACGATTACTGCATCACGCTATCTGGACATTCTTCGTGAATTTGTGGCGGTACAAACTGCCTTAGACGACACTGCGAACACCTCGTGGTTTATGCAAGATGGTGCCCGGCCACATCGCATGGCCGACGTCTTTAATTTCCTGAATATTTCGATGATCGTGTGATTGCTTTGGGCTATCCGAAACATACAGGAGGCGGCGTGGATTGGCCTCCCTATTCGCCAGACATGAACCCCTGTGACTTCTTTCTGTGGGGACACTTGAAAGACCAGGTGTACCGCCAGAATCCAGAAACAATTGAACAGCTGAAGCAGTACATCTCATCTGCATGTGAAGCCATTCCGCCAGACACGTTGTCAAAGGTTTCGGGTAATTTCATTCAGAGACTACGCCATATTATTGCTACGAATGGTGGATATGTGGAAAATTTCGTACTATAGAGTTTCCCAGACCGCAGCGCCATCTGTTGTTGAAAATTGTAACTACTGTAATTTCGAAAGTTTGTCTGCCTGAAAATGTACTGTTGTCCCAAGCATATTGCAACAAACGGTGTATTTCTATCGCTGCTCGTTTAGTTTTTATTGCCGTTTCAAGTATACCGGTCATTTTTGAAACACCCTGTACATAGCACAGGCCCGTTGGGCATTTTGATCACAATAGCCCATCAATACGATATCGACCTTTTCCGCAATTGGTAAACGGTCCATTTTAACACGGGTAATGTATCACTAAGCAAATACCGTCCGCACTGGCGAAATGTTACGTGATACCACTTACGTATACGTTTGTGACTATTACGGCGCCATCTATTACAAAGTGAAAAAAGTGGTCCAACTAAAACTATCATATTTCTTTACGTACTACACGAATATGTAATACAAATTGGGGGTTCCCATTTAAAAAAACGCAGTTGATATCCGTTTGACCTATGGCAGCGCCGTGTAGCGGACCAACCATAGCGCCATCTGGTTTCCCCCTTCAAGCTAGACGAGTTTCGTTCTTTGTAGTATTTTCGTTTGATGCTTATTTCGTGAGATATTTGGCCCGGTCACGAACAGTGGACCACCCTGCATACATGTACAACAGTGCCGTCGCGAAAGACTTCGTTCTCGTGTGACACATCGTAACTGAAAATCCCAGTTAGCGAAAAGTAAGATTAACAGAAATGACAGCGAGCAGACTTACTGCGGCTGCCCGCCAGCTGCGCGGTGGGCTTGACGAGCTCCCAGGGGTCGCCCGGCTGGTGGAAGGGCGTCAACACGGTCAGGTTGTGGCCCCGGCGCGCCAGCTCCACCAGCAGCTCGCGGTTCACGATCCAGTGGCTGCGGCCCTCCATCGGGAACACGGCCAGGATGTTGGCACCCCTGGCGGCGGGGAGCCACCCGCAGCACCACGCCGCCGCCGCCCACACCGCCAGCGCCACAGCCGACGTCTGCAACACCGACCACGCGTCAACACTCCTCGGTCAGCAACTCGGTACAAGAACAACAAAAAAAGAAAAAAACAGCCTAAGTGCAAGAAAGACTCGCGCATCGTGGATTCTGTACTAACTTGCCATCTTAACGATTATGCGTTATACACTGAAGAGCCAAAGAAATTGGTACACCTACCTAATATCGTGTAGCGGCTCCGCGGGCACGCACAAGTCCCACAACATGACATGGTATGGACTCGACTAATGTCTGAAGTAGTGCTTGAGGGAATCGACACCGTAAGAGGTGGTGGAGATCTCTTCTGAAGAGCACGTTGCAAGACATCCCAGATGTGCTCAATAATGTTCCTGTTTGGAGAGTTTGGTGGCCATCGTAAGTGTTTAAATTCAGAATAGTGTTCGTGCAGCCACTGTATAGCACTTTTGGACTTATGGCGCATCGCATTGTCCTGCTGGAATTGCCCGAGTCCGTCGGAATGCACAGTGGACATGAACGGACGCATGTGATCAGGCAGGACGCTTACATACGTGTCACCTGTCAGAGTCGTATCTAGAGGTATCATGGGTCCCATATCACTCCAACTGAATACTCCCCACTCCGTTACAGAGCCTCCACCAATTTCAACAGTCCCCTGCTGACATGCAGGATTCGTGAAGTAGTCTGCATACTCGTACACGCCTATCCGCTCAATACAATTTGAAACGAGACTCGTCCGACCAGGCAACATGTTTCCCGTCATCAACAGCCAAATGTCGGTGTTGACGGGCCCAGGCGAGGAGCAAAACTGTGCGCCGTGCAGTCACCGAAGGTACACGAGTGGGCCTTCGCCTCCAAGAGGCCATATCGATGATTTTCCGTCGAATGGTTCGCACGCTGACACTTGTTGATGGCCCAGCATTGTAATCTGCAGCGATTTGCGGAAAGGTTGCACACGTGTAACGTTTAACGATTCTCTTCAGCCGTCGTTGGTCCCTTTCTTGCAGGATCTTTTTCCAGCCGTAGCGATGTCGGAGATTTGATGTTTTACCGGATCCATGACATTCACAGTAAACTCGTGATATGGTCGTACGGGAGAATTCACACTTGATCGCTACCTCGCAGATCTGTGTTCTATCGCTCGTGAACCGACTATAAGATCACTTTCAAAGTCACTTGAATCTAGGGTGACCAGATGCAACTGTTTAAAAAGGAGGACAAACACCTTCAAAAAGGAGGACAAAGGGAGAAGAAAGAGGACACATCAACTGCAGATGAGGATACCACCCGTCAGCTTTGGACAAGTCACGTGACTGCCGGTAAAACTAGCAGTTAATTGTTACTGATGGTCAGGTGGTGGTTAACTGAACAATACAAAAAAAGTAAAACAATGATTGTGGTGACAGTGTGGCGTCAATTGCTTTGTTATGTCAACAACACGGTATTGTTTACAAAGCGGAAAACGTAAGACCATTCACCTCCCTTCGTTCGACGCACCGCTACCAACATCTACAATTCAAGCAGCAGCTGACGACATGTAAACTGCACTTTAACCTTCTGAATACAAATAAATTGAATGACTTTGAAACGATGAAATAAAACCATGACACTTAATCAGTCGAGTTATTTCTTACCTCTATTGGCCACTGAGACGTAGGCTACGTTCCAGCTCCACATATCTTACATTCCGTTTCAAATTCATTTCTCCCTTTCTTCAAGCCGGATATTTGCAGGAAAGGACATTAGAAAATGTACACTTTCGTTTAGGCATAGCCAAATATTTTACGTAACTTACTCGGTTTAAAATTACACTCACAAATCACAAATGCACTACAGGAAGCCAAGCCACTACAAAGTGAAGATACGAAACGAAAATTTTAAATAATCGATATTTGCATTCGCTTGTAAGTAGATCAACGATAATATCGACGATGCTGGTGCCAACTACTAACACCGCCTTATCACGAAGGCTGTGCCAATAGTTAAAGTATTTAAGAAAAGAACGGGACGAATTGTAAATTTAACTGTATTACGCTCAACTTTGCGAAAAACCCGGACACTGGAAAAATCCGCCCGGGCCCCGGACGAAGAACTAAAAAGGAGGACATGTCCAGATTAATCCGGACGTCCAGTCACCCTACTTGAATCTTGATAACCTGCCATTGTAGCAGCACTAACCTATCTAACAACTGCGCCAGACACTTCTTGCCTTATACAGGTGTTACCTACCGCAACGCCGTATTCTGCCTGTTTACATATCTCTGTATTTCAATACGCATACTATACCAGTTTCTTTGGCGCTTCAGTGTACACAGGTAGAACACCCACCCCCCGAATCGATAATCTCGACGATTTTTGTCTGTCATCGACATCGATTCCCGATAAAAACAGATCCTAACTCTGAGGGGCAGGTAAACGCCATAAAAATAAACCCTACAGATGCATGAAAAGTAATTTACATATTTCAAATTTGATCCACTTGTTATACTTCAGTTTTATTATTGTGAAACGTTTTCTACAGTGGGTTTGTAAAAATTCGCCTTAACAACAGAAAAGGTCTAAGCAATGGATGTAGTCACCGCAGCTAAACATCACCTCATTACAGCATACGATAGTTGGTGGTTGAACTATGGTAGAACTTTCTTTTAATTTTCGTGGTATCTCTTGAAACTGTTCTTATCTACTCGCAGGCAGAAAGGTGCACTGCACACTGAAAATGTTCACATAGTTCACACAAAGGTCTTTCTTGAACAGCAAATTATATATCTTCTATATGGTGAGATAATAGCCTGATGTTTACTGCTTTCGTGGCGAATACTTTCGTCTACGTATGGTTTGTGTGCATCGATCTGAGATGATAAATTATTTTTGTATACAGAGAATGAAGCAGCAGCCACTGAAACTATTTTCGGGACCTACAAACTTTTTTACACCTCTCGACGAAAGTGAATGTCGGCCACTGTCATGACTTGCATCACGGTCAACACTGTTGTCACTAGAAGGAATTTCATCAAATCATATTGGATAACATTCTTCCTCTATTGTTGTTTTTCGGCGAGACATACTGGTTGGAGAAGGTCATTCCATGAAAACCCTGACATGATAAGAAAATCCAGTAGTATGTCACATAGCTCCGAATAAATCGTGACATTAAATTAACCAAAGTAATACGAGTGACGAGTGAGCAAATGGAATACCACAGACTAACACAAGAATGCCTAAATGCATGTCATACCTTCCCACCGTGAGACAGACGCAGTTCCGAGGGGAGAAACGACAACAGAAGCCAAAAGCAGAACCGTGTTAACCTGGAAGGCCCTACGATAAGGGACGGACTCCCACGTCGCCAGCTAACCGCTAGGACCCCCCCCCCCCCCCCAAGCCCATGTTAAAAGCTAGAGCCCTCCAGAAGAACAGTATAGATCTTACGATAACACTAAAAGAACCACACCAGCTGCAAGTTTTAGCGTGAGACTTTTTCGCGTCTCTGTTACGTTGCAAACTTTAAAAACATTGCCCCACTACGAAAATTATAACGTTTCTCATTGGATAGACAGAATTTTTGTAGGCGGAGCTTAAGGTTAACATTGAGACCCTGATTGGTCAGATGAAAACACAGCCAAATAGTTTTTTTTAAACCAACTTCGGTAAATTGTAGTAAGGAGAAATTAGGAGAGAGTTGCTTCCGAGACGGCGAGGTGAGCGGAGCTGTGCTGCCCGCCGCCCCCTGACGAACACCGACAAGGTAATGAACGCATGCAATGCCACATAACAGCGCATAAAGCTTCACTCAGAACTGCAGAAGTCTCATCTGTTACACCCCCTTTTTGCGTAATACTAGTGTCGATCGTCAATTAAAGCTCATGGTGTTCACATTTGCCACTTGAAGTAAAAATCTGAAACGCGATGATTTTTCTGTTATATAGTTATTGAGAAGCCACATCAGCCACTGTAATTTACGACAAGTTAGATAAGTAATTAAAGATAATTGAGGGTTACTGTAGACTATTTTGATAGTTTTCTCTTTTGTGAAACTTAATTTAAATCTAGATGTGATATGGCATAGGTCATCCTTCGATCCACTGTAGAACTTGGAAACCCATTCAGGGAATATTCGTTCACATTTTTGTTGAACGTAGTTGGTTTTTACCATCCTGTATTAAAACATTTCCTTTTATCAATAGTGCAATTTATAAACAATGTTTGGTGAGTAGAATAAAATTTCCAATGGTAAACTTAACTGCTTTTTCGACGTTATTTTACCAGCTAACTAAAAATAGGAAAGCCTTGAACACCTTCCACTAAATTTAGTTAGTATTAAGATTCTTTTACAGGGAGTGCAGTGGAGCTGACGCTGAAATCATTAAGTATTTGGTTATATCATCGCTAGTCTCACCGAACTCTTCTGAACTCTACATGTCATGTGTGGTCTGACGTCTCCTTACCAGCAACAGGTCCCAGGTTCAAACTAGTCAATTCCCTAAAAAACACGCTCAGAGCGTTGTTGCGCGAAAGTGGTAGGGAGACGTGACATATTACAAACAGACACCATGCACAACGTTAGAAAATGGCGACCCTGCCAGGATGGTAAAATACCATGATTGAAGGTCGACCACATGCATAACTAGGTCAGAAAAATATCCTGTTAAAAAATTTTCGTAATAAAAAAAAATTTTTTTTTGAAAGGCATAAATAGTTAAAAACAGTAGCTGCATCGATAGATAGTGAGACATTCTAGCAGAGACAATAGCATAATTAAGTTATGAATATTAAAAATTGTTAGAATTACGTTTTCTCCTCAATGCAAGCACACAGGTGGCGGATACATCGTTGACAAGTTGGTTCTGACCCAACAAGTAAGTGAATTGATTGTCAAGTCGTGTGAACAAAAAGTTTATGAAACGCGTGAGATCGTATGAGCGCATGTTGACTCGAAGTAGGGCGCGTGAATTGCTTTTAAAACAGAAAATAAGGGATTCGGAAAGATTAGCAATGGCAGATCGAGACCTTTACCGAATTGAGGTAGAGACCCAGCATGAAAATGGACAGAGAATAGAGGACAGTACAACAGACGATGCAGTATCGCGAGAAATAGGACATATAACGCACCATAAAGAGGATAATGTACGTCAAGGTACAGAGAACATAAGTCAGCATACGACAGAGGAGCAGACATGTAGAGAGACAGTCGATGAGGACTCTAACTTGCGTCTTGAATACGTAGAACCCATAGTACAAGTAATCAGAGCTCCCTCACCACAGAGTACAAGGAATGCGAGCAGAAACGTGTCACAGCACAGTTCAATGCAATCGGTTGCGAACCAACACTTGGGCGAAAACACAGAGCGTAGGACGTCGGAAGAAAACGCAATAGGACCCACCAATCTGGTAGAATTATTACAACAAATTACGGAAACCATGACAAGGCAAAATAAAGACTAGCGAACCAAATTCAAATTCAGAAATCAGAAATCACGCGACAAATGTGTGAGTTAAAGAACAAAACAAAAAAATTCAGTTACACCTAAGTCATATTGAAGACGAGGCAAAAGAATCTCGAGAAGTGATAGGAAACTTACTAACAGGTTACAATCAATTGAGAACAGACATTGACAAGGTACAAGTGGACGTACAAACATTGCGTAATGACATTCAGGACGAGATCAAAACATTACATAACAACACCCAGGGAGAAGTCAAGAAACTAGAGAAACAGATAAACGTAATTACTAGACAAGCAGCAGGTACCTCGCGTGAAATTGTTGAAAACAGTGTGTTACACAAACGTATCACAAAAGCAGCGCTGAAAAGATATGATAACCGCATAGTCAAAATAGAAGCGCAAACGAAGCGACAATTTCAGAAATTGCGAACAGAGTTGTTGCAAACCATTGAAGAGCGTAGTGAACAGGATCGAACAAGCACAGAGTCTGTAACCACATCCACATCTGTAACAGCACCGGAAAAACAAGCAATTAACGAAGATATTACGCATTTGCGATTCCAATCACAGGCGGAAAGTAACATAAGTGAAATCAGACAGCCTGCACAGCAACAAACACGTTTCGAAATTCTTGATGAACAAACGTCATCACAAACACATGCGGAACCACAAATGTATGTTTCAAGACAGTCTGGATCGTGCAATGAAGCAGCAAGGTTAGCCAGACAAGATACCGAACCAATACCTGACAATGGAAAGCCAGGTCGCGAAGAGTACAGTGCATTGCATTCAGCTACACGTTCACAACCGATGGAAGAAAATTATTGCGTACCACTCCAACGATACTACGCAAGGGTAGGCGAAAGTTACAGTGGACAATATCCAATGGATCTACCACAACCGGAAAGAACGACGGGAGAAATGATCAGAAACAAAAGTGGCGAAGAATCGCGAATTTCATATGGAACTATGACGAAGTACGACAACGATCATTTCCCCACAGTCAGAAAATTTCAACACTTTCGAGAAGGAAACTCATTACATCCACGAACTTTTATTGATCAATTCCGAGTAGGATTACCAGAACACTGGACGCTAGAACACAAATTAGAATTTATATGTGCACACATGTCAGGAACAGTCGCAGAAACCATGCAGAATGTTGCAGCGACATGCCGATCGTACGAAGATTTCAGAGAAAAGTTTCTCTCACGATTTGGTCCAGCGAAGCACAGAACAGAGTGAAGTACGAATTATTACAGAACCCATATTTTGAAAATTCAGGAGAGAAGAGTCCCGTGAAATTTTTCGAATTAATGGCAAAGAAAAATCAATGCTTAGATGTACCATACAGTGACGGAGGGTTGATTAAATTATGCGCGATGAAGCTACCATTGAAATACCAGCAATCGCGGAGGCAATGACGTCGAAGCATTTAAAGGTATTCTAAGGGAACTAGAGTTCATATTTTCGGAAGATGACGCAAGAAAAAGACGAAGCGCACGTGAAAACGAAAGCAAAAAGCAGTGGAATCCACAAGACACAGTACGAAGAAACATTAATTACGAACCATGTGATAACTTCGCACCAAGAAGCGACAATAGATTTCAACAAAGAACCGGTTATGGATTTAGAAGAGAATATGGCAATAACTATAATTCACCCAGGAACGGCAACAACTATTACAGAGGGAATAACGACAACCGGAACGGGTACTGGAGAACCAATAGACCGACAAATTATCAACAAAGGAACCACTATCAACAAGCTGAACAAGAAAAGAGAATACAGATATAAGAAGTGGAGGTAAGACCACCAAACCCCGAAAAACGTTCGAATTGACAGCTAAGCGCCCATGCCAAAGAGAATGACGCACCGACCCAGGACAATTGCAGCACCTTGAACAGAGAAGTAAAAATCTTATCACGAGAAGAGAAGAAGGAAGAAACAAATCCGCAGGGACCAGATGAAAACGAAGACAAGAAAATAACAATATCGTTTTGGGAAGAAATTAATTGGGAGAATACTGACGAGGAAGATGAATTACCAGAGGCATGCACAACGAATGTAGGAGGAAAGGACGAAGTAATGAGTATTGCAGAGCTATTTGAGATGGAAACCAGGGAAACCGAATTCAGTGAGGATAACGTGCAGTCGAGAGAAGCTGAAAATAAGTTACGAGTGGGCACACAACCCAACGTATATAATAAAGGAAGTTATGAAGCGATAATTAGAGCATTTAGATGCGATTAGGAGAAGATAGACAAGGATGAGGAAAAAGTAGAGGATGTTGAAGAAAGCGTAAACGAAGGAGGAAATAGAGAAGAGGAAATAAAAGAGAGAGATGTAGCAGTCGAAGCTTATCCTACAGAAAGTTCGAATTCACAAGGGAAATTCCTAAAAAGACTCATGTATGATTCAGTGGAGGATTCGTTGATGCAAGAAGAAGAAGAACAGAACCAACCCTTTCAAATTCAACCAATTGTGAAGGCCATGGTAAAGCATATCCCAGTCAATATTGTAATTTATAGTGGAAGTGAACTGCCTGCGATCTAAGAAAATTTATTCATGCAGTGTAATGCCAATGAGGAATTGCCAGTTCTGAAAACACATAAGATTAAAGTAAGAGGTCCTATTAGAAACAATGCTGCGGAAGTTATGAGACTAACAAGGTTAACTCTTTCGTGTCAAGGTCAAAAGATCGAAGCCAACTTTGTGATTATACCTAAACTAACTGTAGATTTGATTATAGGTGCAGATTTTTTAAATGAGAGACGAGCAATAATAGATATGGGGAAAGGTAGCGTAACATTCGGGAATGTCACACTTCTCTTTGAGCAAAAGTTAAAATTAGAAGAAATACCAGTTATAAACAAACAATTAAGAATGATGCGAGATAAGGAGGATGAAGAATTAGAATGGTATGCACAAAAGGGGGAATCGCCTCAACTCATGTTAGAAGTCCATAAAGAAATCGACAAAAAATTGCAAGAAGTTCAAGGTATATCGGAACACAGTAAAAGAGAATTAGAGGGTATTTTATGAGATAAAGCAGAGGTATTTTTACCTAAGACTGGCAGTATTAAACACTTTCAGTACTAGTTTGAAGATTAATTTTATTACTGGTAAATAATCAGCACAATATTTCAAGATTATGTTGCAGATAAGATCGTCAGGAGAAATAAGAATGAAGAGAGAGGAAAGTGGGAAAAAGAAAGTAGTTTCAATAAAAAGAAAAACAAAAATAACACCAATAGTACCCTAGATTAAGGTGAAGGGATAAAGCATAGATAGTCTAACAGCATGAAATACTAAAATGCTATACACCACGACACTACACAAAAATAAAAAATGTAGAAGTTAAGACTCAAAATATCTTAGAATTGCAACATGGAAAGGGCGCCGAAATCTGTGAAGCTTTTTAAGAAGGCGTAAAACAATGTAGGTACTAGACATATGTTAGATGATTATAAGTAAAACTTTGTGTAAGAACCATTGTAAAAACTCCAACAAAGACCAGATGCAACGAACCACAAGTTGCAACGCGAGAAGTATCAAGAAAGAAAAGGACGTAATTAGCAAGACACGATTCCTACAAGGCAGAAGCATCGAGAGAAGGGAAAGGACAGTGAGACCAACAGAGGGTAGCTGAAGTGGGCAGTAAATCTGCTGAACCACAGGGTGGCGGAACCCTGCTGGGACAGAACACGAACCACAGAGTGACGGAACACGGAAGGGACCCGGTGCGGGGACTGACAAGCAAACACCGGACTTTCACTGCTCATAAACCCCGGCACGCCCCAACTCAGCGGAGCGAGCAAAAAACGGCCCGACGAGAAGACCTCAT
The DNA here is from genome assembly GCF_023898315.1 of Schistocerca nitens. NCBI lineage: Eukaryota > Metazoa > Arthropoda > Insecta > Orthoptera > Acrididae > Schistocerca > Schistocerca nitens. The sequence continues at coordinate 10,129,309 of NC_064625.1, read as the reverse complement.
GGGCAAGCCACCACTGGCAAAAAAAAATGTGTAAAAGTCACACTACAGCTATTAAACAGCACGCTGATGCACGAAACTGAAGAAAACTTCCACAAAGTAAAAATGACACGCCCAAACAATTTATCAAACTGTTACTAAGAGGAGAATTTCAAAGCGACTAGTTATCAATAAATATTTCCATATCCTGCCCAGAGAAGAACAAAGAAGCAAGTAAGAAGCAGAGAAAAAGCAGGAAGAACAGAAGTTGAAGATTCGCAAGATTGAGACCAAGAAAGAAGACGGGCGAAGAATAGACGACATACCTTCCCAAATCCCTATCCTATTGCAAACTAGTCGTCTGTGAAGTATTACAACAAAAAACGACCGCTTTTAGCGACACATAACGATGCCTTTCACGCATACAAAACCAATAAACCACGAGATTCTGCACGCACAGCTCCATTCCATTATGGGACCTCCACAACAGCAACACACACTTGCAAAGTCAACAAGGAATGATGAACGAAGCTGTACATCAAATACTTGCCCACATCCATCTCGCTCAAGTCCATCACCTTTGTGCAAAAAAAAACATTCGCCAACCTCATGCTTAAACATTCATAGGATTGTGTGAATGTGTGAAATCAAATTATGTGATGTAGGAATTGTGCAAAAGAAACTAAATAAGTTAAGCACACCAGACAGCTAATAAACTACAAAATAACAGTAATTGACTATGGACTTAAGTAAAAAATAGACTATCGATAAAAATAAGTCATTAGTTCAGAAATGGACAGTATATAAAGAATAAAAGTAAGGCATAATAAACACTAAAACTACATGCCACTTATTTTCTCCTCATAAAAATAAAAGAATAACTATAAAAACAAAGAATAAAAAATTATCTTGCTGGATGTTTTCCCTTTTTGTAACATTTGTACCATTTGTTAGGATAATATCTCAATACTTGTGTATGTATATTTATTTGTCAAAGCAATTCTTGGAAATAACTCTTATTTCTTAGTGTAACAATGTTGAAATGAGTGTCTAGAAACAAAAACATTTTACTTGTACATGATATTTAGAAAATGTGTTGAGAATAGATTTTACTTAATTACTACATTTATAAAAACAATATTTCTAAGAAAATCGATGTGAAATACTCCTCACTTTCAATAACAAACTTCTTAAAAAACAAACTTCACAATTAAATAAAGAAAGAAAATAATTAAAAAATAATAATTATAATACAATAAAAATATTCTTCCCTTGTCAATATAAACATATTTTTGATAATAATGTGGAAGAATTTAAAAATATAAATTAGTAATACAAACTAGCATAGAACAGAATAACGTGGCTGAACAGTAGGCAACAAAATTTAGATTGTTGTTGTTGTTGTGGTCTTCAGTCCTGAGACTGGTTTGATGCAGCTCTCCATGCTACTCTATCCTGTGCAAGGTTCCTCATCTCCCAGTACTTACTGCAACCTACATCCTTCTGAATCTGCTTAGTGTATTCATCTCTTGGTCTCCCCCTACGATTTTTACCCTCCACGCTGCCCTCCAATGCTAAATTTGTGATCCCTTGACGCCTCAGAACATGTCCTACCAACCGATCCCTTCCTCTAGTTAAGTTGTGCCACAAACTTCTCTTCTCCCAATTCTATTCAATACCTCCTCATTAGTTACGTGATCTACCCACCTTATCTTCAGCATTCTTCTGTAGCACCACATTTCGAAAGCTTCTATTCTCTTCTTGTCCAAACTAGTTATCGTCCATGTTTCACTTCCATACATGGCCACACTCCATACAAATACTTCCAGAAACGACTTCCTGACACTTAAATCTATACTCGATGTTAACAAATTTCTCTTCTTCAGAAACGATTTCCTTGCCATTGCCAGTCTACATTTTATATCCTCTCTACTTCGACCATCATCAGTTATTTTACTCCCTAAATAGCAAAACTCCTTTACTACTTTAAGTGTCTCATTTCCTAATCTAATCCCCTCAGCATCACCCGATTTAATTTGACTACATTCCATTATCCTCGTTTTGCTTTTGTTGATGTTCATCTTATATCCTCCTTTCAAGACACTGTCCATTCCGTTCAACTGCTCTTGTAAGTCCTTTGCTGTCTCTGATAGAATTACAATGTCATTGGTGAACCTCAAAGTTTTTATTTCTTCTCCATGGATTTTAATACCTACGCTGAATTTTTCTTTTGTTTGCCTCCCTGCTTGCTCAGTATACAGATTGAATAACGTCGGGGAGAGGCTACAACCCTGTCTCACTCCCTTCCCCACCACTGCTTCCCTTTCATGCCCCTCGACTCTTATAACTGCCATCTGGTTTCTGTACAAATTGTAAATAGCCTTTCGCTCCTTGTATTTTACCCCTGCCACCTTCAGAATTTGAAACAGAGTATTCCAGTTAACGTTGTCAAAAGCTTTCTCTAAGTCTACAAATGCTAGAATCGTAGGTTTGCCTTTTCTTAATCTTTCTTCTAAGATAAGTCGTAAGGTTAGCATTGCCTCACGTGTTCCAACATTTCTACGGAATCCAAACTGATCTTCCCCGAGGTCTGCTTCTACCAGTTTTTCCATTCGTCTGTAAAGAATTCGCGTTAGTATTTTGCAGCTGTGACTTATTAAACTGATAGTACGGTAATTTTCACATCTGTCAACACCTGCTTTATTTGGGATTGGAATTATTATATTCTTCTTGAAGTCTGTGGATATTTCGCCTGTCTCATACATCTTGCTCACCAGATGGTAAGGTTTTGTCAGGACTGGCTCTCCCAAGGCTGTCAGTAGTTCTAATGGAATGTTGTCTACTCCCGGGGCCTTGTTTCGACTCAGGTCTTTCAGTGCTCTGTCAAACTCTTCACGCAGTATCTTATCTCCCATTTCATCTTCATCTACATCCTCTTCCATTTCCATAATATTATACCCAAGTACATCGCCCTTGTATAAACCCTCTATATACTCCTTCCACCTTTCTGCCTTCCCTTCTTTGCTTAGAACTGGGTTGCCATCTGAGCTCTTGATATTCATACAAGTGGTTCTCTTCTCTCCAAAGGTCTCTTTAATTTTCCTGTAGGCAGTATCTATCTTACCCCTAGTGAGACAAGCCTCTACATCCTTACATTTGTCCTCTAGCCATCCCTGCTTAGCCATTTTGCACTTCCTGTCGATCTCATTTTTGAGACGTTTGTATTCCTTTTTGCCTGCTTCATTTACTGCATTTTTATATTTTCTCCTTTCATCAGTTAAATTCAATATTTCTTCTGTTACCCAAGGATTTCTATTAGCCCTCGTCTTTTTACCTACTTGATCGTCTGCTGCCTTCACTACTTCATCCCTCAGAGCTACCCATTCTTCTTCTACTGTGTTTCTTTCCCCCATTCCTGTCAATTGTTCCCTTATGCTCTCCCTGAAACTCTCTACAACCTCTGGTTCTTTCAGTTTATCCAGGTCCCATCTCCTTAAATTCCCACCTTTTTGCAGTTTCTTCAGTTTCAATCTGCAGTTCATAACCAATAGATTGTGGTCAGAATCCACATCTGCCCCTGGAAATGTCTTACAATTTAAAACCTGGTTCCTAAATCTCTGTCTTACCATTATATAATCTATCTGATACCTTTTAGTATCTCCAGGATTCTTCCAGATATACAACCTTCTTTTATGATTCTTGAACCAAGTGTTAGCTATGATTAACTTATGCTCTGTGCAAAATTCTACAAGGTGGCTTCCTCTTTCATTTCTTCCCCCCAATCCATATTCACCTACTATGTTTTCTTCTCTCCCTTTTCCTACTGACGAATTCCAGTCACCCATGACTATTAAATTTTCGTCTCCCTTCACTACCTGAATAATTTCTTTTATCTCGTCATACATTTCATCAATTTCCTCATCATCTGCAGAGCTAGTTGGCATATAAACTTGTACTACTGTAGTAGGTGTGGGCTTTGTGTCTATCTTGGCCGCAATAATGCGTTCACTATGCTGTTTGTAGTAGCTAACCCGCACTCCTATTTTTTTATTCATTATTAAACCTACTCCTGCATTACCCCTATTTGATTTTGTATTTATAAATCTGTAATCACCTGACCAAAAGTCTTGTACCTCCTGCCACCGAACTTCACTAATTCCCACTATATCTAACTTTAACCTATCCATTTCCCTTTTTAAATTTTCTAACCTGCCTGCCCGATTAAGTGATCTGACATTCCACGCTCCGATCCGTAGAATGCCAGTTTTCTTTCTCCTGATAACGACGTCCTCTTGAGTAGTCCCTGCCCGGAGATCCAAATGGGGGACCATTTTACCTCCGGAATATTTTACCCAAGAGGACGCCATCATCATTTAATCATACAGTAAAGCTGCATGTCCTCATGAAAAGTTATGGCCGTAGTTTCCCCTTGCTTTCAGCCGTTCGCAATACCAGCACAGCAAGGCCGTTTTGGTTAATGTTACAAGGCCAGATCAGTCAATCATCCAGACTGTTGCCTCTGCAACTACTGAAAAGGCTGCTGCCCCTCTTCAGGAACCACATGTTTGTCTGGCCTCTCAACAGATACCCCTCCGTTGTGGTTGCACCTACGGTACGGCCATCTGTATCGCTGAGGCACACAAGCCTCCCCACCAACGGCAAGGTCCATGGTTCATGGGGGAATAATTTTTGACTGGCTTAGACAACGATTCAATCATTGCCTAACTTCAGTACAAAAATTAAGTTTGAAGGGTGGTGGTATGTAAGGTGTCAGGCAAATCCAACACCTTCCATGAAAACCCTGACATGATAAGCAAATCCAGTAGATTGTCACATAGCTCCGAATAAGTCGTGACATTAAATTAACCAAAGTAATACAAGTAACGAGTGAGCAAATGGAATACCACAGACTAACACAAGAATGCCTAAATGCATGTCATACCTTCCCACCGTGAGACAGACACAGTTCCGAGGGGAGAAACGAGAACAGAAGCCGAGAGCAGAACCGTGTTAACCTGGAAGGCCCTACGATAAGGGACGGACTCCCACATCGCCAGCTAACCGCTAGGACCACCCCCCAGCCCATGTTAAAAGCTAGAGCCCTCCAGAAGAACAGTATAGATCTTACGATAACACTAAAAGGACCACACCAGCCGCAAGTTTTAGCGTGAGACTTTTTCGCGTCTCTGTTACGCTAGGACCACCCCCCAGCCCATGTTAAAAGCCAGAGCCCTCCAGAAGAACAGTATAGATCTTACGATAACACTAAAAGGACCACACCAGCTGCAAGTTTTAGCGTGAGACTTTTTCGCGTCTCTGTTACGTTGCAAACTTTAAAAACATTGCCCCACCACGAAAAGTATAACGTTTCTCATTGGATAGACAGAATTTTTGTAGGCGGAGCTTAAGGTTAACATTGAGACCCTGATTGGTCAGATGAAAACACAGCCAAATAGTTTTTTTTTAAACCAACTTCGGTAAATTGTAGTAAGGAGAAGTCAGGAGAGGGTTGCTTCCGAGATGGCGAGGTGAGCGGAGCTGTGCTGCCCGCCGCCCCCTGACGAACACCGACAAGGTAATGAACGCATGCAATGCCGCATAACAGCGCATAAAGCTTCACTCAGAACTGCAGAAGTCTCATCTGTTACACCCCCTTTTTGCGTAATACTAGTGTCGATCGTCAATTAAAGCTCATGGTGTTCACATTTGCCACTTGAAGTAAAAATCTGAAACGCGATGATTTTTCTGTTATATAGTTATTGAGAAGCCACATCAGCCACTGTAATTTACGACAAGTTAGATAAGTAATTAAAGATAATTGAGGGTCACTGTAGACTATTTTGATAGTTTTCTCTTTTGTGAAACTTAATTTAAATCTAGATGTGATATGGCATAGGTCATCCTTCGATCCACTGTAGAACTTGGAAACCCATTCAGGAAATATTCGTTCACATTTTTGTTGAACGCAGTTTGTTTTTACCATCCTGTATTAAAACATTTCCTTTTATCAATAGTTCAATTTATAAACAATGTTTGGTGAGTAGAATAAAATTTCCAATGGTAAACTTAACTGCTTTTTCGACGTTATTTTACCAGCTAACTAAAAATAGGAAAGCCTTGGACCCCTTCCACTAAATTTAGATAGTATTAAGATTCTTTTACAGGGAGTGCAGTGGAGCTGACGCTGAAATCATTAAGTATTTGGTTATATCACCGCTAGTCTCACTGAACTCTTCTGAACTCTACATGTCATGTGTGGTCTGACGTCTCCTTACCAGCAACAGGTCCCAGGTTCAAACTAGTCAATTCCCTAAAAAACACGCTCAGAGCGTCGTTGCGCGAAAGTGGTAGGGAGACACGATATAGAACAAACAGACATCACGCAGAATGTTAGACACTGACCACACAGAAATCCGATATCGCAGTGCCTGTGTTATTCGGATTACGACGCAAAGTTGCATGTGCAAATGAACAGGCACTACGGCGACCACAGAATTTACGAAACACATCAAATGAATTCTCCACCGCGAATGACTATCATCAGCTGTAGAATGCAATGGCGAAAATGAAAATATGTGCCGGATCGGGACATGAACCTGTATTTCCCGCTTATCGCGTGCGGTCGCCCTACCATGTGTGTATCCGTGCACGACTCACAGCTACACCCAAACTTCCATATGTCGTCAACCGTGCGCCTACGACCTGTACTCGTACATCCGTTATGTATGTTCCCGTACACGTCAGACGTATTTCAAACTCGCTTGCCCGTCATCGGCAGATACATACGATTCTGCAGTGCCTGTGCTATTCTGATCACGAAGTGTAGTTCCTTTCGACATGCATGCATGCGGTTCCAAAGGACGCATGGTTGACGACATATGGAAGTTTGGCTCCGGCCGTGAATTGTGCTCAGATAGCCAAAATGGTAGCCTGCACGGTAGCTCAGCGTGTTCGTCAGAGGGCTGCTCGCCCTCTGTAATAAAATAACTGAGTAAAGGAATCAACGATCAACTTGAACAGATATCTTGTGACGTCCGCCCAGACCAAACACAGCGAACAATACCGAATTAAATGAGAAGAAAAAAAAATGGTAAGGCGACCGCTCGCGATAAGCGGGAAATACTCGTTCGAGTCCCGGTCCGGCACAAATTTTCGTTGTTCCAACGTTCCCGGAAAGGAAAAAGTTCAAATTTTTATGCATTCAATGTGAGCACCATGTGTTACATGACAAATCTCGAAACGATGGCTCATTTCCTATCGCACACGAAGTGGCTGGTCTCTCGTTATCGAATTCACAGCTCCAACAATGCGATGTCGCAGACGTTCAGTAGTGTCGGCTATAAGGGGGATAAAAACGCGGTCTTGTACGTAAGCCCACAGACAAAAGTCGCAGAGTGTGACGTCTGGGACGTTGGATTAGAAGAGGAGGAGCAGAGGATGAACTTAGTCGCCGGTTGCCTCCTAGGTCTCCACACTCCACATCTACATTTATACTCCGCAAGCCACTCAACGGTGTGTGGCGGAGGGCACTTTACGTGCCACTGTCATTACCTCCCTTTCCTGTTCCAGTCGCGTAGGGTTCGCGGGAAGAACTCCTTCCGCGCTCGAATCTCTCTAATTTTACATTCGTGATCTCCTCGGGAGGTATAAGTAAGGGGAAGCAATATATTCGACACCTCATCCAGAAACGCACCCTCTCGAAACCTGGACAGCAAGCTACACCGCGATGCAGAGCGCCTCTCTTGCAGAGTCTGCCACTTGAGTTTACTAAACATCTCCGTAACGCTATCACGCTTACCAAATAACCCTGTGACGAAACGGGCCGCTCTTCTTTGGATCTTCTCCTTTGTCAACCCGATCTGGTACGGATCCCACACTGATGAGCAATACTCAAGTATAAGTCGAACGATTGTTTTGTAAGCTACCTCCTTTGTTGACGGACTACATTTTTTAAGGACTCTCCCAATGACTCTCAACCTGGTACCCGCCTTGTGACTTTTGTCTGTGGGGTTGCGTAAAAGACAGCGTTTTTCATCCCTCCTATGCCTGACACTCTTGAAAGTCTTCGACATCGCGTTGCTGACGCTGTGGATTCGGTAAGGAGAGACAAGCTGCCTCCGGTGTGACAGGAAATGTGCCACCGTTTTGATATTTGTCGTGTAACATACGATGCTCACATTGAATGCATAAAAATTTCTGGAAAGAAACGTTGGAATTGTATTTCTATCTTTTGTAGTTTGGAAGCAATAAATGCTTCAAATCTGTTCATTCTTTTTTAACAGCCCTGTACGTATAAATGGCAGAGTGCCAGGTGAACGGAAATTTAAGGGTAGAGTTTCTAGAGAAATTTGTAGACTGTACAGCTTCGTGAGACACGACGTTCGAGGAGTATAGCAATATAGATGCGAGGAATGAAGCAGTTTTTTTATTTTTTAAGGACTCCATATTAGTTTCTACATTCCTGTTTGTAGGTTTTATTTCCGATACTTATAGGAAATGAAATCTAAAAGCCTAAAATCAACATTTCATCGACTATTATTCATAAAATATACTTCCAGCGTTGTTATGTGTTAAAAAGCCCATCCTGTAACCAAGCCCTCTGCTATGAAGAGCAAAGTGTGGATGTGTTTTTCAGAGTTCTGACAGTTGCCAAATGCTTCATTTCTTATGCGTCTGTTGTTGTATTTATTATATGAGTGCGCCACTACCATAGTCTTCGAATTTGAAATAATTTCTTTAAACTTACAGGAACATAAACAAAATAATTGAGTTCACAGTATCTTTTTTTGCTTTATTCATTTTGCTTTACCATGAGGTATTCCCTCAGTCAACTACCAATCACGTTGCAGCTTTCAGGAATCATTTTAGTTAATAATTGTGAGGATACCGCTACAGCGAATCTGAGGTCCACTTAACTTCTGCCAGTGATTAGAAATGGTAATGAAGCTAACAGTTCCTCCTTGCAACTTACAGACTCTCTCATGACTATTTTAATCATTAAATATAACACGATGATGAGCAACAGCTCCGAAACGCATGATTCACCCATTCTTAGGTAATTACGAAAATTATCGGGTCCCAGCCGCTTAACTAACAGATTGTGGGTGAATTTCTTTCCTTGCATTAACCACTTCTTTGCCCACAGTTTTTTTCGTTTTGTTTGTCCTCGTTGCTTCTAAAACAGCCAACGCAAACCTCTGTGTTTGTTTCTGTGTAAAACCAAGTGGGATCTCTTAGAACGAACTCAGTGAATCGGTCGGTAAGTGTACAGGCTGCCACAAGTTGGTTGGTTGGTCGGTCCGTCAGTTGATCGGTCTGTTGGTTGGTCGGTTGGGCCGTCTGCCTATTGTCGGTTGATCTGTCTGTCTGACGGATGGTCGGTGTGTCGGTTTGTCTGTCGGCTGGCCGGCAAATTAATGCCTTTAACCTCACACGTGAACACGTGAGGCAATACTGACCTTACGACTTATCTTAGAAGCATTTGCAGACTTAGAGAAAGCTGTTGACAATGTTGACTGGAATACTCTGTTTCAAATTCTAAAGGTGGCTGGGGTAAAATACAGGGAGCGAAAGGCTATTTACAATTTGTACAGAAACCAGATGGCAGTTATAAGAGTTGAGGGGCATGAAAGGGAAGCAAGTGGCCGTGCGGTTAAAGGCGCTGCAGTCTGGAACCGCAAGACCGCTACGGTCGCAGGTTCGAATCCTGCCTCGGGCATGGATGTTTGTGATGTCCTTAGGTTAGTTAGGTTTAACTAGTTCTAAGTTCTAGGGGACTAATGACCTCAGCAGTTGAGTCCCATAGTGCTCAGAGCCATTTGAACCATTTTTTGAAAGGGAAGCAGTGGTTGGGAAGGGAGTGAGACAGGGCTGTAGCCTCTCCCCGATGTTATTCAATCTGTATATTGAGCAAGCAGTAAAGGAAACAAAAGAAAAATTCTGAGTAGGTATTAAAATCCATGGAGAAGAACTAAAAACTTTGAGGTTCGCTGATGACATTGTAATTCTGTCAGAGACAGCAATGGACTTGGAAGAGCAGTTGAATGGAATGGACAGTGTCTTGAAAGGAGGATATAAGATGAACATCAACAAAAGCAAAACGAGGATAATGGAATGTAGTAGAATTAAGTCGGGTGACGCTGAGGGAATTAGATTAGGAGTTTTGCTATTTGGGGAGCAAAATAACTGATGATGGTCGAAGTAGAGAGGATATAAAATGTAGACTGGCAATGGCAAGGAAAGCGTTTCTGAAGAAGAGAAATATGTTAACATCGAGTATAGATTTAAGTGTCAGGAAGTCGTTTCTGAAAGTCTTTGTATGGAGTGTAGCCATGTATGTAAGTGAAACATGGACGATAAATAGTTTGAACAAGAAGAGAATAGAAGGTTTCGAAATGTGGTGCTACAGAAGAATACTGAAGATTAGATGGGTAGATCACATAACTAATGAGGAGGTATTGAATAGGATTGGGGAGAAGAGAAGTTTGTGGCACAACTTGACTAGAGGAAGGGATCGGTTGGTAGGACATGTTCTGAGGCGTCAAGCGATCACAAATTTAGGAGGAGGAGATTAGTGTTTAAAGTCCCGTCGACAACGAGGTCATTAGAGACGGAGCGCAAGCTCGGGTGAGGAAAGGATGGGGAAGGAAATCGGCCGTGCCCTTTCACAGGAACCATCCTGGCATTTGCCTGAAGCGATTTAGGGAAATCACGGAAAACCTAAATCAGGATGGCCGGAGACGGGATTGAACCGTCGTCCTCCCGAATGCGAGTCCAGTGTGTTAACCACTGCGCCACCTCGCTCGGTACAAATTTAGCATTGGAGGGCAGCGTGGAGGGTAAAAATCGTAGGGGGAGACCAAGAGATGAATACACTAAGCAGATTCAGAAGGATGTAGGTTGCAGTAAGTACTGGGAGATGAAGAACCTTGCAGAGGATAGGGTAGCATGGAGAGTTGCATCAAACCAGTTTCAGGACTGAAGACCACAACAACAACAATAACAACCTCATTTATATAGGTGCCCTAGCATCAAGGATATGTTATAAAAGCACGCAAAAAGATTTAAGACGAAAAAGCTCAACTGCAAGTGCCAATATACACTTTAAGTTAATGGGGTAACAAAAGCCTGGTGTAGAATTTTTATTTATTAAAAAATTGACAATGGCGCCATGGGCCGATAGTGTGGTAGCAGTTCATCGTACTTTCCAATATCCTGGAGACGTAGCTGGTAGCTGCTGTGCGGAGGACCGGGGCTCGGTTCCCGGTATTGCCATGGTTCTCCATGGTGGGGATGGGAGGGGGCGGGGGAGTTCAGCCCATGGTGCACTCTGTCTCGTGAGGCCAGATGAAGAGCTACGTGATGGAGAGGTAGCGGCTCGAAGGTCGGAGCGTCGACAACGGCCGGGAGTGAGGTGTGCTTACACTGTGCCCCTCCATACAGCAAATCTTGAGACCAACACTATAAAATGATACATACGGTGTACAGAGTATGAGTAAAACACGAGACACTAGCGCAACTTCAACTGTTGCAGTTTGAACTGTGAGCAGAAGGGAGCACGTAAAAACGTGAGCACGGCACATGTACATCCTGCCCACTATCCCAAGCTAACTAACAGCAACATCAGACGCTACTTACGGGCTCTACACAGGCACCAACCAAACGACCGACCGACAAATTGGACATGTGTAGACGCTTTGGCCAACTGACCAACCAAATTTTCTTGCTGCAATGCTCCCAAAAGCCACCTTCCCACCACTCCACCCAACAAATTGTGGTGTGTGTAGCGCGTTGTGCCAACCGCCCTAAAAAAGTTCGTTTTTGTCTCTGCGTACAGGATTAAATGCTGCTCTAATATACATGACAGGGTGCCAAGCGGGCGAAAGTTTAAGGGCAGGCATTGCCTGCAGGGGGGAGCAACTGTTAAAACTGAGTTTCTGAAAGCAACCACAAGTCACAGTTTTTTTTATTTATTTACCGGTTTCTCTCTTCAAATGAACACGAGGATCATCAGAATACGAAGTGTAAAAGATACAAATCGAGATAATATTGAAAACCTACATTTATGTAACGTAAATTATATGTTCTATTTCCAGTGCGGCGACTTACGTTTGAAGCTGACTGACAGTATTAAAGTTAAACTACTGATTGTACTACAATACTTACGTTTAAAGTACAGTAGTAAATGATTAAATTGACAACGCCAAAGACTGAACTGAATGTACAACAGTACTTGTAACATACTTGGTATAGTGATCCAAAGATAATTTACGAGTACATAAAACGAAATTTATATTTTATTCGCCTCTCTTGTGGGCATCTCATATTTTTATATGTCTGCTTTATCTTTCAAAAAATATGAGTACATCTGTAAAGATTAAAATATCTTAAAACATTATAAAAATACATATAAAAAATATCTTTACCAAAAGGCATTCTAAACTACCGTTTTTAAAAGTATATCTGTTGGATAATATGGCCGGTTTTATATATTTTGTTGCTTATCTATAGCACTTCATCAAATAACTGGGATGACCAATGTAAATTAAATGAGTTTTGTTCCTTTAATAAATTTTGCGACTTTTTCTTCTTTTCTGCGAAAATTTCTAATTCTTCTAAAACAGTTTTAAAAAATGGCCCTTATCTGCGGCGTGGATAACTTTCTTACTATCTTGAATCTCATCTAATGTACACTCCTGGAAATTGAAATAAGAACACCGTGAATTCATTGTCCCAGGAAGGGGAAACTTTATTGACACATTCCTGGGGTCAGATACATCACATGATCACACTGACAGAACCACAGGCACATAGACACAGGCAACAGAGCATGCACAATGTCGGCACTAGTACAGTGTATATCCACCTTTCGCAGCAATGCAGGCTGCTATTCTCCCATGGAGACGATCATAGAGATGCTGGATGTAGTCCTGTGGAACGGCTTGCCATGCCATTTCCACCTGGCGCCTCAGTTGGACCAGCGTTCGTGCTGGACGTGCAGACCGCGTGAGACGACGCTTCATCCAGTCCCAAACATGCTCAATGGGGGACAGATCCGGAGATCTTGCTGGCCAGGGTAATTGACTTACACCTTCTAGAGCACGTTGGGTGGCACGGGATACATGCGGACGTGCATTGTCCTGTTGGAACAGCAAGTTCCCTTGCCGGTCTAGGAATGGTAGAACGATGGGTTCGATGACGGTTTGGATGTACCGTGCACTATTCAGTGTCCCCTCGACGATCACCAGTGGTGTACGGCCAGTGTAGGAGATCGCTCCCCACACCATGATGCCGGGTGTTGGCCCTGTGTGCCTCGGTCGTATGCAGTCCTGATTGTGGCGCTCACCTGCACGGCGCCAAACACGCATACGCCCATCATTGGCACCAAGGCAGAAGCGACTCTCATCGCTGAAGACGACACGTCTCCATTCGTCCATCCATTCACGCCTGTCGCGACACCACTGGAGGCGGGCTGCACGATGTTGGGGCGTGAGCGGAAGACGGCCTCACGGTGTGCGGGACCGTAGCCCAGCTTCATGGAGACGGTTGCGAATGGTCCTCGCCGATACCCCAGGAGCAACAGTGTCCCTAATTTGCTGGGAAGTGGCGGTGCGGTCCCCTACGGCACTGCGTAGGATCCTACGGTCTTGGCGTGCATCCGTGCGTCGCTGCGGTCCGGTCCCAGGTCGACGGGCACGTGCACCTTCCGCCGACCACTGGCGACAACATCGATGTACTGTGGAGACCTCACGCCCCACGTGTTGAGCAATTCGGCGGTACGTCCACCCGGCCTCCCGCATGCCCACTATACGCCCTCGCTCAAAGTCCGTCAACTGCACATACAGTTCACGTCCACGCTGTCGCGGCATGCTACCAGTGTTAAAGACTGCGATGGAGCTCCGTATGCCACGGCAAACTGGCTGACACTGACGGCGGCGGTGCACAAATGCTGCGCAGCTAGCGCCATTCGACGGCCAACACCGCGGTTCCTGGTGTGTCCGCTGTGCCGTGCGTGTGATCATTGCTTGTACAGCCCTCTCGCAGTGTCCGGAGCAAGTATGGTGGGTCTGACACACCGGTGTCAATGTGTTCTTTTTTCCATTTCCAGGAGTGTATCTTTAGTTGTTCTCAAATGTTCACTCAGTGCTGACGATTTGAGTTTAAATTGCAATGTCCCTAAAAACATATTTTAAATGATCTTCCAGTTTGTCCATTGTACGTGCTCTGAGAATTTTGTTAGTTTATTTTATATACCCTTGAATTACTGTATCTGTTGTGTACATTCTCTTTGACTATTAGTGCGTGTCTAAGGAAGCTGCTAGTTCAAACTGATACTTTAACTTTTTGTCGTGGGAAGCATCTCGCAATACGATCTGTTACAGAACCTTTGTATGTGAGTGTAATATATCTTTTATTTTCTACTGGCTTGCCTGTACAGTTGGTTTTTATTTCGTTTAATATTTTCTGTATAGTGTGGTACAATTTCACTGTATCACGTTCTTGGTGATTGTTCCTTAACGTTATTTTTTCGATTGTCTGTAATTCTGTAGCTCTGCCCTGGTCTGTGAGTGGTAACTGTAACATTCTGTGTAAAGCTGAATAGAAGTATGCTCTTTCGTGCTGTGTTGGATGATATGAATTATTCCTAGTAATTGTATCTGAATATGTAGGCTTCCCGTAAACTCTAAAAGTAAGTCTCCTGTTCGATCTACTAATTGATAAATGGAGAAAACTGATGCTACTGTCAGTTTCATGTTCAACCGTGAACTTAATTTTTTGGTGCAGTTGGTTGAGTTTGTCTGCTTCTGCATTTAAATCTTCTGTGGTTCCCTTAAATAGAACTATCTACTGTCGGTAACGTACCTGTTATACAGTATTTTCAGTTTTATATCTGGAAATTTACCAAAAAATCTAATTTCCAAGTCATTAAGAAAAGTTCTGATAAGACGCTACATAAACTATAGCTATTGCTAGACCGTCTCCCATGCGATAATTTTTTCCATTAAAGGCAAAATTGCTGAATTCAGGGCTAAATTGAAAAGTGTCTAACAGCTCTAAAACCTCATCTACTATCATAATTTTATGATATAGTACATTACCGTTAATTATCTCTAATGTTTCGTCAGTTGGTATAGGGAGGAATTTAAGACTGGAGATCTTTTTGGGCACGTCTTCCAAGGAGCATAGCAATGTAGGTGCAAGGAATGAAGCACATGTTTCATTTTTTTTAATAAATCCATATTGGTTTCGTGTCACACATAAGAAGAATAAATGTCTGGTGACATTCTGTATTTCCGTTTGTAGGTTTTATTTCCGATACTTCTAGGAAATAAAATATAAAAACTGAAATATCGACATTCAGTTGATGTTAATTCATAGTTGTTACAAGTGTTAAAAGTCCAGCCCATATCCGAATCTTCTGTTATGAAGAGCAAAGTGTGAGATTGTTTTAGAATTATAACAGTTACTAAATGCCTCATTTCTTGTGTATCTGTTATTTTATTTAATAGATTATGTGCACCACCACCATGTGTAACGTTTCTTCTTCGAATTTGAAATGAGTTTCTTAAGTTTACCGGTAATAGTTTATGCCACATACATAGATTAATAATGTTTACATGAACACCTTGTGTTTTATTTATTTTGCTTTGCCATGATGTATTTGCTCAGACAACTATATACTACGTTGCAGGTTTCAGAAATCATTTTTGTTAATAATTCTTCTAATGGCTGGAAATTGTAAGCTTACAGACTCTCTCGTCACTGTTAAGAATAGTTAATGATGATCAGAAACTCCGAAACTCTGATTCTTTCTTAGATAACTACAATTATCGCCTTCCATGTGCTTAAGTAACAGAACGGAACGTGGGTGAATTTCTTTCCTTGTACTATCCACTTCTTTGCACACTGCTTTATTATATTTTTCGTCCTTGTTACCTCTGAAACAGCCAAGGCAAACCCCTGTTTTTGTTTTTGTGTTAAACCAAACGGGCTCTCGTAAAACATAAACTTAGTGAATTTATGATAAACAAATCACAACAACATGACGGCGCTGTAATCGCAGAGTGCAGTCGGTCGGTACGCGTGTGAGCTGGCACGAAATTGGTCAGTCGGCCGATAAACTGGTGCGTATAAGGGGCATTTAGTAGTGCGCGATGAGTGGAGAATTCGGGTCGGGTAGAAAGCGTACTCGGATATCCGAAGCGATTAAAGGCGACCGCTGGCCCCTGAATTATTTCAATGCCCAACTGCGGCTGACGTCGTAACCTCCATCGAAATATGCAAAGTAATTTAGCAAGTGAAATGCGAAGTGCAATAAAGGAACGTCGTGCCGGCAAACAGTCTGTTGCACGTCAGAAAATCAGGAAACAACAAATGAGATGCAGAGGACGCCAGGGCACGGAGGGACCGACGCGCCCGCGATGACCTCGCCGCAGCCACCAGGGGTCGCTTTCCGCGCCTCCGCGGTCAGTCTCCGTGTGAGTGCAAGGGGGCCAGCGCCGAAGCAGCCGCGCCCTCTTCACACAGGGCGGTAAGCGGCGGAATTTTGTTCCGGAAATTATTTCGTAATTTACTAATGATCAATGAACTTTCTGGCTGTATAACATTCCTTTCCTGCACCTCGCATTATATTTGTTGAATTACTTTGTAATTTACTAACGGCAAGTGCCCTAAGCTGATAACCCAACATCGCTCAGTGAAAGACGGGTAAAAATAAGCGAACACGTGTCTCGGACTATCCATAGATATTCGACCGCATCTGAGAAAAACGAAGGTAAAAATTTTCGAGGTAATTTGTGTACGTTTTAGCGAGTGTACAGAACAAACGAAGCGGTAGCATAGTGGCTAGCTGTGCATAACAGTTTTGTGCCCCGCGTTCGAAACAAGATGTCTATTTTTATTTGTATATTGATGTCCGTAGAAAAACAGGCGAATGTTTTCCAATGTATATTGAAATAATGTTTTTCCTCTACTAATTGTACATCCGGTGAATGACTTCAAAAGAAAGAACAACATAAAGAAATGTAAACATTATTTGAAAGTGTTTTCGGTGAAATTCCTGTAGTGTATCTTCATTCATAACAACTGTAAGCGCCAGTTTACGGAAAGAGAGATCCATTATGCGTGGTTTGCCTCGAAATTATTGCCAACGCCCGCAAGTTTTCAGCAACGTTGACGTCGTTTCTTTCTCGAATGACAGTCAAGCGAAGGAACGTCGCTCTGGCAAAGCTGCCTTCGTGCGATGCGCCTAATGTCGGAAATTCTGTTTAGAGTGTGTCTACGATCGGTGTCATCCAAGGAAATGCACCAAATCTCCCTGAATAATAAATGTAACAATTTATAATGAAGAATTTAAGAATTAATAACGAAATATAAGAATGAGAATTTAGAAAGGTTGTAACCCCCTTGAAATAACATACACCTGTATATTATACAATAAATGCAAGAAACTTATTGAGAAACCCAGTTATAATTTTACAGGTAACGTAACGACCTTGTATCCCATAACTTGACAATAAAAGTTCGTGTATTAACCCACAAACGTGGCTAGATAAGTGTAAAAATAAAACAAAATAAGTAAAAACAATAGCTGGGTTTTGAACTCAGGACGCAAAGGTGAGAAGCCGCGACGCTGGCCGCTCTGCCACCAGCTGAGCGGTGCTTGCCGCGCGCTAAAAGGCATCTGAATTACGTTAAAAACTTTGATGGTCGTTTTCTCGAAAACGATCGAGTATCTGTGAATGAGCCGCAAATTTTGACACCTCTTCCATTGAGCGAAGTTTCTGGGGAATCAGGTTATGGCACGTGCGTGTTCTCCTCATAAGGAGCACCTTCCCCTGTCAATTACCAGCTAAGTCACTAAAATGGTTGTTTCATATTTACATACTCTGCATATTTCATTATTTTCAGTAGTCGAACTCTTATTACTGCGAGTTAGCCTGACAGTTTACTTTTATATACTGTTCAGTTTTGTTTATGAATTGTTTCGTAACTGTACATACAGCGCTGCCCTCTAGCTGATGCACGTTTGTTTTTTACATTATGTAGTAACATCACGATACTCACAGTATTCTTAATAACTCGGTAATTGATTGGGACTTGCTACACTTTTTAACGACATTTTATGGTACCTTCTTTTGCACTTTTTATTTTTATTATACATATTGGAATAACATTTTGTGAACATTATTTCCTCTATTTTATGATAAGAAAGAAGACTGCTAGTACAATTGAAACCGTTTGTATCATTACATGTAAAATTCGCGCAATCTAGGCAAGTAAGTTGTATGGAAGTAACGGCGCAACGTATCAAACTTTTTTTATATAGAATTATTTTGCAGCAAAGCGTACCCTGCAATAATAGTACAAGCTTTTCAGACTTTCTTACCACCCCGTGTGTACATAAGCTAAAACTCCGTCCGAATAGGACCTTGAGGTCCAAACGGTAGCGACCGACCGCCGTGTCATCCTCACCGTCACTGGATGCGGATATGGAGGGCATGTGTCACGCACGCACACACACACACACACACACACACACACACACACACACACACACACACACACACACACACACACACACACGAGACCAGGAGAGCTGTGTCCTGACACATGCCCTCGTATCCGCATCCAGTGACGGTGAGGATGACACGGCGGTCGGTCGGTACCGTTTGGCCCCTCGAGGTCCTATTCGGACGCAGTTAAGTTTATATATACACAGGGTGATAAAGTTTGAAAAGCTTCTACTAATACTGCAGGATACATTCTGCTGAGAAATAATTGTTAAGAAAAGAACTTTGATATGTTACGTCGTTTGAGTTAACTAGCATTGGAGTCAGCCACCCAGACTCTTGCACGCACAAATTCTTTTACTTGAAGAAAGTCCTAGGGACCGAAGATGTACCCTTTGCGCCTCTAGTTGTTCTGTTATAAAATTTTATCTCAAAATACATTTTAATCCAATGGTTTTCAAATTTCATTACGATTTTTAATATGCAAAATGTTCTGTGCTACATTGCACTGTTAGAGATAAGATTACAATGTCTGTTAGTCACGCGCTATTTTATTTGCGAATTAGGAGACCTAACTTACTCAGCATTATTATTCACACCCAGTTTTTGTCAAGTCGTTTTATGTAAAATGCTCGGCACGCCGATTTGCGGATCGCATGCGCTGTACACACGTAGAACCAACCCTCTATAGAGCAGCCTACTACGATAGTCAGTCAGCAAGTTTTGTCCTCGAACTTCACGCTTGAGCCGAGGCGGCTTCTGTGAGAGGGGCGCTTGCGCGCGCGTTCCATCGATTCTGGCACTCATTCTGTCATCTCAGCTCGGTTTTGTGTACCCTGTGGGGCTGTGTGGTGGTGAGTGGCATGTGGCGACTGATGTGCCTGAGTACTCGACGTCCTGGTGACTGCGGCGAGTTGGAACAGTCGGCCACTGGACCGACGTTTTCCTGCAGCGGCCAGATTAGCGGGCGAGCAGCGCCTCTCGCGTGCCACCCGGCTACGAAGCGTACCAGTTAATCGTGGTGTGTTAAGCACGCCGAGATGTACTGTACAGCTCGATAGCATCTACGATCAGGAGGCCTACCTGAGGCTGTTGGCCTCCTTGGCATTTATTTGAAATTACGTATGAAGCCCGTTCAGTAAGTACTGAACTTAGAGAGTTAATTCTGCCCCGTGTGAGCTGGCCACGAATGCCTTTCAGTGACCCCTTCTGGGGCTCTGTGTGCCGATATGGAGATTTCTGTAAGCACCAAGGTAGTATTCGCAATTTCATCTGGTACTTGAAATAGTTGTTTATCACTGAGTAATTCATACGACTGATTGTAATTTGTTTGTTGTGCACCTTATAGCCCTTCTCGGGGCGAGTTATTGGATTTAACCTGTAACTAAAGTTGAAAGCGCGCAGCTTAAAGGTAACTCTGTGTAGCGTGTGTAGTGTGTGTGGGGGGGGGGGGGGGGGGGAGGAGGAGGAGAAGGAGAAGGAGAAGAGTCTTGTGTGTGTGCGTGCTTGTATTTGCACACTCCCTTACTCCGTGTTGACAAGCCCTTCCGGTTGTAGATACAAATTTTAAGCGGCCATATGCCATTTGGTGCGTATCCAAAATACAGTCTCTATTAGTCCCTAAGAGACCCAGTAAAGTTATACGTAGATTTATTTAACCGTGTATGATTGTTAAATGAATGTGTACATTGCTTCTTGTTATTGCTAGGAAGATTAACTTGCAATGTTTGAGCTGGCCACGCCTATACTGAAGTTTTAACTGTCGATTTACTCGAAAATCTTTAATTGCCCGTTTAGTGTAGCCATGTATGGAAGTGAAACATGGACGATAACTAGTTTGGACAAGAAGAGAATAGAAGGTTTCGAAATGTGGTGCTACAGAAGAATGCTGAAGATAATGAGGAGGTATTGAATAGGATTGGGGAGAAGAGAAGTTTGTGGCACAACTCGACTAGAAGAAGGGATCGGTTGGTAGGACATGTTCTGAGGCATCAAGGGATCACCAGTTTAGTATTGGAGGGCAGCATGGAGGGTAAAACTCGTAGAGGGAGACCAAGAGATCAATACACTAAGCAGATTCAGAAGAATGTAGGTTGCAGTAGGTACTGGGAGATGAAGAAGCTTGCACAGGATAGAGTAGCATGGAGAGCTGCATCAAACCAGTCTCATGACTGAAGATCACAACAAAAACAGCCTTGTATCCGCAACCGCTCCTATACGCAAGTTTTAATAGTCGGTTTCCTAGAAAATAATCTTTAATTGCCCGTTTAATTTCTAGCAAACCTCTTGGTTATCTGGTATATGTTGACAGTTGTATCGGCAGCTGCTCCTACGCTGAAGTTTTAACAGTCGGTTTCCTTGAAAGTAATCTTTATCTGCCCGTTTACGTATCGCTGCGTATCTTAATTTCTAGCAAACTTATTTGCTGTATCTTGTTTGGCACATGTTGACAGCCTCGTATCGGCAGCGGTTGACGCGTTGCTGTTCTGCTGGTCCGGGGGAGGGTCGGCGCTTTTCCCCTCTGCTTCTTCGGCCTTCCCGCCATCGCACGAGGCCTCACGGGATTCTGCGGATCTCCCCTCCCGTTCCAGCCTCGAGTTGAGTAGTTCCTCATTCTTTTGATCTCGTGCCACGGCGGGGGCGTCCCGGGATTAGGACTTGGATTTGACGATTTTCTGGAAGTAATTTACTCAGTTTTTCTATTATTGTAAGACCCTTGTGGGCGTGTGGTGACAGCGTTTGGGAAAACTGAGCACTCGGTTTCTTGATTTCTTAAAAGTAAGGGTTAATTGTCATTTTCATTTTAAAAGTGCTTTGGGGGCCCAATATGTAACAGTAGTCTTGGTTTCTAGTAGTTTATACTCATTTATTCCGTTTTACTCGCACCTTTTCTGTAACCAATTAAAAGCCGGTCGTTGTGACCGAGCGGTTCTAGGTGCTTCAGTGCGGAACCGCACTGCTGCTACGGTTGCAGGTGCGAATCCTGCCTCGGGCATGGATGTGTGTGATGTCCTTAGGTTGGCTAGGTTTAAGTAGTTCTAAGTCTAAGGGACTGATGACCTCAGGTGTTGAGTCCCATAGTGCTTAGAGCTATTTGAACTTTTATTAATTTTGTGTGTGTGTGTGTGTGTGTGTGTGTGTGTAACCAATTTCTCGGTGTTACAGTCTCATTCTTGGGAAGATAATTGTATAATTGTCGAAACCTAGGTTAAGGGCTCTAATACATCTGTGTTACACAACTAGTTGGGTGATTGTTCCATTCTTTCCAAGACTAATGCTACACAGTTAGTGTTTACCCTCATGTTAAAGATTTTTTACCCAGGTGATATTCTTCCAGCATTTGACAATTAGACCACTTAATAACTTGCAACACGCTTGACACACTATTTCATGCCGTTACGAAACATTTTCTCGCTGACAACTCACAGAAAAGACGGAAGGAAAAAGTTTCTGGCTTGCAAAGTATTCGCTCATCACGCAGTCATTAGCACCAGGCATGCCATTTTATTACTCTAGTAAAAATTCTGTTGGCGACACTTTTGCAGACAGTACCTGCAAAATTGTATTATTTCAAGACACACAGAGATACGACGCCACAAGCATTGAGGAGCATGGTAACCTAACTTTTTCTTAAAACGGAGCGCGAAGTCCCCGCATTACACTCATCCAGTGCTTGAAAGTGAGAGCTCTTAGCGACTTGGAACAAACTTTAGACAAAATTTCAAACCTTTTCTATACTTTTCTCTCGCTCACATGTTTAACGTCAAATATTGGGTTGCTGAATAACTTTGTTGCGCTTATTAAACTTATGCAAAAACGCTACGGATACACGCAAGAGACATTAGTCGTCAATAATATATTCTCCGTCCCTATTTACAATTAATTTTTAGATTGTGCAACTCATTTTTTCTACATCTACGTGATTAGTCTGCAATTCACAATAAAGTGCCTGGCAGAGGGTTCAATGAAACCACCTTTAAGCTGTCTCTCTACCATTCCACTCTCGAACGGCGCGCAGAAAAAACGAGCACTTAAATTTTTCTGTGCAAGCCCTGATTTCTCGTATCGTGACCCTTCCTATGTAGGCGTGGTGCCAACAGAATGTTTTCGCAATCGGAGGAGAAAACTGGTGATTGAAATTTCATGAGACGATCCCGTCCCAACGAAAAACGCCTTTGTTTTAATGATTGCCACTCCAATTCACGTATCATGCCTGTGGCACGATCTCCGCTATTTCGCGATGGTACAAAACGAGCCGCCCTTCTTTGAACTTTTTTGAGACGAAGAACACGTCGAGCCACTTTCGAAGCTCATTTTCATCTGGAAAAGAAGTTCCTTGAAGATTGTTCGAAAGAGAGGAAAAGCTGAAAATCTGATGGCGCAAGATAAGGTGGGTGCGGAACTACTTCCCAATCCAGCTACTGTGTAGCGTTTCTTGTCAGTGTAGCAGAATGCGGGCGGGCGTTACCGTGCTGTAGCGTCACTTCACACAGTCTTCCTGCTCGTTGTTGTTGGACTGCGTCTGCAAGTGTATCGGTTGTTGATAATAAATGTCATCAGTGATGCTCTCACTTCCGGAAAGGCATTCGTATGACACCACCCTGACGCTGATCCATCAGAAGCATAACGTTATCTTTTGTGGATGCGCGCAGGTCTTTGTACAGGGAGTTACTGCTCTGTTTGGGTTCAACCAGTCCTTTCTTTTCCTTATGTTAGCATAAAAACACCACTTCTTGTCACCAGTAACGATACAGGGTATGAATGGTGGTTGCTCACGAGCCAACTGATGACGAGCAGGCAGAGATGCATATATGGCCACCAGCAGATTTTTGTGATTTTGGCTTACAGTATGAAGTACCCATACATTCTATTTTCGAGCCTTCCCTCCCCCCTCCCCCCCCGCATTCAAACGTCGCACAATGGTGCGATGATCGCAGTTAATCACATTTGCCTGTTCTCGACTACACTGACGGGAATCATTGTGGATTAATGCGTTTAAACGACCTTCATCAAACCTCGAAGTTCTTCCTGAACGTAGAGACTCACTAATCTCAAAACGATCGACCTCGATACGAGGGGATTGTCTTTTTGCCGTGCTGTCTCCAGTAACGTTACCGCCATACAGGCCGTAAATGTTTCTGGCTGCCCCCGCTGCTGTCGCCCTTCTATTTATTCACATGGCTCCAAGCACTATGGGACTTAACATCTGAGGTCATCAGTCCCCTAGACTTAGAACTACTTAAACCTAACTAACGTAAGGACATCACACACATCCATGCCCGAGGCAGGATTCGAACCTGCGACCGTAGCAGCGGCTGGGCTTCTGTTGAACTCAAACAGAATAATATGTCGGAAGTGTTCAGATTTCTCCACCTGGCACTCCATTTTATAGCGTCCGCAGCTCCACGCACTGCCTCCAAATGAGAGAACCACAATACGTAAACTCAGATGGCAACAATGAACTACAAATAAGACTGACAATTGATGAATAAACCCAGAGCAATATACAAAACAAAAACGCTACGAGCTTATCAACATGATATTTACCACGTTAACCCATTTATAAAAGTAATCATACATCCTGAGGTGCTGTATAGATGGGATTTAGATTCTATAAAGAATCTTATGTTTACTGGTAGGATCTAATAGAAAGTGACATCGATATTGGACAAGTAATACAAGGATTATGGAGAAGTGATTGCAAGAACTATTACCTAAAAACAAAAAATATGAGCGAATAGGAAATTAAAATTTAGTTTCTTTTTCATGAAACTCTATACAAAATGGCGAACAAGGAGAAAAACTTCTGCTAGTTCAAAAACTGTTTTTCTTTAAAAAGTAAAAAACTATAGCTCCGATCGAGAAATGATAAACGAGAAAGTGGTAGGGCTTGGAAAGTTCTGCCAATCGTATTTATAATTATCGGTTGCTGTCTTAGGTTTTGAAATACTTCGAAAAAACCTCTAAAAGTCCCATTGTCTAAAACTCTTTAACATTCACGTTTCCGTACTTGCTATTTAGTTTAAGTATAGTCCGACTTGTTTGAAAAAAATTTTCGAGATTCCCATTTTAGGGAAAAGGGCAGTCTCGAGATTATATACTCAGCGGATGGCCAGATAGTAACGATATTAGACTTAATTTCTTCGTAAAGACTTGTGCTACCATGCTATTGAATACATGAGTTTATCGGTTATACGACTCACTAAATGATATCAAAAAACCTGCTCTTCTGTTGGGCGTGCTTTTCAACTATCTTAGTTTTTAATTTTTAAAAAATAAGTTGCTGACTTTTTCGACGCTCCGTTTGCCCTCACTCCGCCACTCGCTTGCACGTTGCACGTTGCAAGTTGTCACCCAGTCACCAGCGTACTGCTAAAAATCACTGAAACAAATCCAACTGTTTCTTCCTGAAAACATAAATATTGAATGTTAACTTCCAACAAGGGCATCGTTGTAAAATGTTGACTGCGTTCACTAGATTTTTTAAGGAAATAAGTTTATCGGCTTTAGAAGGTCGTAGGAAAAAATTTTAAAATGTGGAAAATTGTAAGCAACTTATTTCTTCAAAAATTGTTTTTATAAAGTAAAAGCTGAGGTAGGTAGTTAAAAAAAACACTCCCTAACAATAGTGCAGTTTTATGAAGTCCTTTTTTTATCCTTACAATTAATGTAATCGTAAAAATTATTTAATAACATGGTAGAGAAAGAAATAACCCTGAAAATGTTACTGTAGGGCCATCCGCTGAGAACAGCTAGCCAGTTACCAACAGCGCCTTTTTTAATAAATCGATGTATCTCAAAAAATACTTTTCATTTTTCAAAGTACTGCTGTTTTTTACATACTGTGGGCTGTACCTACAATAAATTAGAAGTATGGGAACGTAGATGTTCACGAGTTATAGTGCACCCGATTTTTAACGATTGCCGGCCGGGGTGGCCGAGTGGTTCTAGGCGCTACAGTCTGGAACCGCGCGACCGCTACGGTCGCAGGTTCGAATCCTGCCTCGGGCATGGATGTGTGTGATTTCCTTAGGTTAGTTAGGTAGTTCTAAGTTCTAAGGGACTGATGACCTCAGAAGTTAAGTCCCATAGTGCTCAGAGCCATTTGAACCACTTTTTAACGATTTTTTTTGATACACCTAGAAACGTAAGAAAGCAATCGATACTTCTAAATAAAAGGATTGGTTGATATTCTAAGCCATATAGCTTTCTCATTTAACATTTTCCGAACGAAGCTATAGTTGTTTATTTAAGAACAACCGTTTTTTTAATACTTAGCGAAATTTTTAGGCCGTATGCGCCAGCTTGGATCGAGTTTCATGAAGAAGAAACTTTAATTTTCTATAAGCTCAAATTTTTGAAAATTGAATAGTAGGCTGTCACAGAGCGCTTGGACTATGCCGAAGGAGGTAATTCGAAGACGTATTCACTGTATAATTTAGTAATTGGAATTCCGCCACGGCCTGGCACCTCGTTTGCTGAAAGTAGTTGTAACTGTTCTTCGATAAGGGTGCTGCTAATATCGATATCGCCCATTTGTGTGTGTGTGTGTGTGTGTGTGTGTGTGTGTGTGTGTGTGTGTGTGTGTGTGTGTGCGCGCGCGCCTGTCAAATGTTGGTAGGGTGGCATGTTCCTGCGCGAATACAGTTTCGAACGCGGAATTTAAAATTTCCGCGTTCTGTACGCTGTCTTCAGTTTTGACAGCAGACAGAGCGGGAAACTTGCGGCTGCAACAGCAACTCTGAGCAGAGAGGAAATGCGGTCATCCCGCCCGCCCATGCCACGCAGGCTAGGCCAGCGGTCGTCAAACTTGTCTCCTCAAAAGCCAATGCTTACATTGTGGATCGCCACCTCGGCCGCATCCGTACTGATCTTATTACTAACTGGTATAAATTATATAACTGCGTAGGCTTCCGCGGCCAGAGTCAGTTGACATAAAAGTTTTCTGGGTTTGGTACCGCGTCGTAATGTAAGAACTACTGCTGCTGGAGAAAAACCAACGTTTCGGCCATGATTACAGCGGCGTTCTTCTGGGTCTAATGGTGCGTTCTAGTTATGCAGTGTCCTTTATATTTTGTTGTTAGTGTACACGGCGCATACCATTAAATGGTTCAAATGGCTCTGAGCACTATGGGACTCAACTTCAGAGGTCATTAGTCCCCTAGAACTTAGAACTAGTTAAACCTAACTAACCTAAGGACATCACAAACATCCATGCCCGAGGCAGGATTCGAACCTGCGACCGTAGCGGTCTTGCGGTTCCTGACTGCAGCGCCTTTAACCGCACGGCCACTTCGGCCGGCGCATACCATTACGTCATAATTTTAAGAAGGTAGTTAGTTTCATTGGTCACTTAAGGAAGAAGGAGAGGGAACTTTATTTTAATAGGTTGTTGCGGTGGAGGGAGAAAGCGACCCCCGTTGTCTATTGGCTCTTGTGTTGTGTACCATGATTGGTGGTCTCCGTCGAATGAGAAGTCGGCTGCTGTTTACAAACTGCTGGACCTCGGACGCGCGGCGGCAGTTACTCGCCGGCAGTGCTCGCGCCTCGTGTTGACAGTGCGGTCTGTTGGGCTCTGATTGCCGGCAGCCAAGATGGGGCAAGCCTGAGTCCATCTTCCCTGTTCACGTTGTTAGGGTGTTTGAGTATGTCGATGGCCTCTACGATTTTGCGTTTCGTCATAATTGGCTGCTTGGCCAACACACAGGCTTCGCTGAATTTTATTTCTTTTCCGGAGTCTTGGTGGTGATCTGCCACTGCGGTTTTGTTGTGTTGCCCTAGACGAATATAACGCTCGTGTTCCCGAATGCGCATTGCTATTGGCCTACCAGTCTCGCCGACGTATGCCTCTCCACATAGAAGAGAAATTGAGCAAGTCAGTGACGCGTTGGTCCATCTCTGGCCCTCTTGCAAGCAGTTATTCGGCTTGGCATTGATTGATAGAGGTCTTAGATCTCCTCCTGAGGGATACCGTACCAGATTCTGTTCAGTTGGCGCGTCAGATCGTCAAACACCGGAGCTGGTTGGAGGGCCCTGCCCGTAAGGCTCCAAACGTTTGCTATTGCGGAGAGACCCGGCGACCTTGCAGGCCGATGTGGGGTTTGGCAAACACGAGGAGAAGCGGTAGAGAAACTCTCGCCTTGTGCGGCCGGGCATTATCTTGCTGAAATTTAACCTCAGGTTGGCTTCCCACGGAGGACATCTAACTGGGGCGAAGAATATCGCCGACGTACCGCTGTGGTGCCAAGCATGACAAGCAGAGGAGTCATGCTAACCAAAAGGAGCGGCACCCAACACCGCCACTCGTGGTCCTCGGGCCGTTTGACGGGCGACAGTCGGGTTGGGACCCCACCGCTGTCTGCGGCGCCTCCAGCTACGTCTTGGCCCTGGAATCTCATTGACTGGAGTGGAACCGACTTCGTTGTTGAGTCCTGCTTCGAACTGAGCCCCGATGACCAGTGAAGACGTGTCTGGAGGTGCTCCGGACGGCGGTGGGATACCAGCGTCACTGAGACACCACCACAATAATTAGATAAATTATTAAATGCCAGTTTTCTTCTACTCATTGCGTTATATTAGAACAGCCTCAGTTTCATGTCATACTCCTTGCTAGAAATACGCACCACGTTCGAAGATGACTATCTGTAACAGACTTTCAGGAATACCAATTACTTCTTTGTCAAAATACATACATGGTTGATGGAAAATCTCATATAAAGATGTGAAACAAATACTAACAAAGAGATAGAGGGGCTGACCAGTACTTAGCTCAGTACAGCCGATAGATACACAAAACAGAACAGAAAATTTACGTGTCCTAGCTTTCGGAAGTTTGTTCCTTCGTCAGGGAGGGGAGAGAGGGGGAAAAAGGGGAAGGAGGGAAAGTGGATTCAGTTACTCAACCCAAGTTATGAAGCAACAGGGGAAAGGTAAACACGGAGGGTAGCAAATATGGAGGCATGAGTGTCAGAGGCAAGCCAAAGATATTCTACTGTAAGTACTGTGCCAGCTTCAAACCAAAGAGGATGCATACAGAAGTAAAGAGGTATATAGTATAAACACAACTATATAGGATGAAAAGATGCTTGAATGGCTTTAGCTGGCACAGTACTTACAGTAGAATATTTTTGGCTTGCCTCTGACACCCATGCCTCCATCTTTGCTACCCTCCCTGTTTACCTTTCCCCTGTTGCTTCATAACATGGGTTGAGTAACTGAATCCACTTTCCCTTCTTCCCCTTTTTTCCCCTCTCTCCTCCCTGACGAAGGAACAAAGTTCCGAAAGTTAGGATACGTAAATTTTCTGTTCTGTTTTGTGTATCTGAGCTGAGCTGAGGTAAGCAGCCCCTCTATCTCATTGTTAAAATACGTACTATTGCACCTGATGGGTACGAGTTGCCCGTACTGGAGCATAGATAAGTCATTGCCCCCCCCCCCCCTTACATCCGCTTACCCCACTGTGGCTGCCATATTGTTCCTCTGTCCTTGAGGTGGGCAGCCGACTTTACTTCGCCCACGGCGCAGTTTTCCAAATTCAGTTAAAACTGAGCACATCTTGAAAGATTACTGTCCCTGTAAATCTCTTTGTTACTGAACAGGGGACACACTCTCTCGAGAAGCTCCTAACTTTGACATCTTGGATACGGTAGTCAGTTGCTAATTGCATACGGTATTTTTATTACCGCAGTTAGGCGGCCAGCGGGCGAGCTGGGCGCCGCAGGAGGCGCTGCTGCGTTACGCCTTGCGTAAGCCTGGCCTCCAGATCTGCCAGTCACTCACCTCCTCGCCTGTTCCAAAGTCCCTTACTTTGTTTTATGTCCGTATCTTTTTCTTCCCTTTTCCCTTCACTCGCCACTGTTGGGCGGTAGGCAACTGGTTTCCGTGTGACAGCGGTCATGTGGAGCCACTCGAGCGTGCAGGTCTCGCAGCACTGACGCACACTCGGGACACGTCAACTTTCACATACAGGGGCCGTTCAGCACACAAGCACTATTTTCTTCAGTCGTTAGTATACAGGCTGATTCAGAAGTAGAGAACTTCCTGGTTGTAATTCATGCATCAAAATAAAACAGCCTCTGTGTGCTATACACGAACCACACTTAAATGCAACGAATCAGAGACTGCTTTCGCTCGCTCGCCCGCCCGCCGGCCACGTCGGAGTGTCGGGGAATGAAGCTGCCGATGATGCAGTCACACTAACTAGGCCTTTTAGCTGTTCTTCACTTCAGATGATTTCGTTTTGCCGCGTGTAGGAACACTACGTGCTGCTGGTCTTCTCTAACGGGACAAACTGTAAGAAATTAAACGCTTCCCGACGGCTCGGAACACTCCCCCCCTCGTCGCGACGAGATACTTTCAACTCGGCTGCGTACTCGGCACCGTCTTTTCAGCCGCCGTCATTTAAGTGGACACCCCGCACAACTCTGTGCTCACTTCAACCCTCCTTTGACAGCCATTTTCTGACCCGATGCCGATTTTATAACTGTTCACACTTTAAGGTATATTTGCCATCCGAATGATCAGATATTTTAGCACGTACAGCTAGAGCTGTAGATCGCGTTAAAAGTAAAACATCTCGTCGTGGTAACATGGCGAAGGATACTTTATTTCCAACCGTTTGAACGTCTGCCTCAGAGGGGACACGATCATCTTCAGCCATCCCTTTCCGCCAGTCGATTAGATTCCGAGTATTATCGACTACAAATTCATTCGGCAATTGACCATTTTAAGCTATGACGAGAGCGCTTATCACCCCGGTTGTTTGGCGCCGTAAAGCAACAAAAAAATCAAAGTAAACCGCTAAATAGTTTATTTCAGAGCTATGCAGCAGAGTAGGGATCACAAGTGGAACATAAACCACACAAAATTAATTCTTCTCAGAAAGCAACGACGCGAAAGGACCCGAAATTCAACTCTGCCACGCGCTGTACGTTCATTCCAGCACAGGTTCAAAACTGTGCCTGAGCAGACTTCTTACCGCTCTCGCAATGTTGCAGGCTCCGTCCATCTCACCCCGCATTCCCAATTCTAACGCCATACACGACCTCCTCGAGCCGGCCCTAAGGTAGGAGTCCACAGGTTGAGAACCGGAGATCTGGCGGACCCAGCAACTGGCCACTTGTCGGGATACGCAACACCGAGGTACGCTCTCGCCTCTCGCCTCCCGACTGAAATGTGCAGGGCCACCGTCGACAACCCTCTACTGGTCCACGGTGTAATGCCTACCACAGACGACGTTACGCGTCCTAACTCGCAAATAAGTTTCAGACAAAACACAGTTAACATTTTACTCTTACTCTGATCCGTACATTACACCCACGAAGATCGTAAAGTTACTTTTGAATCGGCCTGTCTATGAATAGTGCTTAAACGAAAAGGTACAAAAAGTCGTAACAAATAAATTGGTTGAAATGTGCATCTGGCTCTTGGGATAACGTACTGAGACATCTGGCGGTGAGAATGTAACGTCCGGTGTGATCGTACGCGTATTCAGGAGACAAGCAGGCAGCTGCGTGTTCCTTTCATTTAGGGATCAGCGCAAACTGAGACGCGTGTGGAGGGACGTGACATTACACAGCGACGCGCACGTTCTACAACGTGCCGTGCACCTCCTCACACGTGTAGACATTGGGTGCCCACGGCGGTTGCCAACAGAATCTGTAATTTCAGTATTTTAAACATAGCTGCGCTACAGCAACGGTTCCACGTAATAAGATTAAAAGCAGCCGACCAGTTGCAAAGGATAAAGTAATCTTTACCTAGGTTTCGATAGATTTAAATCTATCTTCTTCAGAAGACGGCCTGAGGACAATGAACATCATAATTTATATTAAAAGGTCTGAAACATGAGTCAAGAATAAAGTATAACATATATTAGAAGCATCTTGTATTACAAAATGTGAGAAAGATTCCTGGTACTTACAGTATTACATTAACATGGAGTGATATGTCTTTGTCATTTTTACAAACAACTGCATAGCTCCATTAGTCCAAATAAAATATAGCCCTGAGTACAGGGTTTGTCAGACAAATAAAAATAAGTACATGGAAGTTGGCGAGCGCATAAGCGACTGAGTAAAATCGGCCAGCGTAGTAGCACTGCGGCCAGGGCAGGTGGCGCTCAGGTCGCGAACTATGCGCCGATTGGCGTACTGAAGTAACATATGAAATATCAATATTAAATGCGTCCTTAAATAGAGTGACAATAAATAAATGGAAAGAATTTAACACTCCCGTTATGACATTGTGGGAGCTATAGGAACAATAACGTAGATACATACATCAAAAAGGCAGGTGGCGCTTCCGCCGTGAATTAAATGCAGTGGCATAGACAGCCAGAATAAAAATTATATTACCATATTAGTGAAGCACACAGAACGTATATAAGTCAAAACTTTAAGAAAAATCAGTAATGGCTCTTCAAACATAAATTACGCAACCTGGTCCACATTCCAGTTAATACACATTTTAGAATAAGAGAAAATTACATGAGGGCCGATGTAGTGGCAGCCATACATCGTGAGAAAAACACATAATACAAAAGATAGTGAGCTGAAAGATTTCAAAGTGCATTATAGCTTCCTGAGCGAATAGATTACTGAGGTTACTAGCATTATTGGTATATATTAAACAGTACGGGTTTAAAGCCTTCGAAAAATTGTCTACAGGCAAGGTTCAACTGATCATTCAGTATATTGCCGTCTTTGAGCTCAAGATGTTTAAAAATAAATAACTCTTCCCACAGATCTAGTCTCCGTCCTTTGACTTGTCTGTGTAGGATAACCGTGTCTTCTAACTGTTTAGGCGTATGGCCGGCTATCAAGAGGTGTTCAGCGAAAGTAGAGTTGTGAATATTCATTCCTTTTTTACCTAATAGATGTTCTTTATATCGTGTTTTCACAGCTCTGCCTGTTTGACCAATATAATATGAGGGGCAGATATTACAGGTTAGTTTGTAAACACCTGAATTAGAAAACCAATCGCTGGCAATCGCTACTGACTGTACAAGATTTCTTTTTAAACTTATCTGTAGAGAAGGAGACGTTACTGTTATATTTTTTATTTAGAAGACGTTTAATCCTATACGATATGTTACCCAAGAAAGGGATGGAAATAATTTTTTTTAGTTTCTGTGGTATCTGTGGGGAGGTTATTTCTCAAAGTCGAACAATTTTGGGACATTTTCTTATTGAGCAGGTAATCGATCATATTCTGGTTGTACCCATTATTAACCGCAATCGCTTTGATGACATTCAATTCCTTTTTTTGATCCGCTGGCGATAGAGGAGTGGTTACCATTCGGTGAATGGCGGAATGAAAAAATGCCATTTTATGTGCTTTTGGATGAGTTGAGTCAGCAGGAATGATATTATCTGAATATGTTTCCTTGCGGAAGATATTGAAATGGAAGGTATTATCTTGTATAGAAATTGTTAAATCAAGAAAATTAAGTTCACGTTTATCATTTTGGAGTTCTTTTGTGAAGGAAATTTTTTCATGTAATCCATTGAAAGTATTAAAGAGATGCTCTAACTCATGGTCAGTGCCATCAAAAGCGATGAAGATGTCGTCAACATAACGTGCATAATAGCGGATTTTGTGGCGTAATTCTGAACTTGAATTGAAGAACGTTGTTTCCAGGGCGTTGATGAAAACCTCTGCTAGAATATCGGCGAGGGGGCTACCCATTGCTAGACCATCTGGCTGTACATACATTTTCCCGTTAAATGTGAAATAATTGTATTTTAAAATGACCTTAAGCAAACCAATGAGTTCCGCAATCTGAGTTTCACTTAATTTTTTATGCTTAAGAAGATTCTCTTTTACAAGGTCTTTCATCAACCGGGACATTTGTGTAAAGGCTGACGATGTCAAAGGACACCAGTCTAGTGTCAGGTGTACAACTTACAGATTGAATATTGTTAATTAATTCCTTACTGTTTTTTACAGAAAAGTTATTTTCAAATGTGAAAGCATCTTTAATTTTATAATGGAGGCGCCTAGCAAGTGTATGATGTGGACTGCCTAAACCATTCACTACAGGGCGGATCGGGTGATTTTGTTTGTGCAGTTTAAACTGACTTCTGAGCACGGGTGGTTTCGGGTTCATATTTATAAGCCCTTTCTTTTGAAACTTATTGAACAGGCTGACGGATTTAGTTAAAGTACGCCGGATTTCGGTTTGCAGTTCAGCAGTAGGATCTACAGTAACCTCAGTGATGTCGTTTTCCTCAAAAAACTTTACAGTCATCTCTATATATTCATTTTTATAAGCCACGACAACGGTGTTCCCTTTGTCACTCTTAGTGACTAAGGCGTCGTGCTCTCTAAGTTTATGATTAATGCTTTTTACTATACTATATTCGCTCGATTGCCCATTAGGGGATAATTTAATTTCTTTTTCTATTATGTTGTTACATTCGTAGGCACATTTGACTTGCTCCGTTTTCTCTAATTTCAGAGATTCTAAACCGATTTTTAGATCTACAATGAGATTACAAATAACTGGATATTTATCGAGTTTAGCAGGTAAGTTATATTTAAGGCCTTTACACAACAAGTCATTTTCAGCATGCGTAAAAGTAATATTGGTTTTATTTAGTACTCTATCGTAAAATAGGTGCTTGACACTATTGTCTGCTGTATTATCACTTTTACTTGTGGTCCTATTACTAAACTTCAAAAGCTTTCTTTCATGTCTAGTCTTGATTACTTCTTTACGATTAAAGAGCCATTCATTAATACTATTCCACAGGTGGTCAATTTGAAAATTACAAAGATCTTTAATGGCTTTAGTTAAAAATAGGTGTATACAGTAGGC
Organism: Schistocerca nitens; assembly: GCF_023898315.1. Lineage (NCBI taxonomy): Eukaryota > Metazoa > Arthropoda > Insecta > Orthoptera > Acrididae > Schistocerca > Schistocerca nitens. The sequence goes on along the minus strand of NC_064625.1, from coordinate 10,095,001 downwards.
TTCACTATTAAGAACATCTTTTTTTCTTGTACAAATTTACTGTGCTCTCCGAAATGACTAAATGCACTAGCTTCTTTTTAATAGAAGGAACTCTGTTACACTGTTTAAAGTTTACGTACGCCTTCACATAATCAGGGATAATGTCTTTCTCTAGGCACTGGTGATTAAAGTCAATAGCCATACTTACTTTCACAATTTTTAATTTGATGTCCATATACCTGGATGCAGCTTTTGACACCTCGGCAGGCAAGAATATCAGTATTTTAAACATAGCTGCGCTACAGCAACGGTTCCACGTAATAAGATTAAAAGCAGCCGACCAGTTGCAAAGGATAAAGTAATCTTTACCTAGGTTTCGATAGATTACTGTAGATCCTACTGCTGAACTGCAAAACGAAATCCGGCGTACTTTAACTAAATCCGTCAGCCTGTTCAATAAGTTTCAAAAGAAAGGGCTTATAAATATGAACCCGAAACCACCCGTGCTCAGAAGTCAGTTTAAACTGCACAAACAAAATCACCCGATCCGCCCTGTAGTGAATGGTTTAGGCAGTCCACATCATACACTTGCTAGGCGCCTCCATTATAAAATTAAAGATGCTTTCACATTTGAAAATAACTTTTCTGTAAAAAACAGTAAGGAATTAATTAACAATATTCAATCTGTAAGTTGTACACCTGACACTAGACTGGTGTCCTTTGACATCGTCAGCCTTTACACAAATGTCCCGGTTGATGAAAGACCTTGTAAAAGAGAATCTTCTTAAGCATAAAAAATTAAGTGAAACTCAGATTGCGGAACTCATTGGTTTGCTTAAGGTCATTTTAAAATACAATTATTTCACATTTAACGGGAAAATGTATGTACAGCCAGATGGTCTAGCAATGGGTAGCCCCCTCGCCGATATTCTAGCAGAGGTTTTCATCAACGCCCTGGAAACAACGTTCTTCAATTCAAGTTCAGAATTACGCCACAAAATCCGCTATTATGCACGTTATGTTGACGACATCTTCATCGCTTTTGATGGCACTGACCATGAGTTAGAGCATCTCTTTAATACTTTCAATGGATTACATGAAAAAATTTCCTTCACAAAAGAACTCCAAAATGATAAACGTGAACTTAATTTTCTTGATTTAACAATTTCTATACAAGATAATACCTTCCATTTCAATATCTTCCGCAAGGAAACATATTCAGATAATATCATTCCTGCTGACTCAACTCATCCAAAAGCACATAAAATGGCATTTTTTCATTCCGCCATTCACCGAATGGTAACCACTCCTCTATCGCCAGCGGATCAAAAAAAGGAATTGAATGTCATCAAAGCGATTGCGGTTAATAATGGGTACAACCAGAATATGATCGATTACCTGCTCAATAAGAAAATGTCCCAAAATTGTTCGACTTTGAGAAATAACCTCCCCACAGATACCACAGAAACTAAAAAAATTTATTTCCATCCCTTTCTTGGGTAACATATCGTATAGGATTAAACGTCTTCTAAATAAAAAATATAACAGTAACGTCTCCTTCTCTACAGATAAGTTTAAAAAGAAATCTTGTACAGTCAGTAGAGATTGCCAGAGATTGGTTTTCTAATTCAGGTGTTTACAAACTAACCTGTAATATCTGCCCCTCATATTATATTGGTCAAACAGGCAGAGCTGTGAAAACACGATATAAAGAACATCTATTAGGTAAAAAAGGAATGAATATTCACAACTCTACTTTCGCTGAACACCTCTTGATAGCCGGCCATACGCCTAAACAGTTAGAAGACACGGTTATCCTACACAGACAAGTCAAAGGACGGAGACTAGATCTGTGGGAAGAGTTATTTATTTTTAAACATCTTGAGCTCAAAGACGGCAATATACTGAATGATCAGTTGAACCTTGCCTGTAGACAATTTTTCGAAGGCTTTAAACCCGTACTGTTTAATATATACCAATAATGCTAGTAACCTCAGTAATCTATTCGCTCAGGAAGCTATAATGCACTTTGAAATCTTTCAGCTCACTATCTTTTGTATTATGTGTTTTTCTCACGATGTATGGCTGCCACTACATCGGCCCTCATGTAATTTTCTCTTATTCTAAAATGTGTATTAACTGGAATGTGGACCAGGTTGCGTAATTTATGTTTGAAGAGCCATTACTGATTTTTCTTAAAGTTTTGACTTATATACGTTCTGTGTGCTTCACTAATATGGTAATATAATTTTTTTCTGGCTGTCTATGCCACTGCATTTAATTCACGGCGGAAGCGCCACCTGCCTTTTTGATGTATGTATCTACGTTATTGTTCCTATAGCTCCCACAATGTCATAACGGGAGCGTTAATTTTTTTTTCTTTATTGTAATTTTAATCACCTCATACAAGGCGGGCTGGCAGCAGCTTAATACGCTGCTCTTCAGCCTTATGGGGTACAATAATATGATATAGGTGACACAGACAATACAAAAAATGGCGGGCAAAGAAAGTAGTTACAAAAAACAAAAAACAAGAAGCCGTTCACGTTGGACGATAAAAACACTAACACTTGTTGACACGGCGCACAAAACACGGAGAACGGCGACGGCACATGTGAACAGTTGAGTTGTAACTGCACGAAACACAAAACGAAGCACACACACTAGACACTGATGGCGATGATCTCCGGCGCGCGAATGTTCACTATGCGTGTGCGAGTCCGGCGACCTGCCGAGAGAGGAGGAGGAGGAAGGGGAGTGGGAGAGGGAGAGGGGAGAGCAGAGATGCCACGGGCAGGGGAGAAAGGGGGGAGGGAGGAAGGGGGAGGGGAAGCCCGGGGGGAAGAGGGGTGGAGGGAGGGGACGGGGGAAAAGGAAAGAGAAGGGAAGGGAAGGGAAGAGAAGGGAGGGAGGGAGGGTGCCTAAAGGAAAGGACACCGGAAGTGGGGGGTGGGGCAGGGTCAAAGTTGATAGGAGGGGTAGATGGAGGGGAGGAGGACATCATCAGGGAGGGGGAGCTGGTGGAAGCCACCTTGGGAGAGGGTAAGGAGGGTGGAGAGATGGAGACCAGGTGGGACGTGGGCATACAGGCGCGGCAGCGGGCGGGGGTGGGAGAGGATTGGGGAGACGAGCGGGTGAGGAGGATCGAGTTTGCGGGAGGTGTACAGGATCCGTATCCTTTCAAGGAAAAGGAGGAGGTGGGGGAAGGGGATGAGATCGTACAGGATCCGCTTAGGGGAGGGGAGACGGATGCGATAGGCGAGGCGGAGAGCATGGCGTTCAAGGATTTGGAGGGATTTATAAAAGGGAGGGGGGGGGCGGAGATCCAAGCCGGATGGGCATAACAAAGGATAGGGCGGATGAGGGATTTATAAGTGTGGAGGATGGTGGAGGGGTCCAGACCCCACGTGTGGCCGGAGAGGAGCTTGAGGAGACTGAGTCGGGAGTGTGCCTTGGCTTGGATTGTCCGGAGGTGGGGAGTCCAGGAGAGGCGACGGTCGAGGGTGACGCCAAGGTACTTAAGGGTGGGAGTGAGGGCGATAGGACGGCCATAGATGGTGATGTAGAAATCAAGGAGGCGGATGGAAGGGGTGGTTTTGCCTACAATGATCGCCTGGGTTTTGAAGGGATTGACCTTAGGCAACCACTGGTTGCACCAAGCGGTGAACCGGTCAAGATGGGATTGGAGAAGGTGTTGGGAGCGCTGTAGGGTGGGGGCAAGGGCAAGGAAGGCGGTGTCATCGGCAAACTGGAGAAGGTGGACGGGGGCTGACGGCGGCGGCATGTCCGCCGTGTACAAAAGGTACAGAAGGGGGGAGAGGACGGAGCCTTGGGGCACACTGGCAGAGGGGAAAAAGGTGTAGGCATCTGTGTTATGGACGGTGACATAGGAAGGACGGCGGGAGAGAAAGGAGCCGATCAGACGGACGTAGTTAACGGGAAGGGCGAAGGTTTGGAGCTTGAAGAGGAGACCGGAATGCCATACGTGGTCATAGGCACGTTCGAGGTCCAGGGAGAGGAAGATTGTGGAGCAACGGGAATTAAGCTGTTCGGAAAGGAGATGAGTGAGGTGAAGGAGAAGGTCGTCGGAAGAGAACGACGGCCGAAAGCCACACTGGGTAACGGGAAGGAGGCGGTGCTGGCGGAGATGCTGGTGGATGCGGCGGGTGAGGATAGATTCCAGGACCTTGCTGAAGACCGAGGTAAGGCTGATGGGACGGTAGGAGGAGACGGCGGACGGCGGTTTGCCAGGTTTAAGGAACATGAGGATACGGGAGGTTTTCCACAGGTCGGGGTAGTAACCGGTGGACAGGACTACATTGTAGAGCCTGGCCAGGGTGGAGAGGAAAGAGACAGGAGCTTCACGAAGGTGACGGTAGGTGACACGATCGTGACCAGGAGCGGTGTTGCGTTTCGTGCAGAGTGTAGCAATGAGATCCTGTGTAGTGATAGGGGCATTGAGTTCCGTGTGTGTAATGTTGTCCAAGTACTGGAAACCAGGAGCGAGGGGAGGGACAGAGGTGTCAGTTCGATCGCGGGTATCCGGGAAGAGGGAGTAATCGAACTGGGGATCATCGGGGATGGAAAATACATCGGAGAGGTAGGAGGCAAAGTGGTTGGCCTTACTAAGGGTGTCAGGGAAGGGGTGATCATCATGGAGGAGAGGATAGTAGGGGGAGGGTTTAGTTCCGGTAAGGCGACGGAAGGCTGACCAGAACTTGGACGAGTTGATTGGTAGGGTAGAATTTAAACGGGTGCATGTCTGTCGCCAGTCCCGGCTTTTCTTAGCCGCGAGCAAATTGCGAATGTGTCATTGGAGTTGCCGGTGGCGTCGTAGTGTGTCCGAGTCACGCGTGTGGAGGAAGGCACGGTAGAGACGGCGGGATTCACGGAGGAGGAGGACGGCCTGTGGGGGTAAGGTAGGACGGTGGGGGTGGATGGCGACAGTAGGGACGTGGGCCTCCACGGCCTCAGACAAGGTCTGCTGGAGAAAGGAGGCAGCATGGGTGACATCATCGGGGTGGTGGTAGGTGAAAGGGTGGCTATCGACCTGGGTGGAGAGGGTATCCCGGTAGACATTCCAGTCGGCACGGGAATAGTCGTGGACATACTTAGGGGGAGGGTCAGTATGAGGGTCGGGGCGAGGGCGACGACCGTCTGAAACGGTGAGGAGGACAGGGAGATGGTCGCTACCAATAGGCTTCAGGACATCCACCGTGATGCGGCCAAGGAGGTTGGGGGAGGAGAGGATAACATCAGGAGTGGAGTTGGATTCGGGACGGGTATGCTGGGGGATGGGGATGAGGTCGCCTTGAAGGGTGGAGAGGAACCGATGCCACCGCCGTAACTGGGCGGCGGAACGACTATGGATGTTGAGGTCGGCGGCGATCACATAGGAGGAGAAGGTACGGTCAATGTGGGAGAGGAAGTCGAAGGGAATAGGGGCGTTAGGGCGGACGTAGATGGTGGCGCAGGTAACGGTAAGGCCGGGGAAGAAGAGACTAAGGATCAGGTGTTCGGTGGGGTCGGAAAGGAGAGGTTGGAGCCGAACGGGGATCTGGCGGTGGTGACCAATGGCAACTCCGCCACGCGCAATTGGGAGGGGGTTATCGGAGCGGTGGAGGAGATAGGGTGAGGTGTGGATGGAGTGGTGGGGTTGGAGGAAGGTTTCATTGAGGAGGAAGGCATCCACGCAGTGGGTGGCAAGGGTGTGCAGGAAGAGGTTCTTGTTGGCGGAGAGGGAGCGGATATTGTTGAAAAGGATACGTTGCTGTCGCGCCATGACAGGGATTTAGACGAGGGTGTCAAGACGGGAGAAGGTGAAATGGGCCTGGTTGTTGGAGTAGGTGGCGAACATCTTCAGTTGGAAGATGGAACGGGCGGCAAGGGAGATCTGCTGGAGGGTGTGGGGGCGCTGAAAGGGATGAACATTTTGAAGGACGATGGTGATGAACCTGATGATGTCCTCAGCGGTGGGGGTGGGACGAAGGGAATTGCCAGGAGGGGTGGGGGCGTCCAGGGGACGGACAGGGACGGTGAGTTCAGGAGCGGTCGGAGGGGGTCAGGCCTTACACTTCTGGGAGTAGGTGGGATGAGGGAGGTTACAGGTATTACAGGAGGGGGGGGCTGGAGATTGGGGCACTGCCGTAAAAAGTGGGCTTGCCTACAGTGCGGGCAGGTGGGGGCCTCGCGGCACTCAGATGTTGGGTGCGCATTATACCGCAAGCACCTTTGGCAGCGGACGGGAGTGTTAAATTCTTTCCATTTATTTATTGTCACTCTATTTAAGGACGCATTTAATATTGATATTTCATATGTTACTTCAGTACGCCAATCGGCGCATAGTTCGCGACCTGAGCGCCACCTGCCCTGGCCGCAGTGCTACTACGCTGGCCGATTTTACTCAGTCGCTTATGCGCTCGCCAACTTCCATGTACTTATTTTTATTTGTCTGACAAACCCTGTACTCAGGGCTATATTTTATTTGGACTAATGGAGCTATGCAGTTGTTTGTAAAAATGACAAAGACATATCACTCCATGTTAATGTAATACTGTAAGTACCAGGAATCTTTCTCACATTTTGTAATACAAGATGCTTCTAATATATGTTATACTTTATTCTTGACTCATGTTTCAGACCTTTTAATATAAATTATGATGTTCATTGTCCTCAGGCCGTCTTCTGAAGAAGATAGATTTAAATCTATCGAAACCTAGGTAAAGATTACTTTATCCTTTGCAACTGGTCGGCTGCTTTTAATCTTAGAATCTGTAATCTTTGTCAAACGATTTTACAGAAACTATTCCCTAATTAATTTATTTAAATTTACCAGACGTAGTTGAATTTTTACTTGCACATAGGATTCAAACTCGAGAAAATGGATTCCATGTAGAACGTTCACTACCGATCGCATGCGGGCGAAGATGAAAAATTTCTAACATCCCTCATATCTCATAAACCTGTCGAGACATCGAAGCGGGATTTTGGCAAATGATAGCACACAAAGAGGAGAATATTTTGGCAAGCGATTCACACACAGCTTTATCAACGGCGGTATAGCAGAACCTATAGTTTTTGTTTTTTCAATCCACTATTGTAATTTTTAAGTCATCAACAGCTAGCGAAAGAATTTCCTAGTATGAAAATAAGCATGAAACTTCGGCTCTTGTGTTATTGAGAAACTATACAGGGAGTTTTTCTGTAAGCTATTATTGATCTCAGGTCGCAATTTGCTTGTTTAATAAGACACACTGATTCAGGATTCTGTCGTAATAGGTGACTTTGTTTCGGCAAAGACAGCAAAATTTAATGTGGCATTGTGCGCCACAATGCCGTCACGAAGCTCTGTTTACTAACTACAGTCAACTGTTCACTTACCAAAGTTTATACTGTCTTATTTGTTTACGCGGTGTACACATCATAGTCGCCAATGATGCTGTGTCGAACGTTGGTGCAAGATTTGTTTATAGGATTTCGCATGGCTCGCGGCTACTGTATTCCAGTATCCGTAATGTGGCTTGACACACCATCGACCATATACAACACAGACTGCGCATGGTCTATGTGACACAAACGTTCAACGACTTTACTGCCGACAGCAACATCGTTGGTGGCTGTGATATATACGTCACAGAATCGTACTATCTTTGATAGGTCAACGCAGTTGACTTTAGATAATAAACATATCCCCGTGCGAGTTCTATGAGCCATCGTGATATGTACAAGAAAGAGAATTATATGACTGACAATTCATGTTTCCTGCCTGCTTGTTTTTGACTGTGCCTAATCACATGTTAATTTGGAAATACAGAAGCGTCCGATCTTACCCGTCGGCTTTGACCCATGACGTCACAAATACCGCGGAAACGACCATAAACAACAATTCCAATATGGCGGATATAAAAACATCGAATACGTATTGTAAACACTGAAATACACAAGTTTCACAAAAAGCCTAATGACTGTAACGGGACAAGCGTGGGAAATTGGGGGTTTTTGGGTGGGGAGAAACTAAATATGTCGTTATGCGGTGGGGGGAGTCTGCAGTGCCCCCCCATCCCCCCACAGGCTTCATTAGTGTCAAATCAATATTTTCGAATCATAGGCGGCCGCTGCCGCGGCCGCATTCCAAAAAAAAAAAAACTCCCAACCTAACCTCAAGTGGGCTACGCTACAGATCAATATGTTCATCAAATTGCTTCATATTACGTATACATGTTCTTTAAACAAGAGTACATCAAACCATGTATTAGGTTTTCCGCGCCGTAATGACGTCACACACCACAACACGCTTACGTCACGGGTCAAAGCCGACGAGTAAGATCGGACCTTTCTGTTGACCCGTTAATTTAAAGGTATGTAATACTACAGGGCAGTATATTGATTTACTTTACCCGTGTGTTTAAATATGTAGTTATGCGAAGTAATGATTTCTCTCTCTCCTTAGTTTACAGAATTCGATAAAGGGATAATATAGTCCCGAAATATGTTCTGTTACTTAATTATTGATATAATACACAATGTAGAAAGGCTCTATTCAGTGCGTTGTAATAATTTTGGGAACAGGGAAAGGTCAGATTCCACCCATGTGCTTTGACCCAGAACGTCATTTTTCGACTAAAAACGATCGTTTACCTGCTTACTAAGACAACCTCAGATAAAATTTAATAATAGGCCGATTACAGTTTTCAACATGGCGGCTGTAAGACCATTATGGTCGAAAACAAACGTAAGGTTTTCAATCGGCTAAGAAAATAAATTAACGGGACACCATCGGAAATGAGATGTTTTGGTCGGGGACAAACTAAAAAAGGTTAATAAGCCGAAGATGTATCAAAACAACCAAAAAACTGGAAAATAAGACACACGAATTGATCTAGAATAAATGAAACGAAACTGTACAGAAAAAACTGCGATCGAGTAATTTGCTTGACTTACATAGCTTAAACGAAAAAAGAAATACACACACACACACACACACACACACACACACAATTACCAAAACGAGATAATGTAAAAATGACACACACGATTTTCTCTACAATAAACCGAGCCAAAAATTACAAAAATCGGACATTTGCAATCGAATTCTTCTCTTGATCTGTATAGCTCAAACGAAGACAGGGATACCACACACACTCCCAGAAAACGACGACTTAATAGAAAAGCAACACACACAAAAATTCATCCAGACGAACCAAAAGAAAATATATAAAAAATAATTTGGAATCGCAGTAGAAACGAAAATTAAGAGGTCAAAAACCGAAAACAAAAAACTAATAACCAAAAACTCACTCCCATTCAACCAAATCGTTACTACAAATTACATAAAAAAATAAATCTCCACCGCAAAAGTGAGACGCCAATAACAAAAATACGACTCCTTAAAGATCAGTCGAAACCATATACGCAGCTCCACAACGTCACTTTCGAAAAAAACACCAAAATTTTGGTAAAATCCTAAATTATCAATAACATTACTTCTTCACTCACGACGATTTGAGCTATACACATAGGTTCCTAACTTCACCCTCAACAAACTTGCCACATTACAAAAAACAGCCTAATAATTGTAAGAAAACACATATTTATAATTAGTGTTCGTTTTGCTCGCAACTTTTCGTCTTAAGTTCCTGCATAACCTTACCCTCGGAAATCGTGTCAAATATAGAAACAGCCAAATATTTGTGAGAAAAAATAGAACTGTAATCGCCAATAGATTCTAGATCGAAAATTTAAGCTATGCTCCCAGGTTGTACCCAAGCAATACCCACATGTAGTACGTCACGGGATAAACAGCATAGTTTATAAATATGATAGATTACACAAACAACTAAGACAACCGCACATAACATTTAATAACAGGCCACTTACATCTTTTGCAGCGTAAACTGATGACATCATATAGGACGACATGGGTCAAAGCAGATGGGTGTAATGGGACCGTGCCCTTAATCCTGATTTTATGTATGTATGTTTATTCTGTAGCACATAAATAGCGATGTTCTGAGTTGTTTGAACGACATACTTTCTATTGCTTCAGTTATTACACAAACTTTATCAGCATTATTCGTAATGAATTTTGCTTTGACCATTAAATAAACTTCTTCATTGCTAGATACTTAATTCTGATACTAAACGCCTATTTTTTGTATCACCGGGGACATTACTGGTTGAGCAAAGTATACAATAAAATACGCACACTTCTGCACTCGTTTTTTTCTGTTTTTCTTCGTCAGACTTCCGTCTGGTCCACCGTCAATACCTCTCCTGATCCAATCTCTTCATGTCACACTTGCAACCTGCATCCTTAGTTATATGCCGGATGTATTCCAATCTCTGTATTCCTCTACAGTTTTTACCCTCTACAACGCCCTCTAGTACCAAGGAAGTTATTCCCTGATCTCTTAACAGATGTCCTATCATCCTGTCCCTTCTTCTTGTCACAGTTTTCCTTATATCCCTTTCCTCGCCGATTCTGCTGAGAACCACCTCATTCCTTATCAGTCCACCTAATTTTTAGCATTCTTCTGTATCGCTACATCTCCAGTGCTTCTGATCTGGTTTCCTCACTACCATACAATGCTGTGCTCCAAACGTATATCCTCGGAAATTTCTTCTTCAAAATAAGATCAATGTTTGATGCCAATAGACTTCTCTTGGCCAGGAATGTCCTACGGTCTGCTTTTTATGTTATTGTTTCGTCCCTTATGTGCAATTTTGAATCCTTCTACTTCGTGGTCCTAATTTCGATGTTAAGTTTCTCGGTATTCTCATTTCTGCTATTCCTCGTTACTTTCGTCTTTCTCAATCCATATTCTGTACTGGTTAGACTGTTCATTCCGTTCAACGGGTCTGCAATTCTTCCTCACGTTTACTGAGGGTAGCAATGTAGCCAACGAATCTCTTGGTATCCTTTCACCGACTCTCTAATCTTTCTTTTACTTCAGTCATTGCTGCTTCGATGTATAGACTGAACGGTAGGGGCGGAAGACTGCATCTTTTACATTTCGTTCTTGGCCTTCCACTCTTATTGTTCCCTCTTGCTTCTTTTATATTCTGTGTATTATTCCCCCTCCCCTTTGCATTTACTTCTATTTTTCTGGACCTTTCGAATGTCTTGTACGATTTTACGTTGTCGAACGCTTTTTCTAGGTTGACAAATCCTACGAGCGTGTCTTGATTTTTCTTAATCAGAACTGCCTCTTTGGTGCCTTAACCTTTCCTAAAGCCAAACTGACCATCTAGCCTATTCTACATGTTCCTTTTCCATTCTTCTGTATATTATTCTTATCGACAGCTTGGATACACGACTGTTTTGTTTTTATCTTTATTTTACACGCCTCATTTCGTAGGATGAAATAAAGGTGCATATCTTCACCGTCATTGAACGAGTCGGTACATGAAATTATCAGAAAAGTTACGGGAATCCTATGCAGACGACAAACTGTTGAGTATATATTACCATTGTCGACAACATAACGGAGATATTGACTTATTTCCAGGAAATCCTCTACGAAATGGAAGAAATGAGCCTTAAGGAAATTCTTCAGCTCGGACTTGAAAGTGAGGGGCCACTGCTAATGTTTTTGAAATTTTTGTGGATGCAGAAGAATATGCGGGCGTTACTGTAGAAGAGTTGAGGAGGTGCGATGCAAAAGCAGCCTGTCAGCTGATTGTGCGAAGGTCAATTAAGCGAGGTGGATTTCCGCTAGACGAATATGGGGCAATATCCACAGCAGCAGAAAAGCATTTAATGGGAGAAGTTTTCGTTGCGAATAGTAAGGCAGGGAAGAGAGTGAGCTGCTGGGAAGAGCCCGGTAACAGCGATGTCCTCGTCAGGATCGACTGCAAACCAAAGACAAGAAGAATAGTTAAAGTGTATGTGCCAACGTCGTAAGCAGAAGGAGTAATAGAGGGAGGTCAGTATATGAGGATACTGAGCAAGTAACTCAGGAAATAACGGGAGATGAAAATGCAGGGCACTCTGGATGGTCAGCACAGTTTCGCAATGAGTCGTCATTATAGACTTAGGTAGAGGCAGGTTGTGTGGTTTACGTGTCGTGAGCAGACAAGGCGACACAGCCTGCGGTGCGTTCTTGTTTGTTCTGCGTTTAGTGTTGGCGTTCTAAACGCCACACAGGGTTACCAGGTGTCTGCCAGTCGTGTAGTCTAGTGTAGTGTGCGGTCTCAGAGGATCTCTCAGCAAGGCTGGTATTTACGTGCCTTCGTTGTGTCTTGTATGGAGTATACAGAAGCCGCAGACCATCTTATATGTACTGTGAATGCGGAGGTGTGTGTGTGTGTGTGTGTGTGTGTGTGTGTGTGTGTGTTACTGCTTCATGTTGAATTGAAACTGCTGGACGGATTTGGATGAAATTTGGAATGGCCATAGCTTATGCCCTGAATTAACACATAATAACCGTGAATAAACAGATAGTACGTACCTATCTATCAAAGGGGTGGGGTGAAAAATTTAAGTATAGTCCACGACGCGCGAATACTGGTACTGCATTCGTCCAGTATTTGAGAACGAGAGGACTTAGTGAGTTTCAACAGACTTCACACTTAATTTCAATCCTTTACGAGACTTTGTCTCGCTGACAACTCTCACAAAATAATGACAAGAAAGAAGTTTGCCGGGCGAAGTGGCCGAGCGGTTCTAGGCGCTACAGTCTGGAACCGCGCGACCGCTACGGTCGCAGGTTCGAATCCTGCCTCGGGCATGGATGTGTGTGACGTCCTTAGGTTAGTTAGGTTTAAGTAGTTGTAAGTTCTAGGGGACTGATGACCACAGCAGTTAAGTCCCATAGTGCTCAGAGCCATTTGAACCATTTCAACCAAAAAGTTTATCACTAAGTACTTTTTCGCATGAAGCATGACGTTTTAACTTACTACTTTCTTACTAATGACTGTATTCGTGACACATTTTGCAGGCAGTGTCCACATACATCACTGCACGTACCAGAAAAATTACATAGTTCAGGAGATATGACGTCACAAACATCGGGCTGCGTGGAAGTTAAACTGCAGGCCGAAATTCGCTGGAGATACACATTTATATTCTAGATTACATATAAATGGGTAATCGATTATGTAATTACAAAAATGATTCAAATGGCTCTGAGCACTATGGGACTTAACTTCTGAGGTCATCAGTCCCCTAGAACTTAGAACTACTTAAATCTAACTAACCTAAGGACATCACACACATCCATGCCCAAGGCAGGATTCGAACCTGCGACCGTAGCGGTCGCGCGGTTCCAGACTGTAGTGCCTAGAACCGCTCGGCCACTCCGGCCGGCATGTAATTACATCTGAATGTGATAATTGTGCAGTATTCTGTCACTCAGTCATTGTACATGTGGATACCGCTGGTGCTCTTCTAACCACACACGCACACTCCAGCCGAGCGGTCTAAGGCGCTGCAGCCATGGACTGTGTGGCTGGTCCCGGCGGAGGTTCGAGTCCTCCCTCGGGGATGTGTGTGTGTGTGTGTGTGTGTGTTTGTCCTTAGGATAATTTAGGTTAAGTACTGTGTAAGCTACACACACATTTGAACATTTTTTGAACGCACACTCCGAGCTGTGCGACACGTTGCGTTGTCCTGCTGGTAGATGACATCGTGCCGAGGAATTATTAACTGCGTGTAGGGCTGGATGTGGTCCATAAGGATAGATGCATGCTTGTGTCGGTTCACTGTGCCTTCGAAAATGACAAGATCATCCAGCGAACGGCACGAAAACATTCCCCAGGCCGTAACGCTCCCTCGTCCGGCCAGGACGTTTACGACCTGTCGGCAGGGAGTTCGCTTTCAGACGTTCCAAGCCGACGGAGCATAAAGCGCCATTCGTGTGCAAACGCCTCGTGTCGGTGCTCACTGCACGCCCAGCCGCAGCACCGCGGCGCCAACTGCAGCTCTCGTCGCCGATGAACGGCAGTCGGCACGGGTGCACGAACGAGGCGCCTGCTGCGCCGGCACACAGCCAGCAGCGCCGGCCGAAGTGGCCGAGCGGTTCTAGGCGCTGCAGTCTGGAACCGCGAGACCGCTACGGTCGCAGGTTCGAATCCTGCCTCGGGCATGGATGTTTGTGATGTCCTTAGGTTAGTTAGGTTTAACTAGTTCTAAGTTCTAGGGGACTAATGACCTCAGCAGTTGAGTCCCATAGTGCTCAGAGCCATTTGAACCATTTTGAACCACACAGCCAGCAGCGTTCGCCGAACTGTCCTCCAGGAGACACTGCTGGCAGCCCCCTCGGTTCACCTGGGCGGTCAGTTGTTAAACAGCTGCAGTCTGTTCGCCTGTACGAGTCTCCGCAGCCGTCGTTCAGCCCTGTCTGTCGTCTGTGGGCCGCGGTGCACTACAGTTGGCTCGGTGCCGGTTTTGGGTAGCGCCATTTTGCCATGGACGGTATACTTGAACCACGACGGCACGTGGACAGGCTACGTAGTGAGCCGCTTTCTACATCTACATCCATACTCCGCAAGCCACATGACGGTGTGTGGCGGAGGGTACCTTGAGTACCTTTATGGGTTCTCCCTTCTATTCCAGTCTCGTATTGTTCGTGGAAAGAAGGATTGTCGGTATGCCTCTGTGTGGGCTCTAATCTCTCTGATTTTATCCTCACGGTCTCTTCGCGAGATATACGTAGGAGGGAGCAATATACTGCTTGACTCCTCGGTGAAGGTATGTTCTCGAAACTTTAACAAAAGCCCGCACCGAGCTACTGAGCGTCTCTCCCGCAGTCTTCCACTGGAGTTTATCTATCATCTCCGTAACGCTTTCGCGATTACTAAATGATCCTGTAACGAAGCGCGCTGCTCTCCGTTGGATCTTCTCTCTCTCTTCTATCAACCCTATCTGGTACGGATCCCACACCGGTGAGCAGTATTCAAGCAGTGGGCGCACAAGTGTACTGTAACCTACTTCGTTTGTTTTCGAATTGCATTTCCTTACGATTCTTCCAATGAATCTGTCTGGCATCTGCTTTACCGACGATTAATTTTATATGATCATTCCATTTTGAATCACTCCTAATGCGTACTCCCAGATAATTTATGGTATTAACTGCTTCCAGTTGCTGACCTGCTATATTGTAGCTAAATGATAAGGGATCTTTCTTTCTATGTATTCGCAGCACGAAAGCAAATGATGGTGCCTTTTGGACGTGAGACAAACCGCTCCGTCTGCGCATTACGACAAAGACTGCATTTCGCTTCCCCCCCCCCCCCCCCCATCCAATGCTAGTGTTGCCACATGACGTGTGCGAGTGGTTGTTCCAAGTTGACGGCAAACATAGGGGGGTGGGCCTCACATTGTGACTGGGCCGTTTCGTAGTAAATAAATTCCAGCCCACACGAACGTATGGGTGCTTTTTTCGCAAAATTAACGAAAAAAGATTTCGTGACCTTGTAGTCTGTAAACCAAATTAAAACGAAAAAAAAAAACAGGGCTGAAATACCATCAGGAACTTCTCTAATAGCTATTTGGCAATCGTTCGAAATCACTTTTTTTCCTTCTTCCACGGTTTCGTCGTCAAATGGTGTGCTACGACGGCGAGGGCTCCCGTCATCTTCAGCGACTTTCCGACCTCCTCCGAAACGCGCATACCTCTCGTAAACCCTCATTTACTTATAAGAGTGTCACCAATATTTACCGTTTCTAAAACTTTGCTGCGCTTCATTCCTGTCTGATACCAAAATGTAATACTAATAATCTCGTCCACATTTACACAAAATTATCACCGATACTACCAACACACATCTAACCATTCTGACAGCTCGCAACAGACCAAGTATCCGATAACGCTAATTCTGTAAACACATTTTCCAGACATACTTACCTACGCAAGAACGAAAAATCACGCGAATCAGTCTAATAAAACATGCGAAATAACGAAATTCGCGTTACTTTTTGAACACACACTTGCATTTAAATGTTTAAATTTCAGGGCTAACTTTTGTTGTTGTTGTGGTCTTCATTCCTGAGACTGGTTTGATGCAGCTCTCCATGCTGCTGTATCCTGTGAAAGCTTCTTCATCTCCCAGTACCTACTGCAACCTACATCCTTCTGAATCTGCTTAGTGTATTCATCTCTTGGTCTCCCCCTACGATTTTTACCCTCCACGCTGCCCTCCAATACTAAATTGGTGATCCCTTGATGCCTCAGAACATGTCCTACCAACCGATCCCTTCTTCTGGTCAAGTTGTGCCACAAACTCCTCTTCTCCCCAATCCTATTCAATAGCTCCTCATTAGTTATGTGATCTACCCATCTAATCTTCAGCATTCTTCTGTAGCACCACATTTCAAAAGCTTCTATTCTCTTCTTGTCCAAACTATTTACCGTCCATGTTTCACTTCCATACATGGCTACACTCCATACAAATACTTTCAGAAACGACTTCCTGACACTTAAATCTATACTCGATGTTAACAAATTTCTCTTCTTCAGAAACGCTTTCCTTGCCATTGCCAGTCTACATTTTATATCCTCTCTACTTCGACCATCATCAGTTATTTTGCTCCCTAAATAGCAAAACTCCTTTACCACTTTTAAGTGTCTCATTTCCTAATCTAATTCCCTCAGCATCACCCGACTTAATTTGACTACATTCCATTATCCTCGTTTTGCTTTTGTTGATGTTCATCTTATATCCTCCCTTCAAGACACCATCCATTCCGTTCAACTGCTCTTCCAAGTCCTTTGCTGTCTCTGACAGAATTACAATGTCATCGGCGAACCTCAAAGTTTTTATTTCTTCTCCATGGATTTTAATACCTACTCCGAATTTTTCTTTTGTTTCCTTTATTGCTTGCTCAATATACAGATTGAATAACATCGGGGAGAGGCTACAACCCTGTCTTACTCCCTTCCCAACCACTGCTTCCCTTTCGTGTCCCTCGACTCTTATAACTGCCATCTGGTGTCTGTACAAATTGTAAATAGCCTTTCGCTCCCTGTATTTTACCCCTGCCACCTTTAGAATTTGAAAGTTGATGCATCAACTTTTAGCCAATAAAATAACATGGAAGCTAAGGGTCTCAAAAATGGCAGTGGATTAAAGAACTTGCAGCCTTTCATATATTTTATGGTCATTAATCTAATTGTTTTTATTATTATTACATTAAAATGTTTATACGGGTATATTAGGTTGGTGCAAAACTACGTGTCGTTTTCCTTTTGCGTGTTGGTATGGCGATGGTTATGCCTTTACTTATCGACTCATTTTTATTTGTAGTTCACTCTTGCTACTTGAGTACATATATTGTCATGTCGTCATTTGGAGCTGTCAACGCTAGAAAATGAAGTGCCAAGTGGAGAAATCGGAACATTTCCGACATTCGCCTGTTTAAGTTCAGTAGAAGGGTGACAGCAGCGGAGGCAGCCAGAAACATTTGTGCCGTGTGTGGGGATAACGGCATTGTAGAGACCACGCCAAGAAAATAAGTTTCTCGTTTTGAGGAGGATGGTTTGGACGTAATTGACTCTCAACGTTCAGGAGACCTACGGCGTTCGATGAAAATCTTTTAAACGTTTTAATCGACAATGTCTCAAGTCGATGAACTCGAGAACTGGCAAACATGATGAACTGCGCGCTCTTTCCACCATCGTCCGACATTTGCATGCAGTGGGGAAAGTTGAAAAACAGGGTTTATGGATACCGCATGCTCTTCGTCACGAAAATCAGCGTGTGGCCGTATGTGCATATCTGCTTACGCATCAATTGGCTCGTGAACAATACCGACCATTACCATCCCGTATCGTCAGTGGTGACGATAAATGGTGTATTTATGTTAACACAAGAAAAGGAAAGGAAAGAAGTGGTTGAGCCCAAACAAAGCAGTAACTCCCCGCACGAAGATCTGCGCACATGCACAAAAGATCATGTTATACATCGGGTGGAAGAGTGACGGTATGGTGTACTACGAATTGCTTCCGCGAGTTGTGATCATCACTGCCGACGTTTATTGTCAACAAGTGAGACGTTCTGCAGGCGCAGTCCGAGAACAACGACCAGGATGGCTGCGCGAGGTGACGCTGCCCGCTCGCATTCTGCTAGACTGACGAAAAACGCTACACAGGTTTACACCTTTTCCGCTCTGTGTCGAGCAGCCTTCAAGGAACTTTATTTCCAAACGAAAATGCGCTCCGAACGTGGCTCGACGAGTTCTTCGCCAGTGAACTATATATCACTGATGACTGAAGCCTCTATTATGTGTATCTGTTGTGTTTACTGAACTTGGAAGAACGCTTCGAAGTTATGCACCAACCCAGTATTTGATCGTTATCAAAATTGTGCGCTCTGTAGCACATTCAAAATGCGAATGTTGGACGCTATTTTTGTGAGGAAGGGCGGGTGAGGGGCTTTGGATGGGGAGCTAGGAGTGGGGGGAGGTGAAGACAGCTACAGAAACACAATACAGTTTTCCGTGACCACCTCCAGAAACGAGAGCGCAGTCCGCCTCCGGTCATCAAAGCAGCACTGATGCATTCTCTGAGCTGTTCCAGTCTTCATGGCAGTGGAAGTACATAAAAGCGGTCCTTAATATACCCCCAGAGGGAAAAGTCACCAGGTCAGGTGACCGGTGGGCGGTGGGAGGGGGGGGGGGGGAGGAGGACAGGGAGAACCTCTGGAGGCACGTCACGTGCCCCACTGCGCCCTGTCCCCTGTCCAGCGATGCTGGAGTTCATCATTTGGGCGTCTCGATGCTCCAGTGATGGGGTGCGCCGTCTTGTCGGAAGATCAAATTCTCGGAATCGACAGTCAGTTGTGGAAAAAACTAAGACTTCAAAATTTCAAAATAGGAGGTAACAGTCGCAGTGATAAGAAAAACGGCCCTTACAGCTTCGACTGTGAAATTGCACAGAAAACATTAACTTTCGGCGAATTTCGTTCACTCGTAACAATTCGTCAGGATTTTCAATCCGTGCACCACAATTTCGTGAGGATTTTCAGTTCATGCGCTAGAAAATGGAGTGCCATGTGGAGAATCATGAGTAGAAAGAAATTTCACTCTGCAGCGGAGTGTGCGCTGATATGAAACTGCCTGCCAGATTAAAGCTGTGTTAGGAGACGAGGTACTGGCAGAAGTAAAGCTGTGAGGACGGGGCGTGACTCGTGCTTGGGTAGCTCCGATGGTAGAGCACTTGCCCGCGAAAGGCAAACGTCCCGGCACACACTTTCAATCTGCCAGGAAGTTTCAAGTCATGAGTACTTTCAGTGTCTCCAGATAAATTGAAGGTTGCTTCGTCGCTGAACATCATTTTGTAGGCGGAATGTTCATCCTCGAGTGCCTTCTGAATTTCGCTGCGAAATTGTAGGCACCGGCTTTTATTTGTTCCACGAGCTACAGACGTTACGGTTGGAAATGTAACCGTCTCCGCAAAATCTCCCGTACGCTTTGCTGCGGTGTTCAAAGTTTGTGGCATGCACTAGCCGTTGAATACTTTGGACTGCGTACGAAATTTTCTCTCGCATTCTCCCCGATTGAACCTGGCACACTTTGTCAACCGGTATTTTCAGTTTACAGACGCACCCAGTGTTCCAAAATTGTCGACACGAACGCACGATGCTCTGTTTACATTGCTGTTCTTTTCCGTAACCCCTTCTGAATGCACGCTGCGCTGTTGTAACAGATACACATGTCGCATGTAAATAATAATAATAATAATAATAATACCCGTGGAGGCCCGGGAAAAGAATAGGCCTCCGGTATGTTCTGCCAGTCGTAAAAGGCGACGAAAAGAACAAACCACTAATAGGGCTAACCCCCCTTTAGTGTGATTAGTTGGTTCAGGACAGAACTAAAGAAGCCTCGGACAAGCGCCGTCATGGTCGGGGACGACGCTTGAACCCTATGCCCGCCCACAATGGTAACGACACTGCTAGCCAACAGGAAAATGATTTAAATCCAAATAGAGGTGTTTTGCAGGATATGCTTCCTGCAACCACCCTAGAAGGAAAACAAAGACAGAGGATGAGATGGTCAGATGAAGTTAATCGACACCTCATGTTCTGTTATTACCAAGCAACAAACCTAGGAACCAACACAACTGGATACAGATCACAAGTATACACAACATTTATTACCAGATACCCAGAATTAAAATTTTTAACAGAACAAAGACTAGCTGATCAGATCCGTGTAATAATCAAAAATAACAGGATACCCCAGTCAGAATTAGAAAACATCAAACAACAAGTACAACAAATACTGGAACAAAATAATGTGCAATCAGAAGAAGAAGAAAATACAGTAATGGACTCAAACATCCCAGAGCAAACAAACAAAGAACAACACGCACCAATTAACCAATCAGAGGAAAACGAAATCTTAAGACAGCCACCAGAACAAGCACAAATAGAACACGAAGTGACACACATGTTAGATATAGAAGAAAAATTTCAGCTGACATATATAGAATACAAAGACACAAATACAGACATAAGACCATTCTTGCATAGACCACCAAATAACCCACAAGTCGAAGCAACAATAAAAACTATCAATACAATCATACACAACAAAATAAATGAAAACACAACTATGGAAGAGTTACAACTACTGGTTTATATAGGAGCACTCACTACACTAAATATACACACTAGACAGAGATCAGAACCAACCAACACACAGAAGAAACCCACAAAACCAGCATGGCAACACAGGCTACAGATCAGAATAGAAAAACTGAGAAAAGACATCGGACAGCTAACACAATTTATAAGAAATGAAATCTCGGAAAAAAACGAAAAAGGTTAGGTAAAATCTCACAACAAGAAGCGACAGAGCAATTAGACGAAAAGAAGCAGAAATTACAAGCATTAGCCAAACGACTCAGAAGATACAAAAAAAGTGAAAATAGAAGGAAACAAAACCAAACATTCAACACAAACCAAAAGAAATTTTACCAGACAATAGATAACACACACATTAAAATAAACAATCCACCAAACATAACAGACATGGAACACTTCTGGAGCAGCATATGGTCTAACCCGGTACAACATAACAGGCATGCACGGTGGATACAAGCAGAAACAGACACATACAAGATGATACCACAAATGCCTGAAGTGATAATTTTGCAGCATGAAGTCACCCAAGCAATTAATTCTACTCACAATTGGAAAGCCGCTGGAAATGATAAAATAGCAAATTTCTGGTTAAAGAAGTTCACCCCAACACATTCACATCTAACTAAATTATTTAACAGTTACATTGCAGACCCATACACATTCCCTGATACACTTACACATGGAATAACTTATCTGAAACCTAAAGATCAAGCAGACACAGCGAACCCAGCTAAATATCGCCCCATAACATGCCTACCGACAATATACAAAATATTAACTTCAATCATTAAACAGAAATTAATGACACATACAACACAGAACAAAATTATAAATGAAGAGCAAAAAGGCTGTTGCAAAGGAGCACGAGGATGTAAAGAGCAACTGATAATAGATGCAGAGGTGACATATCAAGCTAAAACTAAACAAAGGTCGCTACACTACGCATACATTGATTACCAAAAAGCTTTTGATAGTGTACCCCACTCATGGTTACTACAAATATTGGAAATATACAAAATAGATCCTAAATTGATACAGTTCCTAAACATAGTAATGAAAAATTGGAAAACCACACTTAATATCCAAACAAATTCAAATAATGTCACATCACAGCCAATACAGATTAAGCGTGGAATATACCAAGGAGACTCATTAAGTCCTTTCTGGTTCTGCCTTGCTCTGAACCCACTATCCAACATGCTAAATAATACAAATTATGGATACAATATTACTGGAACATACCCACACAAAATCACACATTTGCTATACATGGATGATCTAAAACTACTGGCAGCAACAAATCAACAACTCAACCAATTACTAAAGATAACAGAAGTATTCAGCAATGATATAAGTATGGCTTTTGGAACAGACAAATGTAAGAAAAATAGCATAGTCAAGGGAAAACACACTAAACAAGAAGATTACATATTGGATAACCACAGCGACTGCATAGAAGCGATGGAAAAAACGGATGCCTATAAATATCTAGGATACAGACAAAAAATAGGAATAGATAATACAAATATTAAAGAAGAACTAAAAGAAAAATATAGACAAAGACTAACAAAAATACTGAAAACAGAATTGACAGCAAGAAACAAGACAAAAGCTATAAATACATATGCCATACCAATATTGACCTACTCATTTGGAGTAGTGAATTGGAGTAACACAGACCTAGAAGCACTCAATACACTTACACGATCACAATGCCACAAATATAGAATACATCACATACATTCAGCAATAGAAAGATTCACATTAAGCAGAAAGGAAGGAGGAAGGGGATTTATCGATATAAAAAACCTACATTATGGACAGGTAGACAATTTAAAAAAATTCTTTATAGAACGAGCAGAAACTAGCAAAATACACAAAGCAATCACTCATATAAATACATCGGCTACACCACTACAATTTCATAACCACCTCTACAACCCTTTAGACCACATAACATCAACAGATACGAAGAAAGTAAATTGGAAAAAGAAAACACTTCATGGCAAGCACCCGTATCATCTAACACAGCCACACATCGATCAAGACGCATCCAACACATGGCTAAGAAAAGGCAATATATACAGTGAGACAGAAGGATTCATGATTGCAATACAGGATCAAACAATAAACACCAGGTATTACAGCAAGCATATTATTAAAGATCCCAATACCACAACAGATAAATGCAGACTTTGTAAACAACAAATAGAAACAGTAGATCACATCACAAGCGGATGTACAATACTAGCAAATACAGAATACCCCAGAAGACATGACAATGTCGCAAAAATAATACATGAACAGCTTGCCTTACAACATAAACTTTTAAAACAACAAGTTCCTACATACAAGTATGCACCACAAAATGTACTGGAGAATGATGAATACAAATTATACTGGAACAGAACCATTATAACAGATAAAACAACGCCACATAACAAACCTGACATCATACTCACCAATAAAAAGAAGAAATTAACACAACTAATCGAAATATCCATACCCAATACAACAAATATACAAAAGAAAACAGGAGAAAAAATTGAAAAATACATCCAACTGGCTGAGGAAGTCAAGGACATGTGGCATCAGGATAAAGTTGACATCATACCAATTATACTATCAACTACAGGAGTCATACCACACAATATCCACCAGTACATCAATGCAATACAGCTACATCCAAACATATATATACAACTACAGAAATCCGTAATTATTGATACATGTTCAATTACCCGAAAGTTCCTAAATGCAGTATAACACATACCGTACAGTTAATAGGAAGTGACGCTTGATCAAGGTCCGCGTCACTTTCCATTCTCAACCAGACTTAACGTCTGAGAAAGTAAAGAAGTAATAATAATAGTACTGGAACATACCAATACAAAATCACACATTTGCTATACATGGATGATCTAAAACTACTGGCAGCAACAAATCAACAACTCAACCAATTACTAAAGATAACAGAAGTATTCAGCAATGATATAAATATGGCTTTTGGAACAGACAAATGTAAGAAAAATAGCATAGTCAAGGGAAAACACACTAAACAAGAAGATTACATATTGGATAACCACAGTGGCTCCATAGAAGCGATGGGAAAAACAGATGCCCATAAATATCTAGGATACAGACAAAAAATAGGAATAGATAATACAAATATTAAAGAACTAAAAGAAAAATATAGACAAAGACTAACAAAAATACTGAAAACAGAATTGACAGCAAGAAACAAGACAAAAGCTATAAATACTTATGCTATACCAATATTGACCTACTCATTTGGAGTAGTGAATTGGAGTAACACAGACCTAGAAGCACTCAATACACTTACACGATCACAATGCCACAAATAAAGAATACATCACATACATTCAGCAACAGAAAGATTCACATTAAGCAGAAAGGAAGGAGGAAGGGGATTTATCGACATAAAAAACCTACATTATGGACAGGTAGACAATTTAAGAAAATTCTTTATAGAACGAGCAGAAATTAGCAAAATACACAAAGCAATCACTCATATAAATACATCGGCTACACCACTGCAATTTCATAACCACTTCTACAACCCTTTAGATCACATAACATCAACAGATACGAAGAAAGTAAATTGGAAAAACAAAACACTACATGGTAAGCACCCGTATCATCTAACACAGCCACACATCGATCAAGACGCATCCAACACATGGCTAAGAAAAGGCAATATATACAGTGAGACGGAGGGATTCATGATTGCAATACAGGATCAAACAGTAAACACCAGATATTACAGCAAGCATATTATTAAAGATCCCAATACCACAACAGATAAATACAGACTTTGCAAACAACAAATAGAAACAGTAGATCACATCACAAGCGGATGTACAATACTAGTAAACACAGAATACCCCAGAAGACACGACAATGTAGCAAAAATAATACATCAACAACTCGCCATACAACATAAACTAATAAAACGACACGTTCCCACATACAAGTATGCACCACAAAATGTACTGGAGAATGATGAATACAAATTATACTGAACAGAACCATTATAACAGATAAAATACCACCACATAACAAACCTGACATCATACTCACCAATAAAATGAAGAAATTAACACAACTAATCGAAATATCCATACCCAATATAACAAATATACAGAAGAAAACAGGAGAAAGAATTGAAAAATAGATCCAACTGGCTGAGGAAGTCAGTGACATGTGGCATCAGGATAAAGTTGACATTATACCAATTATACTATCAACTACAGGAGTCATACCACACAATATCCACCAGTACATCAACGCAATACAGCTACATCCAAACTTATATATACAACTACAGAAATCTGTAATTATTGATACTTGTTCAATTACCCCAAAGTTCCTAAATGCAATATAACATATACCGTACAGTTAAAAGGAAGTCACGCTTGATCAAGGTCCACGTCACTTCCCATTTTTGACCAGACATAACGTCTGAGAAAAGAAAGAAATAATAATAATAATAATAATAATACTATCTCCATTTTGTCAAGGCCAACTAGTGAACTCGACGCGATCTCGGCGAGTTCCCAGTTCTGCTTGACACGTATCAGTTATACTGGCTCTGTATCACAGATGCAGGCTATGGTTTGAAAATGAAAGTACTCGTTCGAAACTAGTTAGCGCTAAAGGTAATCTGCAACTGTGACAGAAAACTAAATAAATAATAATATTACAATTAAATCGATACCATTAGCTGCTGAAGGGGGTTGATATACATCAACGGGGACAGTTGAAAATGTGTGCCCCGACCGGCACTCGAGCCCGGGATCTCCTGCTTGCATGGCAGACGCTCCATCCGTCTGAGCCACCGAGAGCACAGATGAATAGCGCGACCCGTGAGACCCACATTCTGAATTTATGGTCCACTCACAACATTCGCAGTGCCCCTGGCATTATACCCATTACTCGCGGCAGACAATCCACCGAGTCCCGTAAGAGTTCAAGCAAACCGTGTACATCCGCACTGAAGGTCGTCAGGCGGTGAGCCTCAAACGATATAAAGATGGCATCTGTTCTTTCGGACATGTCATATCTTCAAAAAATTAATACACGAAACGTATTCGCATATTCGCAGTTATCAATACGAACAACCGTCAGCTGTAGAATGGAATGACATTAAAAAATTCGTGCCCGACCGGGACTCGAACCCGGCTTTCCCGCTTTAGGCGAGGGGTCGCCCTAACTGCTCTGGCTCTCCCTGCACGACTCACGGGCAGACCCAAACTGCCACACGTCGTGGGGTCTGCGTCACGACCGGTATTCGTACACACATTACGTGATTCCCATGCAGGGGAGGAAACTCGCTGCCTGATAAATACGATATCGCAGTTCCTGTCTTGTAGGCTGCGTGCGTGCATCTCCGAAGTAACATTACATCGTTCTTCTTAACAACACAGGCACTGTAATATCGTAAATAAGTAATATAGTTGCTGGTTTCCTATGCCAGCGCAGTGTTGTGCAAGTATTGGGTTTGCCTTAGTCGGCAGGTGCGGTCACCCTGCGAATGAATGTACCACCGCACGAATGGGACGTTTCCTAGTGTCGATCTCGCCCCCAAACTAATTCGTGTGGGCGGGGCTCACGCAAGTGAATAACAAGTATCGCGTGTTAAAACGTAGCTGCCGACTTCCAGAATTGCCCGCCGTGTTTGAGAGTGGGTGGTAAACACCACAGCAACGCACCCTCGGCCACTCACCTCGAAGCGGGCCTTCATGCCGGACTGCGCACAGCGAGTGTTCCCGACCTGCCACACCTTCCACGACTGAGCGACCGCCGAAGCTCACTCGTAGGTTTTGGCGCTAATCTATCTTTGCACTTGACATCAGAGGCGGAAGGCGCGCAGTGGGGGGACCCTGGCCTTGGAACCGGCCGCTGCTCATCCACGGTCAGGATTGCACCTCGGGGCCCTCAGCGTTGCGTCACCCAGACCGCACACTGCCGACTCACGCGCACGCAACGAGTCCATCGGAGTCGACCGAGTGGAACGGCGCTAGGTGATTAATCACTGAAGCGGGCGTGGGACTGCGGCTGGTCAAAAACTTGTAGCAGTAAGAAATACCAACAACCGTACTTCCGTTTATAAAATACTTTAATTACACGACCAGTTTCCACACTGGATTATTGTCATCTTCAGGCCCGTATGCAAACTGAATGCTGATATGCAACCGTCGGTGCTTCGGGACAGGCACCGTGGTGCTCTCCACTCATCTGGCAATGTTTGTTAACAAAAGTATGCGATGGATTGCAGAGCACCGTCAACGTTGCGGTGTTAATGCCCTTTATTACTTGAGGACTGGTTTCGAGTCTAAGCTCCTTATCAAATAATCCTGCGAGCTATGCAACAACACACACTGCGACACACACGTGGCTCTTCATTCACAGTATTGAAGTATCTTCCTGCCGATATTCAGTGCTGTTGTGTCCCACTGGGAGACCTAAGTGTGGGCTTCGGCCTTCCTCCGTGCCGCCCTGTGACGCCAGCCTCGGGCTGGAAGCTGCTTCAGACAGTGACGCCCCGACACGTGCGGAAAAACGGCCACAGCTCGGAAGTCCGTGTGAGGTATAAAGCGAGTTACTGGTGTCACACTGGCACCAGGTTTCACCAGTTCTGCCCAGCGCAACGGTGAGAAGGTTGTCACAGCCCTCTTACCCTCATCTCGCCCCTTCTTTCGACACCTCTGCCACGGTCAGAACCGCGACACCCAACGTCGAAATCACACAATTTTCTTATGGCAAAACCATTTCACACGCGCCGCCGCTCGAAATCGACACGAAAAGGCCTCAGAGGGTGGGATAAAGAGCGCCGACGAAAGCAGCCCTTTGTGGGGCGCTGGCTGCATTTCGCAGGTCAAAAACGACAGTTTGTAGTGCGATGAGCGACAGGAACACATTCTCTACACTCTTCGACCTTGCTGACGCCTTCGGCCGTTCCAACCCTTCTGAGGATACTGCGGTGCTGCAGCGCCATTGAACGTGGTCGCACCCTTTTGCAGGCAGCGGAACCGCAATTTTCACTCTCGTGCACAGGTTGGACCCTCTAGGGACCGTTCAAAAGCATTCGACGAAATTTCGACGTGATCCCAAGTGTCAAAGGGTACTTACAATGTTTCAACCCTCCTGTTTCCCGACCTATGGCATGATCACACACTGCCTATCTAACCCATATTAATTTAGGCAAGTATTTGACCCATTTATGAAAAAACCATTTGAGGGAGAACCTTAATATTTTTACTGTGACACTAATAGTCAACTGCACTAAAATCTACTTTATCCATTTTATAGTTTTTAAGAAATACTTTTTAAATATATTAACAAAAAATATTAAGTTTTTTCTGCAGAAAATACTTCTTGTGAGCTTCCTAATGGGGGAATATTAATAAATGTAGTACCAGAGGTGGCTTTTTATGTTATGCGGAGTCTCTGAAAATTTCATTCATTTATCTATGATAGTTTCTGACATAATGGGGAGTATGTACTGAAAATTTTAGTTTGCGGGAAATTGACTTTAAATGAGAAACTTTTGCAATTTGTTACTTACAGTTAATTAAAACTGTCCTGCTGCATATGATGGCCCTTCTCTGCCCTCTATCAGGTCTTCCAGCTTGATTTTTCACCTTCCTGCATGTTTGTCTTGCTTTCTTGGCCATATTAGATGCAGACCTGTCTGCATCGGCTATCCTCATTTTATCACAATGTTGCAGCCCAGTGATCATATTTTCACCAGGATTAATTCCCAGCTTTTTCAGTATCCAACACTTTCCAATATTACCACAATCGAATGTAATAACAGCATCATGAACTAGTTTCATTGTATGCATGCCTACAAGTACAGTTTTAGGAAGGCGGTTCCAAATTAAGCTGTTGAAACATTCATTTGGGTTCTGTCTGCCCATCCAGACATTTCCTTAGGTCAGGATGAGCCAAGTCTCTGAAGATAGGTTTAATTGCTGTAATAACAGCTGCAGGAAGAGAATGCTGCTGAGAATAAGATTCTCCAGTTGCCTGAGCCCTATTGTATTTTCTCCTGTTGGACACAATCCATGACATGGCTTATCAGTAGAGCACGTTAGGTATGTGTTTAACTTGCAGGAGCCTCTATATAAATAGCTGTGAAAGAGGTGAGTACATTTGCAAACAAGCACTGCAAACGTAAGTATAACAAGGACTCGCAATCACACTTGAACAAAACTAACCGCGTGTTTGAAAGCGTGTTCTTCACAAACAGCAGAAACAAAAGAATACCGACCGTTGCATTCCAAGGATAGCCAAAACACTCGGGAGTAAAAAAATGCCTAACGTGCAATGTAGGGGATATAAAGATCTAAAATGTATGCAGAGAAGTGGGTGACAGAAAAGTGGAAGTGGCACATAAACACACGTGGTAGGAAAATGCTCTTTAAATGTTCGAAAAAAAAATTTTTCAGCAAAATCGTTTTCAGAGTACTTAAATAAAACCTTAATCTATCGAAATATGATGAAAACCGAAAATCGATTTTTTCGACCTGAACCACAGTGTGGTCTCCTTAACATGCGCGCAAATAAAACGGCTAGACGTTATTAAGATCCCCAGTTCGGCAAAACCTTCGCTTTTCCCTTGACCACATTAGAAATGTACCTGTCCAAAGTTTCGGTACCAGTTCAGACTGGCGGTTGTTCAAGCGCCTGAAGGTAGGCAAACCGCACCCTAATCCTGAGGCGCAAGAGCAGTGGCCTGGCTGATTTGGTGGCGAAATCTAAGTACTGTCAACCTACTCACTCAGCCGGAAAACGAAACTGGACATATCTGAGTAGTACGGAAAGCAGTTTTGATGTCGAAGAGTAAAGTTTCGTCGACAGCAGGTACTGCGAGTGACTGCAATAAGTGTTTCCAAACAAAACACGCAGTGTATACCGGCCGTAAAGATACTTTGAGTGCAGTACGGACACGAAGATAATCAGAGCAAGAAATCAAACGGAATGAAATCAGCCTATAACGAGCCACCGCAGAGCACTGTCCCTACTGCTAAAATACTCAGAAAATACCACAAATCAGCCTCAGAAGTGTTGTCGGCAGAGTTCTGGTTCGTCCCGAATATATTAAAAAGTGCACTGCCTGCCATCGTGCGGAGATGACGATGGTGTGCGGTAACACGGCACTTTCCTTGGTCACGCGCGATCGGCGAAGCTAGGATGTCGTGTACTTCCGTAGGCATTTGCCTGTTAAATGCAGCTACCACGTAACTGCAATCAGTTTGAGGTGGTGTGGGCCAAGACAACCAGTCAGAATGAGCGAACCACGTTATTGGATTACCCGACCGCAAGGGACGTTGTTTCGCTGCAGTCGCACTAAATGTCGCGTTTGCCACTGGTTGCAGACTTTGAACGTGCCATTCTCGGTGGGCGTCGAATACGCGGTGCGGTTGTTCGCGAATGCTTCTGTGCAGAGCGACTGATGCGAAAACTTATGTACGAAGCGTTTAATCTTTCTGCAGCGCAATTCAGTTTTTCCGGCGTCCGACACTTCCGTGACTCTGGAATTCAAGGTCACCCAATGTTGTGTGAAAATGCAATTAGTTGCTCGATACACCATAAGCGATTAATTACATTGAAGCGCCGAAGAAACTGGTATAGCCATGTGTATTCAAATACAGAGACATGTAAACAGACAGAATATACCGGTGCGGTAGGCCCGCCTATATAAGGCAACAAGTGTCTGGCGCAGTTGTTAGCTAGGTTACTGCTGCTATAATGGCAGGTTATCAAGATTTAAGTGACACTGAACGTCGTATTATAGTCGGCGCACGAGCGATGGGACACAGCATCTCCGAGGTAGCGGTGAACTGGAAATTTTCCCGTACGACCATTTCACGAATGTACCGCGAATATCAGGAACCCGGTAAACATCAAATCTCCGACATCGCTGCGGCCGGAAAAATATCCTGCAAGAACTGGACTAACGACGACTGAAGAGACGCGTTCAACGTAACAGAAGTGCAACCTTTCCGGAAATTGCTGCAGATTTCAATGCTGGGCCATCAACAAGTGTCAGCGTGCGAACCATTCAACGAAACATCGATATGGGCTTTCGGAGCCGAAGGTCAAATCGTGGCCCTTGATGACTGCACGACACCAAGATTTACACGTCGCCTGGGCCTGTCAACACCAGCATTGGACTGTTGATGACTGGTTGGGCTGTTGATGACTGGAAACATGTTCGAGGTATGAATTAAAAAAACGCCTCCAGTCACAATTTTTCGTGTTTTATTCAGTACACGATGCATTTCGGACCCTGTGGGTGCATCTTCAGATGTAATTCTTCTTAATACGTGCTTTATTTGTTGTGTTAAATATGATGAAATGCATATTCCTGTCAGGAAAAGGCTTGATGTTGGGTTACCTGGATTGGAATCATTCGCTGACCGAAATGTCATTGCGTACAAGACCTGGCATTGTGGAATAGATGCTAAGAGCCAATCTAGACGAGGAAAATATGTGTGAAATAGTGTAAATTTACCAAATAATGCAAGAAAAGCGTTTTTAACGTTTTAGCAACAGCATAAGTGAGCCGTGCGTGGCTCGCGCTCGTGCCATCTCTTATTTTACATCCTGTTTTTTTCGTGTTGCCACCTCGTTATGTTTCTGTTGTCACTGAGTTGCTGCTTTGTCTGCCCGTGAGCGGCAGCAGCAGCGCCTATCGATATAGCCCTCACGTGTTATCTTTGCTACACTGCTATTACTTTCCGGTTGTCGTCTGTCATCGGGGTCAGTTGGAACGTGCCAGGAGGGCAGTTCGGACCTGCCAGTCGTGCAGGTGGAACGCGGCACTACTTCAGTCGGGCTGGAGCAGCACTGAGGCCTGGATGTCCATGGCTCACCCGACTGTTGCAGCCACCCATCACCTGAGCCAGAGACGGTCTTCGTGGATCGTCGGTCGGTTGTCCTACTGGACGACGTTAATTTGGACGACGTGAATTGGCTCGCCGATCGCTTATGGGTTTTGTGTGTGTGTGTGTGTGTGTGTGTGTGTGTGTGTGTGTGTGTGTGTGTGTGTGTCGACTCCCGATTTGTCTTCGTGATTGCACAGCCACTGCTGAGTGTCGTTAAAGTCTTCGTGCAAGTGTTTGTCAAACTGTGTTTGTAGTTGGTGTCGTATCCACTGACAACTTGTTTTAAATGTTGTCGGCGAACTGGCAGTGAGTCGGTCGGTTGGTTGGAGCGGATGAGTAAGCGAGTCTCCGCGCGGCGCAGTCGACCGGGCCCACTGGCGGTCTCTATGCAGTATCAGAGCGTGTGGGGGCTGTTAAAAAGTGCTACGAGGTTCGTGACTCACCGACGCAGGACATGAAAGTTAAGTGGTGATTTAATTACCGAAACCACGCCTGTTCACGTTGTCCCCTTGTTTCGTGGTTCGCTGTTGGCGGTATTCCTGGGAGCAACAGCGAGTGTTCGAGTTGAAGATTTAGCTGCCGTGTGGTGGAATTAACTATATTTATCAGTTTGAAATTGAAGTGCACCAGCGGAATTTTCTGCCTTGTGGCCGTTAGTGTTCTGGTTACCTGATCTGGCCGCTGACGTAAATTCAGGCAGTGTCCTTTCCTGACCTGTTGTTGCTGTCGAACATGGTGTGTAGTTTTTGACTGCTTGAAGTATTTTTGGTTGTGGGCGGTTATGTCTGTAACGTTTTGGCTTTGGAATTCTCGTATATAGGTCGGTGATTAGCAAGTCGTCTTGTCAATGGGTCCCTGACTGTCTCTTGGTTGTGTTACCGGCGGATCGAGTATAGTTGGGCCGACTTCTTGTCCCCCCTAAGCGAACGTTAAGATTTCAAGAGCAGGCCGAGCTCCCTGGAAGCTTCTGAGCGCCATTAGCTGCAGTGCCTTTCTTGTTGGCGTTTAACTGTGTATTTTTTAATGGCTCATAACCGGTGGTTGTAATTTGTATGCTTGTAATTGTGTTTCCAAAATCAAAGGCCTTCAGCCGTTTTAAAACTAAGTTTTACCACATTGGGCAAGTCTTACGTTGTCTGAAGATAATGCTTGGGCTTTCTGCCTGTTGAAAATTTATTGTACTGTTTTAAAGCATCGGCCTTCAGCCACTTTAAGTCTTAAGGATCCTACTTATCTAGTATTACCTTCGTAAGATAAAGCTGTGGGCTTTTTGCCTGTCGAAAATTTATTGTATTTGTATTGTTCTTAAAATGATGGGCCTTCAGCCGCTTTAAAATTTTGCATTCTTACTTATAAAGTCTCACACCGCTTGGCCTTAAATACTATTTAAGGTTAAAGCTTAGAGTCTTCTGTCAAAAAAAAAGAAAAATATAGCAGTTGTATTTAATTCGTAGGCCTTCAGTCGTTTTAGAATTAAAGACGTATTCTGTCGATAGTCAAGCTTAGAAGTTGCGATGTAATGTTTGGACAACTAAATAAAGTGTTATGTTTGGAGTGTAACTGACAACTGCTCATTCTGGTCCCCTTTCACAATTCCTTTTACTTGTCCTGTCTTGCGGGTTTAGCAGGCCGTTTGAATAAGTTTTTTCTGCCATCGTTTTCAAACATATCACTTCATTCAAGAGACACATTCGCAAACACATGTTTGTAAACACTTCACAGATGTTTTTGTACATAGCGTGGTCAAAGACGAATTTTTCATAGTGCTAAAAATATAATTATTAAACAATTGGCATATGCAGGAAACAATTGACATATGCAGTGAATAACTTTAGATCTTACTGGAATAGCTGTGGCTTGCGAAATCTGTTCATTTAACATCGATTCATTAGGTAATATAATGAAGCCATTGGTAAGACCCTAAATCTGTTAGAACAACTGGAGATAAACCTCCACAAAATAAAAAAAACGGAAACGATGTTGAATTATCTGTGGCATGATTGCCGAAAGAGCACAATGGTGGAGCGCGTACAAGTGCTTCGGAGCACACCGTTCGTCGTACATTGTTGAGTATGGAGCTTCACAGCAGACCGCCCGTGTGTGTTCACATGTTGACCCAACGACATCGTAAATTACGACTGCAGTGGTCACCGGACCATTTGGATTCGACCGTCGATCGATGGAAACGTGTCGGCTGTTCGGGTGAATCACAATTTTGCTACGCCAGGTCGCTGGTCGTCTCCACAAACGCCGTCATCGAGGTGAACGGCGCCTCGAAACGTGCAGTGCGCCACGGCCGCACTATTATGCTAAGGGAGACATTCTCCTGCGCTTGCAAGGGACCTGTGGTGGTAATCGAAGACACGCTGACAGCTGTGAACCACGTGCATCCCTTCACGCTTGATGTCTTTCCCGACGGCGATGTCATCTTCCAGCGGTATAAATGTCCGTGTCTCGGAGCCAGAATCGAGCTACAATGGTTTGAGGGGCATTACAGCAAACTCATGTTGTTGTCTCGACAAAGAAATTCGCCTTACGTAAATCCTGTGGAAACTACCTGGGCCGCTATAGGGCGCAATCACCGCGTACGCAAATCAGCGGCCCGTTACTGAGGTAAAGTACGTGACCTGTGCACAGACATCTATTGCCACAAACCTGCCAACAAACTGTCTGCTCCCTGATACGCACAATCAGTGATCGTATTTCGTTCCAAGGACGGACAAACAAGCTATCAAGCAGGTGGTCATAATTTTTCGGCTGATTAGCGTATGTCAGAAATGTTTAGAGTTCTCCATTTGGCTCTCCATTTTCTAGCGTCCAGAGCTTCGCACACTATCTCCAGATAACAAAATGTAAGTCTGTAAACTCAAATAGTAACAGTGAAATACAAATAAAAATGACAATCAATAAATAAGCCCAACGAACCCTTACAAATCAACATAAATACCCCAATAAAAACCAAACCCAACAAACTAGACCCTCCAACTTTCCAAGAAGTAGAAAAAATTCTTAAAGAACAAAAAAAAAATTATAAGGCATGTTGAGAAGATTAGGTTTTGTTGAAATGTGGAAATATGCAAGTGACACAGTCAAGACCTCCTTACACATGGCTCTAACAAAAATTTGGGTAACAGGACGATTCCCCGAATATTGGACCACAGCTATCATCCACCCACTACACAAAAAGGGAGATAAGAGCAACCCAGACAACTACAGAGAAATCTCTCTCCTAGATTGCACATACGAAATTCTATCCAAGATCCCATATGAAAGAATCAAGGTGCAATTAGAACAGGAGTTAGGGCAATATCAGGGAGGTTTCAGACCATGGGGAAGCTGTGCAGAGTAGATAATTCGTTTAAAATTGATTATGGCATACTACAAGAAACGGAACAAACCTCTGACAATAACATTTGTAGATTTTAAGAAGGCATATGACTGCCTCCACAGACCTTCAGTATTAAAATTTTTTAAGAAATCTAGGACTCCATCCAAAACTAATTAAAATAATACAACTCACTCTAACCAACAGCAAATCTAAAGTGAAGTTTACAGGAGAAATCTCGGAACCGTTCCTCATAAAAACAGGCTTAAGACAAGGTGACTGCCTATCACCATTACTGTTCAACTGTGCACTGGAATACATAATGAGAGAATGGTACAAGGACAATCCAAAGATGATAAGAATTGGAAGTGCAAAAGATGATATTAGCTTAAACTGCTTGGGATTCGCTGATGATCTTGCTCTCCTAGCCAACACCGTTAAAGAAGCCAGGCAACAAGTGAAATCACTACAAGAAATAGCAGATAAAGTAGGCCTTAGAATATCATTTGAAAAAACGGAATGCTAACTGATCCACCACTTGCAAACAAAATTACAATAGGAGAACAGGAAATCAAAATTGTTGATAAATTTAAATATTTAGGCGAAATAACAACATACAATCTAAATGAGAAGCCATCATGGCAGAATAGAATAAAAAAACTGAACTACGCAAATTAATTACCAAAACTACATACAACAAAAAAGCCTATCTATAGATGCAAAATTAAAACACTATAAAACAGTTACACAACCAGAAATAGCGTATGCAGCTGAAACTATCTTCAAAATAACTAATATAGCAGAAATTGGCAGAATACTAAAAACAGAAAGAAGAATAATTAGGACATGTATAAATAAACAGTATAAAATAAATGGACATTGGAGAATAGCATCAAATGAAACAGTATATAAGAAAATAGAACCAGTCATGAGCACAATCAGGAAGAAACGCATCTCATTCTTTGGACATCTGATGAGAACTCCAGAAAACAGAATTAGTAAAAAAATAATACAAAAATTGTGGAATAGCAAGGGCGACATTAAATGGATCACAGAAATTAAGGAAGATATAAAACAACTCCAACAGTAGATGACCTAAAAAACAAGACAGAGACAACCAGAATACTGTCAGACCTGCAAACCAGACTACAAATGAAAATCAATAAAAGGAGTACAGGAAGAGTGGTCTCTGATGAAGAAAGAAAATATCTGAAAGAATGAAGAAATACTGGGCAGACAGAAGAGCAAAACACCTTTCATATAAGAACAGACTCTAATAATTATATTACGTAAATATCATATTAAGTGATTGTTAAGCCAAATTGTATCCTTGTGTAACAACTTGTTTACAACTTTGTATTTTTGAGTAGAGTGGTCCAATGAAGGCCATAAAATAAATAATAATAATAATAATAATAATAATAATAATAATAATAATAATAATAATAATAATAAACCCATATCTACCAGAATACGAAGGTCCAAAACAAAATGCTACGAATTTATGCACCAACCTTATACTTGTCTCTGTCAAATTTTCGCGACTAACACGGTGAATCGATCTCGATTAAATATGGTATGGAGAGAACTTGATCACTGAGGGAGAACACTGGTTATTTTACAAAGTGCTTAGTAAAAGATTCTTATTGATCTGAAGAATATTACGCTAATTATGGAAAAATATTCATTGTTTGAAAAACCTGTTTACTCTTTGACTTTTGATCTTTACGCCGGCCGGAGTGGCCGTGCGGTTCTAGGCGCTACAGTCTGGAGCCGAGCGACCGCTACGGTCGCAGGTTCGAATCCAGCCTCGGGCATGGATGTGCGTAATGTCCTTGGGTTAGTTAGGTTTAAGTAGTTCTAAGTTCTATGGGACTGATGACCTCAGCAGTCAAGTCCCATAGTGCTCAGAGCCATTTGAGCCATTAACAAATGTGGGGATACAAACATCTGTTGCTTAATTTATACTTGTGACTGAGCCTTGCACCCTTCCCCTCTATATGTAGTACTTCTGTCATCAATTTGTGATTTTCGTTCAAACAGTGTTCGGCAACTGGTGACTCTGGCTTCTTTAGTCTGTAGCTTCTGTGGTGTTCTCTGAGCCTAGTACAGGCTGACCACCCAGTACGCCCGATACGGCAAGGCTGACTCTCGTCGCAGATGATCTCACAAGCACCACTTTTCATGGTGGATGATTATGTTTTGAACTGAAGTGACTAATGCCTATAGGACATTTAAAACTACAGACAAACTCGCTGCCCTTAAATGTTAATTCGTCTGCATCTACAACTACACTCGTGCTCATAAATTATGGATAATTGCAGAATGTGTGGCACACAACGTGGCACTACACACACAACAGGCGCTAATAGCATCGACACATAGGGAACACACACGACACAGATCTCTAAGTTCACGGTATTGGTGATAAGTTGAGAAAACAGTCCCGAAACACATGTGCTACAAAACGCCACTGTTTCCTGCGCATGTACCCCGACATCAATATGGGATATGATCACTATGCACACGTACACAGGCCGCACAAGGATTGGCATCTCTGGATCAGGTGGTAGAGCAGCTGCTGGGGTATAGCCTCCCATTCTTGCACCAGTGCATGTTGTAGCTTCTGAAGCGTCGTAGGGGTTTGAAGACGTGCAGCGAAACGTCGACCGAGAGCATCCCAGACGTGCTCGATGGGGTTTAGGTCTGGAGAACGGGCAGGCCACTCCGTTCGCCTGATATCTTCTATTTCAAAGTACTCCTCCGCGATGGCAGCTCGGTGGCGTCGTGCGTTATCATCCATCAGGAGGAAGGTGGGACACACTGCGCCGGCGGGGGTGGCCGAGCGGTCGTAGGCGCTACAGTCTGGAACCGCGAGACCGCTACGGTCGCAGGCTCGAATCCTGCCTCGGGCATGGATGTCTGTGATGTCTTTAGGTTAGTTAGGTTTAAGTAGTTTTAAGTTCTAGGGGACTGGTGACCTCAGCTGTGCTCAGAGCCATTTTTTAGCCCACTGTACCCCTGAAAAGGCGGACATCCTGGTGCAAAATGACGTCCCGATACACCTGACCTGTTACCGTTCTTCTGTCATAGACATGCAGTGGTGTACGTGCCCCAATCATAATCCAACCCCACACCATCAAACCACGACCTCCATACAGGTACCTTTCAAGGACATTAACGGGTTGGTATCTGGTCCCTGGTTCACGCCAGATGAAAACCCGTCGAGAATCACTACACCTAGACTCGTCTGTGAACATAACCTGCGACCACTGTTCCAATGACGATGTACTGTGTTCTTGACACCAGGCTTTACGGGCTCTCCTGTAACCAGGGGTCAGTGGAATGGAACTTGCAGGTCTCCGGGCGAATAAACCGTGTCTGTTCAGTCGTCTGTGTGTCTGGAGACAACTGTTCCAGCGGCTGCAGTAAGGTCCCGAGCTAGGCTACCTGCAGTACTCCGTGGCCGTCTGCGGCCACTAATGGTGAGATATCGGTCTTTTTGTGGTGCTGTACACTGTGGACGTCCCGTACTGTAGCGCCTGGACACGTTTCCTGTCTGCTTGAATTGTTGCCACAATCCTGAGATCACACTTGTGGCACACGGAGGGACCATGCTACAACGTGCTGTGTTTGACCAGCCTCCAGTCGCCCTAGCATTCTACCCCTCATAACATCATCAATATGTGTTCTTTGAGCCATTTTCAACACACAGTCACCATTAGCACGTCTGAAAATTTCTGCACACTTACTCGCTGCACCGTACTTTGACATGCACCAACACACCTCTGCGTATGTGGACTGCTGCCAGCTTCACCGTGCGACGACCGCAGGTCAAATGCAACGCATGGTCATACCCCGAAGCGATTTAAACCAGCAAACCGCCCACCAGAGCGCTGTTTCACCATGTACCAGCATTGTCCTTAATTTATGAGCATGACTGTATATGATTAACTATGCAATTCACAATAAAGTGCCTGACAGAGGGTTCATTGAACCACCTTAAAGTTGTTTCTCTACCGTTCCACTCTCGAAAGTCGGGTGAGAAAAATGAGTGCCTAAGTCTTTCTTCCTATGTACGTGGGCGTCAACAGAATACACTGTGAGGAGAAAGCTGGTGATAGTTGAGCCGTGGCGGCCTTAATTTTGGCGGGCATGGCACTCCACTGGTACCGCTAACTACTTGGATTGCCGATATCGATCGTTATTTTATATCGGGAGCGAGTGTTGTCAGTTTTTGCCGAGCCCTGCTACTGGTAGTTAGCTGAAGGCCACGTGGCTGGCAAGTTGCTGGTTTTGGGGCGACTCCAGTTGTCCGACACGGGCCTCGAGAAGCCGCCAGTGGTTAAATCGGTCGGAGAAAAGCCTTGCCGGCTGGACTGAGGATCGATAACGGCGAGTTGCGGGAAGACCAGCGGACGCCGCAGGCAACCTGGTCGGGACGGCCGCCGGTGGCCGAGCGGTTCTAGGCGCTACAGTCTGGAATCCTGCTTCGGGCATGGATGTGTGTGATGTCCTTAAGTTAGTTAGGTTTAAGTAGTTCTAACTTCTAGGCGACTGATGACCTCAGAAGTTAAGTCGCATAGTGCTCAGAGCCATTTGAACCAACCTGGTCGGTAAGTTGCCGAACAATTTTACGGCACCTCGGTGACCGCCTGTACGGATTTGAGGCAATAACACCCCTGCTTGGAATCCTCACACTCCTTCACACCTGATTGGACTTAAGTGTTGTTTTTTAATTGGTACTTGTTATCGTAAGGCCACGTTCGTGTTAACACGCCTCTGAGTCATTGTCTGTATGATCATCGGTCAGTGTAACTGACGTTAATTTGTTGTTCCAGGCCACATTGTGTGCATGTGTGCGAGCATTATCTGTTACAAACTGAGTTGATGAAATTGAAACTGTAACTTAGCTTGTGTCGAAGGCAAGGCACCCTTTTGTAGAGGAGTATGCCCTAGTAATTGGATTTGCAGGCGCTAATATGTCACATTGTTAATTTTCAAGTAATTATAAGGAGTATAAGCTTATAACTTGTATATCTAGTCGCTTCCGGAACAAGTCAATATCCCAGAATGAAATTTTTCATTCTGCAGCGCAGTGTGCGCTGATAGGAATTAATATTGCCCACATCCTAGTCATTTTCCTCTGTAGCCATATTTGGGCAGATTACTGTTCCCTTGTGATGTGTGTCGGCAGCGAACGACGCGTTCCTGTTTCCTGGGTCCGGAGCAAAGACGAGTTTTCTTTCCGTTGCGGCGCCGTTTCCGTCGTCGCATGTCGTTTAGATTGTCCCGCAGTCTGGCGCCTCTGCCACTTCATTTGATACGTGCCACGGCGGAGTGTCGTCAGTTAATCGGGAACTCCTGTTCTATTCAATATTGTGAAATCAGCAAGCATATAAGGTTTGAAGCGTGTTCTGCAAGCCTGAAGTTCCTCTTCAGTATACCTGCTCTTTAACTACTCGTTTAAACCTAACACCTTATTGCTAACTCTGTAGTGCGTTAAGCCTTTTACTTAGAGGTATGAACTGCTGAGTTTTTCCTTATTATCCACAGTCATTAGCTAACTCCACTCATTGTAAAACTTGCCTGCTTGTTGCTTGTGACAGCGCGTGCTGTATTTGCCAGCTTATCTTGTATTGTGGCGGATTGTACATACATCAAAAAAGTTTTGCATCACCCCAGTTCCCAGAACTCCTGAAGATAGACGTTGTCTGTGGATATTGTATCACAGACACAGTCGCTTTGACTGTTCAGAGAAGGCGCTAAACCCGCCCAAAGAAACAACCATGCATGAGCAGCGCCTTTTAGACGGAGGGGGTCCGACAGCCGATCAGTTCCAGTCATTCCACCAGGAAGGAGTTACAGGGCTCTTGTCGTCTGTAGTTCAACCATGCCTAGATGGCCAATACCGCGGTTCGATCGCGTCCGCATTGTTACTTTGTGCCAGGAAGGAAGTGTCCAGGCGTCTCGGAGTGAACCAAAACGATGTTTTTCGGACATGGAGGACATACAGAGAGACAGGAACTGTTGATGACATGCCTCAATCAGGCCGTCCAAGGGCTACTACTGCAGTGTATGACCGCTACCTACGGATTATGACTCGGAGAAACACTGACAGGAACGCCACCATGTTGAATAACACTTTTCGTGCAGCCACAGGAAGTCGTGTTACGATTCAAACTGTGCGCGATAGACTGCTTGATGCGCAGCTTCACTCCCGGCGTCCGTGGCGAGGTCCATCTTTGCAACCACGACACCATGCAGCGCGGTACAGATGGGCCCAACAACATGCCGACTGGACCGCTCAAGATTGGCATCATGTTCTCATCACCTATGAGTGTCGCATATGCCTTCAACCAGACAATCGTCGGAGACGTGTTTAGAGGCAACCTGGTCAGGCTGTACGCCTTAGACACACTGTCCAGCGAGTGCAGCAAGGTGGAGGTTCCCTGCTGTTTTGGGGTGGCATTATGTGGGGCCGACGTACGTCGCTAGTGGTCACGGAATGTGCCATAACGGCTGTATGATACGTGAATGCATCCTCCGATCGATAGTGCAACCATATCGGCAGCATATTGGCAAGCATTCGTCTTCGTGGACAATTCGCCCCCATCGTAGCGAGCATGTTCTCCAGACATGAACCCCATCGAACATGCCTGGGATAGATTGAAAAGGGCTGTTTACGACCGACGTGAGCCACCAACCACTCTGAGGGATCTACGCCGAATCGCCGTTGAGGAGTGGGACAATCCGGACCGACAGTGCGTTGATGAACTTGTAGATAGTATGCCACGACGAACACAGGTATGTATCATTGCAAGAGGTCATGCTACTGGGTATTAGAGGTGTGTACAGCAATTTGGACCACGACCTCTGAAGGTCTCGCTGTATGGTAGTACAACACGCAATGTGTGGTTCTCATGAGCAGTAAAAAAAGGCGAAAATGATGTTTATGTTGATCTCTATTCCAATTTTCTGTACAGGTTCCGGAACTCTCGGAACCGTGGCGATGCAAAACTGTTTTTGATATGCGTATATTTGTTCCAGGGTCATTTTCTATGTTTCTGCTGGTGTGTACCAGCTGGAAGTCGCATTTTAAACCGTATTCCCCCTCAGCTTTGCTTGTATTAAGGGAATTGTGTATTTTATTGCGTAAGGGATTTTATTAAGGCTTATACATTGTCAAGCGCTTTCCAACAGCCACAATCAATGGAGTGATTTGTTATCCTTTCTGCATTTTGCCTGGGCGTTGTCTATTTGTTTAAGGTGTTATCCATGCTTTGGAATTCTTAGTGCGTTTAGTGGCAATCATTTGTGATTCATTTTACTGGTAAAACTCCGTTTTTTGAACTCTCCTGCAGTCACACCTAGTTGGTGTGACTTCGTACTTGTATTTGGGGACTGTATATTCCTGAATTAAAGTATTGATCTGAATGACCTCACACTTTCCATTATTTAGACTCAATTGCCACTTTCCGAAGCATACAGACCTCTTTTCTAAATCATTTTGCAATTAATTTTGATCATCTGATGACTTAACGAGACGGAAAATGACTGTCTCTCCTATGTCGTTTACGTAGATCAGGAACAGCAGAGGGGCTGTAACCCTTCCTTGGGGAGCGCCAGGTATTGCTTCTGTTGTACTCCATGACTTACAGTCAGTTACTATGAACAGTGATTTTTCTGACAGGAAATCGCGAATTCAGTTGCACAACTGAAACCATAGTCCACAAGCACGCAATTTGATTAGAAGTAGCTTATGAGCTACAGTGTCGAAAGCCTCCTGGAAATCTAAAAATGCAGAATTAAATTAATATCCCCTGTCGATAACACTCATTACATCGTGAGAATGAAGAGCTGATCGTATTTTACAAGCAAGATATTTACTCAATCCGTGTCGGCTATATCTCAATAAATCATTTTATTAGAGTAATTCATAATGGTTGAACACAGTATATTTCCAAAATCGTACTGCATATCGGAGTTAGTGATATGGTTCTGTAATTCAAATGGATTACCCCTACTGCCTTCTTGGA
Organism: Schistocerca nitens; assembly: GCF_023898315.1. NCBI lineage: Eukaryota > Metazoa > Arthropoda > Insecta > Orthoptera > Acrididae > Schistocerca > Schistocerca nitens. The sequence goes on along the minus strand of NC_064625.1, from coordinate 10,052,156 downwards.
TAATGGTGTGACTTGCGCAACTTTCTAGTCTTTAGGTACAGATCTTTCGTCGTGTTGAAGGTTATGTACGATTGGTAATTATGGAGCTATTGTATCAGCATAGTCTGAAGGGAACTTGAATGGTACATAATCTGGACTGGGGCCCTTGACTTTATTAAGTGATTTGAGCTGCTTCGCTACGCCGCTGTATCTACTTCTAAGTAACTCATGTTGGCAGTTTTTGTAGATTCGAATTCTGGGTAATTTACTTAGTCAACTTTGGTGATGGAACTTCGGAAAACCGTATTTAGTAACTGCGCTTCAGTGGCACTGTCATCAGTGACTTCACCGTTGTTATCGCGGACAGAAGGTATCGATTACGATTTGGGTTGTTTTTGGGGGGAGAGACCAAACTGCGAGGTCATCGGTCTCATCGGATTAGGGAAGGACGGGGTGGGAAGTCGGCCGTGCCCTTTCAAAGGAACCATCCCGGAATTTGCCTGGAGCGATTTAGGGAAATCACGGAAAACCTAAATCAATATGGCCGGACGCGGGATTGAACCGTCGTCCTCCCGAATGCGAGTCCAGTGTGCTAGCCACTGCGCCACCTCGCTCGGTGTATCGATTACGTCTTGCCGCTGGTTTACTTTGCATGTGACCAGAATCTCTTAGGGTTTTCTGCTAGATTTCGTTGTGGAAACTATTAAACGTATCTCGCATTGAAGTTCGCGCTAAATTTCGAGTTTCTTTAAAACTCAACCAATCTTGGGTTTCGAGTTCTTTTAGATTTGGTATGCTTTCTTCATTGCTCCTGCAACAGTATTCTGAATCGTTTGTGTACCATGAGGACATCAGTACTATGTCTTATTAATTTATACGGTCTATATCTCCCAACTGCTGTCGATACTATTTCCTTGAATTCAAACCGCAGCTGATCTATGCTTACAAAGTCAGATCTGAAGGAGTAGAGACTGCCTCTCAGAAAGGCGTCAAGTGAATTTTTCTGAGTTTTTTTTTTTTTTTTTTAAATAGAGAAGGGATGAAACTTCCTGGCAGATTAAAACTGTGTGCCGGACCGAGACTCTAACTCGGGGCCTTGCCTTTCGCGGGCAAGTGCTCTACCACCTGAGCTACCCAAGCACGACTCACGACCCGCCCTCACAGCTTTAATTCCGCCAGTACCTCATCTCCTACCTTCCAAACTTTACAGAAGCTCTCCTGTGAACCTTGCAGAACTAGCACTCCTGAAAGAAAGGATATTGCGGAGACATGGCTTAGCCACAGCCTGAGGGATGTTTCTAGAATGAGATTTTCACTCTGCAGCGGAGTGTGCGCTGATACGAAACTTCCTGGCAGATTAAAATTGTGTGCCCGAGTTCGACTCTCGGTCCGGCACACAGTTTTAATCTGCCAGGAAGTTTCATATCAGCGCACACTCTGCTGCAGAGTGAAAATCTCATTCTAGAGAAGGGATGGTTTAGCGATTGTACGGAAATTGGGAAACATGCTGTCACATCATTGGTCGGTGTTGAAGTTACTATAAAATTGCTAAAATTGTTCGCACTATCAACTGTGATGCTTATTATTACAGTACATCGACAATTTCTTTTCCACCCCATCCATCCGCTGGTACGCTGTTGGTTACCACATAATGATTGACTGACATCGCTTGTTTGAGTTGGAGAGTGAGTTTTGGTGGAGGGTCAACACTTTTGTGGATGGCTAGCATCGAAACAATGATTGCAATATGTCTAAATGGAATGCAGAGTCATCATCTATTCCGTCACTGTGACAGATGAGAGTTTAAATGTAGAGGTCGTCAATCACCTTTGGACAGGAGTTTGGAGACTCTCCACAACGCCACTAAACTCTTCCAGTTTCCTTATGTTGTAACTGTCTTTTATTTAAAATCGTCCAATGTGTGTGGTGTGTTACAGTAGCAGTAGTAGTAACATGACTCACACTGTGCGATGTCTAGTTTTCTGCGAGAAGCAATGGATCAGAACGTGTTAATGTTAGTTTAGAATCTGACACAGACCTCGAAGTCGTGGCGGCAAAAACAAAATGTATCGCAGTGTACAAAGCGTGTTACAGCAGAAAAAGCAATGTTCCAAACAACGACAGAGGGTCACAGGGAGCGTCTCTTGCAACTTCGATCATGAACCACCTGCTCCAATGAACCAGTACCTGTACATTTAATAGGATCGCCACATATGTCTGGGTGATAGACAAGAATGCACCCTGAGAGACATAGATCTCCTTCGGACTACATGTCACAAAATCTTCGTACTTCCTCCATGCCGTGTGTGATGTGTAATCTTCCTCATTTTCCTAACAAGAAACATTACCATTTTTACCAAAAAGCATAACACTATCAGCAGCTCATGTGTGTACCTGTAGACTCATGACCGCTTTTTATGCAGGGTGACGGTATCATAGTCGAGACGTTTTTAATAGCACGGTCCTTGTGTGAAATGTATGTTGTGGGCGGTAGACTCCCTCTGTGGCCAGCTTCAGATGTCATTTCTCAATAGTGTTCCTCGGAAGAAAAAAAGAAAATCGTGTTCCGTCCATGGATTCCCATTTGACCTACATGCTGAGTGTAATCTGACAATAAAAACAAAAATTACTCGCCATGCAAAGTGACTCTCATGATCAATTTAATTTCGAAATATAGAGGATGTTCTGCGGTGATCGGTAGTTTTCGCATCAAAATAGTCGAAGACTCTTTTCCTGATTTTACGCAGGATGGGTATACTTCTGCTGATTATTTGTGTTCAGTGGCGGTACACTTTGCTGGACGTCACAAAATAAGATGCGAGTGCAGTCGAACATAAAAAACTATACAGATTTCGCTCATAAAAGTAAATGAAAATGGACTTTGTTTATTTTCATGGAAAGAGGACATTTATTACCGCCGCAAATGGTATTTTTAATAGTTACTTTATTATAGGAGTCCAGTTGATGTTAAATAGCCCAGCGCAGAACGGCGGGCGACTTCCCTACGAGACCATGGTTCTCCCTCGGTCCCATCTGGAGCGTCCTACGTGACGTTAAAAAAAAGTATTTTCGATCGCAGAACGAGAGGCCTATTGGAGGCGCTGGGGACCTGTCTAGTCTGTGACAGCTCGTCGCCGCAGGTGCGCCCCCTAACCATTAGGGGCGGCTGTGTCACTTTACTTTAGACAACCAAGGTGCATTCGGGACAGCCGTCCTTGTTTAGTTAACTATACCTGCTTTTGCGTTGGCGAAGGACCATCGTCTCAAGGCGGCCAGCGGCCAGCACGTGTCACGAGGCTGCTGGTAGAGTACCTCCCTCCCTCCCTCCCTCCCCCTCCCTCCCTCCCTCCCTCCCTCCCTCCCTCCCTCGACGCCGTGGGTAGTAGGAGGGAGGGAGAGTGGGAGGGCCTCGATTTTCAGCAGTTTGTGATTTTACATCGAGCAGCACGCAACTACCGCCTCCTCTGCAGTCTTTTAGGACTATGATTTCCCCAGTACATGTACTGCATAATGATCAATTCAGTACGAGTCCTAGCTTTCACGACAATTTCGAAGTGTAATTAGAACTGTGAGACATTTTTTCCATCAGCTGCGATAGCGCGAATTGGCTTTGATTACCTGGACTGTAGGGTCATTTTTAGTAGGCGTCTGTATCGAAATCTTGTTTCAAATGACGATAGATACTGTAATGCTTGCAGGTAATACACTTTTTAAACTCCTCTCTGTCCAACACCAGCATCTCGTCAGTTCAACATATTTCCCGCCAAAAAGAATAAAGATAGAACCTTACACCTCAGCCTTGATCCCGTCAGCTTGTAGAGTTTGAGTGTTTCTGTCGCTGGTTTCGAGTGGTATTGCGAAATTTTTTCCCAGCAGGAGAACACCAGTTGTACAGTATCGTCAGTTTCTGCGCTCTATTGCGATTCTGTGCCATCCTTGTGCAGTGCTACGCATATAGTTGCGTAAATAGGCACAATCTTTGTGATAATTACGTAATTAGGATCGATATTTGCGTCAGTTTCGAGTGGTATTGCGAAATTTTTCCTCAGCAAGATAAGACCAGTTATATGATATCGTCAGTTTTTGCGCTGTATTGCGATTTTATGTCGTGTAGCGCTATGCATATAGCTGTGTAATTAGGCCCGATCTTTGTGATTAATTAGGTATTTAGGATGAATCTTTGAGTCAGTTTCCCGACCAAAATAAATAAAGTACACTAACCTAACATTCCCGCATCTAGACAGTTTCTATGTGTACGGGGTGCACTTGGGCACTCCCAGGAACACCAGGGTTCTAGTCCCGGAAAGCGCACCGCCATTTTTAACTTCCCGTCAATTCCAAGTGCGTCTGGTGGTTTGTGTTAGGGGGTCCACTTGACCTTTCCACCCACTAATACCCCCAAGTCACTACTACTGAGAGCTCATTGGAGGTCAAGGTGGACATGTGTTGTTTTCTGGTGAAAGCTGCTTCGCCTCGGTGCCGGTGATGGCCATGTCTCGGTTAGGAGGAGGTCAGTTCAGGGCTTGCAACCAACCTGTCTGCATGCTGGAAACAATGGACCTGCACCTGGCGTTATGGTCTGGGGTGCGATTTCGTATGACAGCAGGAGCACTCCCGTGGTTATCCCATACAAGCGAACTGCAGATTTGTACATCAGTCAAGTGATTCGACCTGTTGTGCTGCCATTCGTGAACAGAATTGAAGGGAGTTTTTTTTCAGCAGGGTAACGCTCGCCCACAAACCACTGTTGAAACCCAGCTTGCTGTACGTAGTGTCGACATGTTGCCTTGGCATATCTGTGTACGGTCGAGCACATACGGGATATCGTCGGACGACAACTCCAGCGTCGTCAACAAACAGTATTAACGACCCCTGAACTGATCAAGTGCAACAGACATGGATAACAATCACCCAAACTGACGTCAGGCATCTGTACAAGACAATGCATGTATGTTTGCAAGCTTCCATTCAACGTTCTGGCGGCTGCAACTGTTATTAATGTGACGGCATTTCACATTTGCAATGGCTTACCTCGCGCTTACATTAATCTTGCAATGTTAATCACTTAAATATGTTACTTAACAAATGTAGTCCCGAAATTTCACTACACTACATTTTTTTTTTTTTTTTTTTTTTTTTTTTTTTGCTGTTGAGATTTTTTCCGTCGGTGTAATTCGTTGTTACTTACTTGTAGTGAACCATAGACCATCCGTTAAGGTAGTTAAAAGGTATTTGCATTATTGACCTCGCACACCAATGGAGTGATTTTGGAAAATGTATCTGCATCATGCGCCAGTTGAAATCAAATAAGTCATCTACATCTACATACATACTCCGCAATCCACCATATGGTGCGTGGTGGAGGGTACCTCGTACCACAACTAGCATCTTCTCTCCCTGTTCCACTCCCAAACAGAACGAGGGAAAAATGACTGCCTATATGCCTCTGTACGAGGCCTAATCTCTCTTATCTTTGTGGTCTTTCCGCGAAATATAAGTTGGCAGCAGTTAATTTTATCAATTTGGTTATTTACGGAACCCTGAAAGGAACGGAGAGTAAAACTGTTAAGTCTTATTTCGGACGTAATGATATGTGAATTAAGTCTTTTTTCCCTGATAAACTCATCCGGAGAGGCCTATATGATATAATTACACCTACGTGTTCTACGAATATTAGAGCGCGTACAGCAAAGTACTAAAAATACATTATTTATTTTTTTTATCTAGATAACACGCAGTGTAAATGACTGCCAAGTGTAAGTGTTCTGCAAGTCTATTACTACTACTACTACTACTACTACTACTACTACTACTACTACTACTACTTGTGCAACAATTACTGAAAGCGTTAATCTCCACTTGCCGTGGGACACACGCTAGAGTGGATGAGGTCAGCTTCCAGATAAGATACCGCCATCATCCGAAACAAGAGCAGCTATTATTTCTCAGCTGCATGCCGGTATGTGGCGATAACATTTTCCTCATTGATGCAGTAAAGTGTACTGCGGACGGGGAGGGCGGGGGGATAGCGATAAGATACGAAGCAGTCCAAGAGAACAGTGCCGGAGGAAGCAGGTGGTGACGGAGTAACGAGAGGGCACGCTTTGTAAATGATTGACGACCGCCGATAAGTCATAAGTGGCAGCTTTACAACGGGCCACATAAATATCAGTTCGCACGTTGCGTAAGCAGGAGGGGATATACGCACCGTCAAGCTTAGAGGACGAGTCTCTCACGGCGGGCAGGTGTGCGCTACTTTGAGAACTGTGTTCCTGACAGGGTGGACAGGGGAAGCACAAGGCAGCAGTTTCTACATCCACGTCCACAATGATAATCCGCAAGCCACTCGTCTCCATTCCACCCGCGAATGGCGCGTGGAAACTGTGAATGTCGGCATGCTGAATCATTACTATTCGTTACATATGTGAATCACCTTCCGCTTAAATTTCATCAAGCAGAATCGGTTTTCTTCTAGATAGTACTGGTGTCATAATAAATCCCATTATAGAGAGAAGGCAACAAAAGAGATTGTTAATCATTTTCAAATAATTATCAAGCGGCTCTCTAAAAATCGACTTTCTCTTAATTTTCACAAAACACTATCCGAGGCATGATCAGAAAGTAACGGGAATTTTTTTCTCGAAGAATCTTTATTTATTCATCTGTAAGTAGGCTGTTTAGGTTTTTTTATTGGTAACGCCACCTCTGTATGAAAATCACTGGCTGTACTGTGTGCAGTCTGTGGCTGCTTTGCATTGTTGTAATACTCGCCATTGTAGTGTTAGGCAGCTGGCTGTGAACAGCTCGTAGCGTTGCGCAGTTGGAGGTGAGCCGCCAGCAGTGGTGGATGTGGGGAGAGAGATGGCGGAGTTTTGTAATTTGTCATGAACTGCTATATATATTATGACTATTAAGGTAAATACAGTGTTTGTTCTCTATTAATATCTTTCATTTGCTAACTATCCCTATCAGTAGTTAGTGCCTTCCATAGTTTGAATCTTTTATTTAGCTGGCAGTAGTGGCGCTTGCTGTATTGCAGTAGCTTGAGTAGCGAAGATTTTTGTGAGGTAAGTGATTTGTGAAAGGTATAGTTTAATGTTAGTCGGGGCCATTCTCTTGTAGAGATTATTGAAAGTCAGATTGCGTTGCGCTAAAAATATTGTGCGTCAGTTTAAGCACAGTCCTGTAAAATTGTTCAAAGGGGACGTTTCATATGTCGACCCTTAGCCGAGGATACCTCACTGGAATCTTCTGATTTTTTTCTTGTAGTTTGTGTAATTAGTGTAGCTTTTGTTTATTGCTAGCGCGTAATTGTAGAGAAAATTTCCTTTGTAGTTGTAGTTTTTCATTGTTGTACAGTAAAACAGTTGTGGCATGCATGTAGATTTGCACCAAGTATTTCGCAGCTGCAATTAACTAGATATTATTTTCAGTGTTATGTTAATGTGTTCTCTTATTTTTGCTCTTCAAATTGTGTTTTTCTGTGTTGTCGTGTGAAATACTGTGACAATAATGGCGTGTGAAAAACGTAATACTAGGCTCCAAAGTAAACTGCGAAATGACAGTGAAAACGAAAGCAGTGTGTTAGCGCCACCGAGTAATGAATTAACTGATGTTCAAAGTAATAATTTGGTAATTGTGCATAGGGAAATGGAGCGGGCGGCAAACAATGCCGTAGACAGTGAAACAATTAGTGAGCAGGGAAGCATTATCGATCGGTCGGTCGGCAACAGCTCGCCTCAGGAATCCGAAATGACAGGACACAATTTCGCAAATACTGTAGATTCAGGTTCTGGGTCATCACCGTTTTCTCAAATGAGTCAAGACACATTTTCTGCTTGTCAAAATGTGAATGTTGCCGGTGAAAATGCACTGCCAAAAAGCATAGAGAAACAGATTCCAGACACTAATACATTATTATTGCAATTAATGCAACAAATGGAACAAAATCAGAGACAAATGGGACAAAATCTTAAAAAGTTAGACACAGTGGAACAAAATCTTAAAAAGTTAGACACAGTGGAACAAAATCTTCAAAAGTTAGACACAATGGAACAATACCAGAGACAAACACAGCAACAGTTAGATTCAATGGAACAATACCAGAGACAAACACAGCAACAGTTAGACGCAATGGAACAAAATCTTCACACAACGCTTGAACAAACACGTGAAGATTTAACTACTGAGTTACATAACATTGAATCGAAATGTCAAAAAGTCTGTAATGACGTAAAAACACAAATTTGTGAGCATTTTCAACCTATTTTTTCGCGGCATGAAAATGCATTACAGAATCACGAAGCAGCCATAAAAGAACTGCAAACCATTGTTCATGAACATCATGAGACCTTGTGGGCTAAAATTGACTCAGCTGCATCTACCGATTCGGTTACGCAACTTGCAAAAACTCAGGAACACTTAAAGGACACAGTAGATTCGATTTTAACACAAATGGACACTCTGAAACTTGGTTCAGAAAAACACGCTGAGGAAATGTGTTCACTATCGGAGAAAGTAGCCGAACTTTCGGATCAGGTCACTAACTTATCTGCAAAGGTAGATGATGACCTGAATGACACAAGACCTGTAGCCTTCACTGACACAGAAGAGTATGAACAAATTAGAAAATTCAAACAAAATCAAAATCAAATCAATACACAGTACAAAAGAGAAATCCGGGAAGTACAAGATCATTTGGCACAAGTAATATAAGAATTACATATTTCAGAGGACACTCGCGCTCCATTACGGGAAGAGGGACATAGAAATACGGAACAGACACAAAATAACAACACAGGGCACTTCGGAAATTATGAAAGAAATTGGCGAGGTACACCGATTGAGATGGAACCGCCGAAACGACGTAACAATGACCGACATGCGACTCGCCGACATGATGATTTTGACTATAAGCTGTTCATTACTACACGTAAATTCAAAACATTTAAGAATTCTGGCAACGACATTCATCCACAAGCATGGCTCCATCAATTCTCTCATTGTTTTCCTCCCAACTGGTCGTTAGAACACAGATTAGAATTTATGTGTGGCTACTTAGAGAATGAACCAGCTGTAAGAATGCGATCGGTCATTCACGATTGTCACAGTGAAGGAGAATTTTATCATGCCTTCCTCTCAGCATATTGGTCTCAAGCTACACAAGACCGAGTAAAACATGGCATCATAATGATGAAACATTTCGAACAATCTGAATTCTCCAGTCTTGTGAAATATTTTGAAGACATGTTGCACAAGAATCAGTACCTGTCAAACCCATACAGCCCCTCAGAACTGCCCGCATCTCGTGGTCGTGCGGTAGCGTTCTCGCTTCCCACGCCCGGGTTCCCGGGTTCGATTCCCGGCGGGGTCAGGGATTTTCTCTGCCTCGTGATGGCTGGGTGTTGTGTGCTGTCCTTAGGTTAGTTCGGTTTAAGTAGTTCTAAGTTCTAGGGGACTTATGACCACAGCAGTTGAGTCCCATAGTGCTCAGAGCCATTTGAACCATTTTGAACCCTCAGAACTCATCCGCATTTGCTTAATCAAATTACCTGAACATTTACGACATATTATTTTAGCAGGACGTTGCAAAGAAGACATTGAGGCTTTTCAGGGACTGTTACAAGAACTGGAAACTGACACTGACAATCGGGGAACGCGGGAACAGGAGCACAACAATTACAGGTCACATCTGTCACAATTCCGCGATGACAGAAATAATACACAAGGCTATTCTTATAACGTAAATCGCGACCAAAACAGACACCACCCGTATGACAACCGTTGGCAGAGTAGTAATAATTACAGGGAAAGATCACCTCTCCGCGGTAATGACTATTACAGAGACAATCAGAGAAACAGACAATATGGGAACCAAAATAATTATTATTACGGGAGACAGAATAACTTTAGACGCAACGGTTCGGCGCACAGTTACGATTCAGGGAGAAATTCTCCATCACTTAACCGACAAGAAAGAAACTACAGGAACTACCAACATGACGACAGACGATGTGATCGTAACGACAGACCTGAATTGCATCAGAACTGGCGGGATTTAAACAGGGCAGGGCCCTCTCGTCACGGTGAATTTGTAGAAGTTAGGTCTCCAAATCCCGATAACGACGCGCGCCAACAAAGAGACAGACAATGACTCGCACAGCAGGCAGCCGCGTGCGCCCGCTGGCTCCGAGAAAAATAACATAAGACGCTAGCCTTGAGAAAAATTTTAGCATTCTTTACCGATGTATACAACATGATAATTGCTTTGAAGTTGACACTCTGAGTACTAGGAACAGTAAAGGATTGCAGCACATTTCACATGTAAAACCGTTTATTGAAGGATAATCTGCTTTTTAACTTTGTCTTTGCCATAAAACTTTTCACTTCACATTTCTAGTATGCTTTGTCAGACTTAAGAAACTGTTAACATGCAACAATGTTTGAAGTTAAATATCCAGTCAAGAACCAAGAGAACTTATTTAAACAGAAATTACGAATGCACTGTTATTGTGAACAGACGACACAGTGTTATTGTGTGTGTGCATTCTTGCTTGTTAGTTGCACGATTACGTAACGACTATAAGGCTCACATACTTAGAACCATTTACCAGTACTGCTAATGAGATTTTAATGCAACATTTTGGTTTATTTGAAAATACATTCTGAATTTAAAGTGCTTTCTGAGAGATACTAGATGACACAGAGGTTAGTTTATGTGACAGCTACACGATTTTTATCACGACGCTACTCATGAGTGACAATTTACAATGTTGCTTTTGCGGTGTATCTGTTTAATATCTGCACAGTTTTTCTGAAATCTTCTGGAAAGTAAAACAGGTTTTAGTAGTAACTTTTGTAGTATAGCTACAATGCGACAGGGTTTTCCGTAGCACAACAATACGTTACAGTACAGTACTTACTTCATCACGCCAATAAGCATAATAACTACGATATCTATACGCAAAGCATTTCACTTTTGTGTATCATGAGGTAAGTACATTGACTTCTGCAGAACTTAGCTTTCGGAGGATGATAACTACGACACTTCCACAGAGATTATGTTGCAACAAGACGCACATTTAGCGCTACAGGACACGTATTTGAGTGATTGATTTTGTGCTAAAAATATTTATTTTTAAAGATATTTGGAGTACAATGATACAAAGGTTTTCCGTGATACATTTCATTCCATTGCTGTAATCTGTAACACCTGAGGGTATAATTACATTAATCCTCAGGGGGTACACGCTTACTTTGTGTACCATGTGTTTGGCGAGCACAAGGAGCCCTAGCTAATATGGTATTTGCTTATACAACTTTACACATCGGTACCTTATTTCTCTAACACAGAATTACACAGCTATCTGATTATTTGACAGAGAAACAAACATTCTTTTTACTACGTCAGTGACAGATGTTTACGCAATTACACAGTTGGATAACTTCACACTTATGAAATTGTATTTTGTCTGTACTTTGTGAACCGTTCATATTTTTTCGGAACCATTGTGATACTATGAGAGCTTTGAATGATGTATTTGGTATGGGATCATGATTTTTTAGGTACGTTTGAGGTAGATGACACTATTGAAATGAGTAGAGAATTTTTCTTAGGTTTTGAAATTATTGGAGGAAGCTACGACGATTTTGAGATTTGACTGAGGTGTTATGATGTTATTTTTACGACGACGATGTGTATTATGCTGTTGCGGTATGTAATTTGTCATGAACTGCTATATATATTATGACTATTAAGGTAAATACAGTGTTTGTTCTCTATTAATATCTTTCATTTGCTAACTATCCCTATCAGTAGTTAGTGCCTTCCATAGTTTGAATCTTTTATTTAGCTGGCAGTAGTGGCGCTTGCTGTATTGCAGTAGCTTGAGTAGCGAAGATTTTTGTGAGGTAAGTGATTTGTGAAAGGTGCAGTTTAATGTTAGTCAGGGCCATTCTCTTGTAGAGATTATTGAAAGTCAGATTGCGTTGCGCTAAAAATATTGTGCGTCAGTTTAAGCACAGTCCTGTAAAATTGTTCAAAGGGGACGTTTCACATCCTAAACGACTTTGTCACACTCAGAGTAATCATCCTCAGACTTAGGTCTTCGGCCTCTGGAATAGCAAGAAGCCGCAGGGCGCCATGTCCGGCGAATACGGTGCTGAGGCAAACATAACGGTTTTATTTTTCGCCAAAAAATAACGAACAAGTATTTAGGTGTCAGCGGGAGAATTATCATGATCCATGTCGTTTACCAAAATATTGGAACAAACTTTGCTTGTTTCATGCTCAAAATATCCGAAAAAAATGCTTGGTTTGAGCCAAAGGGTATGCCGAAATCATCAGCAACCTCTTTGACGGTTATTCGGCGATTTTTTCAGACTCATTTTCTGTACTTCTTCCACACAATCGTCAGTCACAGATGTGCTGGGGCGTCTAGGGCGGTCGTCGTCTTTGTCTCCTCGACCCTCTGGAACGTACACACGACTCGTAAACTCTTGTCTCACTCAGAGTAGATTTGCCAAAGGCGACAGTCAACATTGCGAATGCAGTGCTGCACTTGTTTCATTTTTCAAGCGAAATGTAAAGCAAGTTCTTTGACCCATCTTTTTCGAAAGTAAAAATTCTCCGAGCACCCGAAAACTTTTATAACCTTTCCGACTGTCAACAATGAACTAAATATTCAAAACAGCTGAAGATCCAAGCATACATAAAGAACATGTGTGGCAACGAGATAAAAAAAATTGAAAATCGAATGTACAAAGCCCGCGAAATTAAATTCCCGTGACGTTTTGTTTTGATCACACCTCGTCTATTCGGTGTAACGTACGGTTCCCCGGCCACCCCAGTCCTGTCGGCCGTCGTCGTCTGCTCGGCCGTTTCTGAGTTTCTGGCTGCGGGAGGGAAGCGATGGCAGAGGAGGGGGTTTTCCTACCGCCTGGAAATGATTCGCCGGTCTTTCGTAGTCCTGCAAAGTGGGCTGTGATCGGAAGCGACTACGCAGATTTTAAGGACGAGTGGTTTAGCCATCCACTGTTAGGAAATTTATACAAAAGCTGTTAGTGGCTGCTGGAAATGGCCAAGAAAACCCCTGCGTTCTGCTACAGGCTGCGACTGGCTGGAATGTACAGATGACACACAGCCTCGTGGAGCGGTGTGGAATTCGCAAAATCCGAAAGTCGGTCGGCAGACCCCTCGAGGTGTAAAAGTCGCGTGCACTGTGAGGCGGAGGCGGTCTTCCCCGTTGTGTATTTCTGAAATCGGGAGTGGCTGATCTTTCATGATTATTATAATTATTGGGTTGGTGCATAAGGGTTCGTAGAATTTCCCATAAGGTTAATGAACCCGACGGACAGACGTAACAGAGACGTTGGTCATCACTAATACACTACTGGCCATTAAAATTGCTACACAAAGAAGAAATACAGATAATAAACGGGTATTCATTGGACAAATATATTATACTAGAACTGACATGTGATTACATTTTCACGCAATTTGGGTGCATAGATCCTGAGAAATCAGTACTCAGAAAAACCACCTCTGCCCGTAATAACGGCCTTGATACGCCTGGGCATTGACTCGAACAGAGCTTGGATGGCGTGTACAGGTACAGCTGCCCATGCAGCTTCAACACGATACCGCAGTTCATCAAGAGTAGTGACTGGCGTATTGTGACAGCCAGTTACTCGGCCACCATTGACCAGACGTATTCAATTGGTGAGAGATCTGGAGAATGTGCTGACCAGGGCAGCAGTAGAACATTTTCTGTATCCACAAAGGCCTGTACATGACCTGCAACTTGTGGTCGTGCATTATCCTGCTGGAATGTAGGGTTTCGCAGGGATCGAATGAAGGGTAGAGCCACGGGTCGTAACACATCTGAAATGTAACGTCCACTGTTCAAAGTACCGTCAATGCGAACAAGAGGTGACCGAGGTGTGTAACCAGTGGACCCCATACCATCACGACGGGTGATACGCCAGTATGGCGATGACTAATACACGCTTCCAACGTGCGTTCACCGCGATGTCGCCAAACACGGATGCGACTATCATGATACTGTAAACAGAACCTGGATTCACCCGGAAACATGACGTTTTGCCATTCGTGCACCCAGGTTCGTCGTTCAGTACACCATCGCAGGTGCTCCCGTCTGTGATGCAACGTCAAGGGTAACCGCAGCCACCGTCTCCGAGCTGATAGTCCACGCTGCTGCAAATGTCGTCGAACTGTTGTTGCGGATGGTTGTTGTCTTGCAAACGTCCCCGTCCGTTGACTCAGGGATCGAGACGTAGCTGCAAGATCCGTTATAGCCATGCGGATAAGATGCCTGTCATCTCGACTGCTAGTGATACGAGGCCGTTGGGATCCAGCACGGCGTTCCGTATTACCCTCCTAAACCCACAGATTCCATATTCTTCTAACAGTCATTGGATCTCGACCAACGCGAGCAGCAATGTCGCGATACGATAAACCGCAATCGCGATAGGCTACAATCCGACCTTGATAAAAGTCGGATACGTGATGGTACGCATTTCTCCTCCTTACACGAAGCGTCACAATAACGTTTCACCAGGCAACGCCGGAGTGCATTTTCTTCCGGGAAGGAAATTCGTTGAATGTTGTTCAATAGAGAGCGGAAAAGGTGAAAATCTGAAGGCGCAAGATCAGTGGGTGCGGAATGACTTCCCAACCCAACTTGTGTACAGTGTTTTTTTGTCAGCTGAGTGCGGGCAGGCGTCGTCTTGGACTACCATCACCTCACGCAGTGTTCCTGGATGTTCTTCTCGGACTGCGTCGGGAGAACTTCTCAGTTGTTGGCAGCAAATGTCAGCAGTGATGCTCGTACACCCCAGCGTTCCTCTCTCACCAGATGCATAAGATTATCTTTTGTGGATGGGCGCAGGTCTTTGTACGGGTAGCTGCTGCCTTGTTGGGACTCAACCATTCTTTTCTTTTTCTTGTTTTAGGACAAAATAACACAATTTTTCGTCGAAAGTAACGATACAAGATAGGAGTAGTCGGTGTCGTTCAGAACCAATTCACTACGAGCAAGCAGAAATACGCGTATTGTCACCTGATGATTTTTGTGATTTCGGCTTAGAGCATGAGGTACGGCTAAAGGCGATTTTTGAACCGCCCACACAGCTTGCAAACATCGCACAATGGTGGGATGATCACAGTTCGTAACATTTGCCATTTATTGAGTAGACTTCGTGGATCGTTGTGCATTAATACGTTTACACGATCTTTATGAAACCGCGACAGTCGAGTCACTGATGTCAAAACGATCCTTCTTGAAACGAGAAAACCACGTTCTTGCCGTGTTCCGTCCAGTGATATCGTTTGTTTGTTTGGTTGGTTGGTTTTGTTTTGCTTAATGCGCAAAAACGACTGGGGTCATACTTACCCAAGTCAAGACTATAGAACACGAGGTCAGAGAGGAGTTAGAAACGACTATACGTCAGTTCCAATTGACAGAATAGAAGACAGCTGAAAACAGCCACGTGGAAAAAGGGCTAAAAAAAAGACGCCATGCAGAAACGGAGGTCCAAAACTGAAATTTAAATGGCCTTCGCCATATAGCTTTGGCGGATAAAAAGTAAGACGCGATCGATAGCTCTCGTGTCATTTGTTAAAACGGCGTTATCCCCCCACACGGCGCAAATTTTTTTCTGGCTGCCTCCGCTGTCGTCAGTCCTGGATTCGGCTCAAACAGAACAATTTGTCTGAAATGTTCCGATTACTCCACTTAGAATTCCATTTTCTGGAGTCTACGACTCAACTCACTACCTCCTAACAGTATGTAAACTCAAATAGCAACAGTGACTACAAATAAAAAACGACAGTCGTTAAATAAATCCCTAGCAACGGCGATGTCAACATGCAAAACAAGAACTAGAGCGCCGCCCAACACCTCTTACAGTACGGGACGGCGTTGGCTGCCGGCAGAGCGGACCGCCCTTACCAGAGCCCTCCACTCCGTTGAACGGGCCTCCCTGGGCCGTGTTTTGGCATGTAGTGACTCAGTGGGCAGTCTCCGGGCTACTGACCGACGCTGTCCTCGCCACCCTTCTTTCTCTGCCACTGGCGACCTTCTCGCTCATCTTCGCCGTGCTGCCTTTTCTGGCTTTCCCAGAGAATGAACCGACCGACCTTCTGGCTAGTCAGCGTTGCCGACCCCAGGTGCGGATCTACGGGTGCACGCGAGATCCCTCATCGTTGGGGATGGAACGACACCTGTGGCGGGCTACTGCCCCACCTGATCAACTCCACAAAAGAACATGAGACTGCTGCACTATGGGGCCCTTCCTTCCGCTTCTGCAGGAAGGAATCCATAGTCCTGTGTCGCCTCCGCGTCGGCCGTATCAAGTTAACCCATAGTTTACGTATTACCGACATACAGTCGGTGGAACAGCGACCAATACAATACTAAAAGAAGTTTAATTGTTTTGCCTAGTGTGTGCCTGTTTCAATACACAGTACCGTTCTCAGGCCACCCTATGATCAAAAAATTCGATAACATAAAACAACAATGCAACGCTAAATATTTTTCTCTATGAAAGCAAACATATGGTATAAAGCGTACCTTAAAATGTGTAGGTAGCCTCTCACCCTCTCGCTTGCCAGGTAGGTACTTTTACTTTGTGTGACGAGCCACGCCCACATTGTGCTTGAGGACCCTTATAGACGGTAGCTCCAATCTTGGTGGAACACCCCTTCTTCTTGGCCCCCCGTCGACTTCCAGGCTAAAAACAAAAATGGCTCTGAGCACTATGGGACTTAACTTCTGAGGTCATCAGTCCCCTAGAACTACTTAATCCTAACTAACCTAAGGACATCACACACATCCATGCCCGAAGCAGGATTCGAACCTGCGACCGTAGCGGTCGCGCAGTTCCAGACTGTAGCGCCTAGAACCGCTCGGCCACTTCGGCCGGCTCCCAGACTCACTACCTGTAATAGAGGCGAACGACTCACGCACGGTTCGATGTTTGAACTGGTTCTCAGTTTTCTCCGTCATTCTTCTGACTAGGCTGATACGGCCACCAGCCACGAATTCCTCTCCTGTGCCAACCTCTATCGCAGAGCAGCAACTGCAACCAATGTCCTCAATTATTTGAAGGGTGTAATCCAATCTCTGTCTTCCTCTACAGCTCCCTCTCCCTGACCATCTTCTCATCCCCCCCCCCCTCTCTCTCTCTCTCTCTCTCTCTCTCTCTCTCTCTCTCTCTCTCTCTCTCTCTCTCTCTCTCTCCCTCCCCCCCCCCCAATCTGTCTTCCGGCCCCCACCCCTCTGTGCATACTCTTCTCTGTCCTCCTCTGTCCTCCTCTGTCCTCTTCTTCCTCCTCTGTCCTCTTCTTCCTCCTCTGTCCTCTTCTTCCTCCTCTGTCCTCTTCCTCCTCTGTCCTCTTCCTCCTCCTCTTCTTCCCCTTCTTCTTCCCCTTCTTCTTCCCCTTCCTCCCCCATCCCTCTTATTCCATTTCCGTCTAAATGTTCAATAGAGTATTGTGTGAAAACTTGAAGTAAGTCCGTCAAGATCTGCCCGAGATTTTTACTAACGTTTCCCCTTAGTATATTACATATATACAGGGTGATTCACGAAGAGACACAAATATTGTAATACACTCCTGCAAATTGAAATAAGAACACCGTGAATTCATTGTCCCAGGAAGGGGAAACTTTATTGACACATTCCTGGGGTCAGATACATCACATGATCACACTGATAGAACCACAGGCACATAGACACAGGCAACAGAGCATGCACAATGTCGGCACTAGTACAGTGTATATCCACCTTTCGCAGCAATGCAGGCTGCTATTCTCCCATGGAGACGATCGTAGAGATGCTAGATGTAGTCCTGTGGAATGGCTTGCCATGCCATTTCCACCTGGCGCCTCAGTTGGACCAGCGTTCGTGCTGGACGTGCAGACCGCGTGAGACGACGCTTCATCCAGTCCCAAACATGCTCAATGGGGGACAGATCCGGAGATCTTGCTGGCCAGGGTAGTTGACTTACACCTTCTAGAGCACGTTGGGTGGCACGGGATACATGCGGACGTGCATTGTCCTGTTGGAACAGCAAGTTCCCTTGCCGGTCTAGGAATGGTAGAACGATGGGTTCGATGACGGTTTGGATGTACCGTGCACTATTCAGTGTCCCCTCGACGATCACCAGTGGTGTATGGCCAGTGTAGGAGATCGCTCCCCACACCATGATGCCGGGTGTTGGCCCTGTGTGCCTCGGTCGTATGCAGTCCTGATTGTGGCGCTCACCTGCACGGCGCCAAACACGCATACGACCATCATTGGCACCAAGGCAGAAGCGACTCTCATCGCTGAAGACGACACGTCTCCATTCGTCCCTCCATTCACGCCTGTCGCGACACCACTGGAGGCGGGCTGCACGATGTTGGGGCGTGAGCGGAAGACGGCCTAACGGTGTGCGGGACCGTAGCCCAGCTTCATGGAGACGGTTGCGAATGGTCCTCGCCGATACCCCAGGAGCAACAGTGTCCCTAATTTGCTGGGAAGTGGCGGTGCGGTCCCCTACGGCACTGCGTAGGATCCTACGGTCTTGGCGTGCATCCGTGCGTCGCTGCGGTCCGGTCCCAGGTCGACGGGCACGTGCACCTTCCGCCGACCACTGGCGACAACATCGATGTACTGTGGAGACCTCACGCCCCACGTGTTGAGCAATTCGGCGGTACGTCCACCCGGCCTCCCGCATGCCCACTATACGCCCTCGCTCAAAGTCCGTCAACTGCACATACGGTTCACGTCCACGCTGTCGCGGCATGCTACCAGTGTTAAAGACTGCGATGGAGCTCCGTATGCCACGGCAAACTGGCTGACACTGACGGCGGCGGTGCACAAATGCTGCGCAGCTAGCGCCATTCGACGGCCAACACCGCGGTTCCTGGTGTGTCCGCTGTGCCGTGCGTGTGATCATTGCTTGTACAGCCCTCTCGCAGTGTCCGGAGCAAGTATGGTTGGTCTGACACACCGGTGTCAATGTGTTCTTTTTTCCATTTCCAGGAGTGTATATTATTCCAGAATTAAATGGTTCAAATGGCTCTGAGCACTATGGGACTTAACATCTATGGTCATCAGTCCCCTAACTAACCTACGGACAGCACACAACACCCAGCCATCACGAGGCAGAGAAAATCCCTGACCCCGCCGGGAATCGAACCCGGGAACCCGGGCGTGGGAAGCGAGAACGCTACCGCACGACCACGAGATGCGGGCCTAGAATTAAATCTAAAGATAAAACTTCATATAAACGTAAGTCCGCAAATGTTTAGTTACTGTTAGTAAAAGATTTTGAAATTTAGCAACTTCGCTAATATGAAGCAGAACTGTGTGAGGTTAAAGTAAAGCACGATTTACATTTATTTTATTCTTATTGGTCTGGTGAATCTAATAAAACATCTCCCAGACGTGTATCTGCAGTAGTTTCCCAGAATGTCCAGAGTAGCGAAGAAGTAACTGCGTAAAATTTTTGATTTATTAAGTACTTTGCCCAATTTGTTTTTTAAATTCCAAACAACTGTGCAAAGTTTTTAACAGAAGTTGTAGAGAACTTAATTTTGGAAAATGATGTTAATAACGTCTACTGAAACTATTTGAATATGTCAGGTAATCTGCTCTTATTAATACCATAGCACACGTGAATTCATGTTAAACCGGAAAAAACAAAGCTCAGTGTTAAGGAAGTTGTACAATGTACATACAGTTTCACAGTACATTTACAATAAATTTTCAAAAATGTCTTCACAGAGTTAAATGCACGTGTATGAACAGATTTTGTTGCTCGTTTCAGTTTCACAGGGTTGTTTTTAATTTCGTCTATTGCCTTTATAACGCGAACAAGTAATGACTCACGTGTACTGCATATATATATATATATATATATATATATATATATATATATATATATATATATGTGTGTGTGTGTGTGTGTGTGTGTGTGTGTGTGTGTGTGTGTGTGTGTGTGTAATATATTTCATATATATGTATATATGTAATGCATTATGAAGTTCGTCAAAATTTTCATTAGAGTATCATGTAAAAATTGTAAGTAAACAGGTCAAGAACTTTTCGAGATTTTCGGTAATGTTGTGTGGGGTGTGGGGTGTGGGGTGTTACTGAAAATACACTGATATTTTTCGTTAGGAAAGCGTGTCTCAGCAGAACTGTCGACTGAACCCAATTGTTTCCTTTTCGTACCAAAAATGCCATTACCAACCACAATTACGAGAACATCCAAAAAAAAGTCAACCACATCGGTCAAGCCTTTCTCAAGCGATGATCTTTCACAGCTGATTTTAATTTGCGACTTTTCCGGTAGATTCTTCAGAAATTTTCTCTCATAGAAACCGTGTCGTGACAGTAACGAACACAACAAAAAGATATCAGTCAAACCGATTAAGCCATTCTCAGCTGATGGTCTTTGATACGTGAGGCAATTGATTTTTATTTATGTAGGCAGACGGACTGGTAGCTACAGCAGTTAGTTTTAAAAGTAAGGATGATTTCTGTGTATAGTTACATCAGAAGCTGGCCGCATTACGGCAAGCTTCATTTACTTCGTGCTGAAGTCGTGCAAGCGCTGCGTTGAGCTGTTCCGCGAAAAGTTTCCTCGCGTCCCTGTTCCAGGAAGAGCAGCAGTTTGTGGCCTTGCGAAACGTTCTCGTCAAACAGCAAGTGTCAACGAAAAGTCTCGAGGCCGTCAGCCGACGAGCTGACACCGGAGTTTACGGAACGCGATCAGCATTCCCTGCTGCGGTCACTTCATCTGTTGTCTCAGCAGTCTGGAGCATCTTGTTCAGCCTGCCGCAGAGCCAATCAACGTCTGAGGTTGCGGCCAGTGGTCCAAAGGACTGCGTCCCACGCACTCAGAAAAGCGAGTCACTTAGTGTCAGTGGTTTAAGAGATTCACTTTTAACGTTGGAGGTAATAAGTCGAGCAACGGGTGATTCAGAAAGAAAGAACAGATTTCAGTTGGTTTATTACTGACAAACTATAAAAGATACAAAGATATTGCGCATGTCACAGAATAGAGGAACGTTCAGAGTTTGGACACAGCTGCGCAACAGGGCGACTGCACCGCAAGAGAAATCACTTTGTGTGTGTTGGAATTTGCGTGAAGTTAGTCCACTGTTTAAGGATACGGGGTGCTTATAAATGGCGAAAAAATCGAAATTTTTTTATGATTTTATTAAATTCTATATACAAAATTAAGGCTTTGACAAACTGCCTATTGGCTTCTGTCTCGGGTTCTTCGGCCGACGTTCATCTAATGATTTTTCTGACGTTTCGCCAGCACGAGTGGCTGGCTTTGTCAAAGCTTCAGCCTCCATTGCCGGTGGTGAACTGGAGCCGAGCTCGCGGGCGCAGCCTGTATGTACCTGGCGCGCCAACGTCCGAGGGCTTCCCCGCGGTCATTTCCGGTGCGGTTCTCCTCTTGCTGCCTGCGACGGTCGTTCGTTGCAGTACGGGAAGCCAGGATCCGTTTACCTTAAGGCTTTCCTTTTTCTTGTTGAAACTGTTCGCGTGTTTTTGTATTTCTACAGCTTCTCTGAACAAGCGCGTGTGATAGTGCTTCTCTACAGCCAGAACTTCAGTGTCGGCGAATTTTATTACGTGGTCGGTCTCATTCAGTGCGTGCTCTGCCACGGCCGATTTCCCCACCTGCCCCAACCTGCAATGTCGCTTATGCTCCTTGATCCTGGTGTTAATGGATCGTCCAGTCATCCCGACATAAACTTTTCCGCATGTGCATGGTATGCGGTATATTCCCGACATTGTAAGTGGGTCCCTTTTTTCCTTCGGCAATCTAAGACACTCTTTGATCTTCCTTGTCGGTTTGAAGATCTTCTTTACGCCGTGTTTGCACAAAATACGACCGATTCTATCCGTCACTTGGGAATGTATGGCAGAAAGGCCGTACCCGACATTTCTTTTTCTGATTCCTTACTTCGCCGAGTGTTTGGCTCTGTCATACTTGTAATATAATTTGTGGAGTACCCATTACTCCCCAGAACACTTTCCATGTGTTGCATTTCGCTTCTGAGGTGCTGCGGCTCACATATTCGTCCTGCTCGCGTTACGAGCGTACTAATCATGCCTCTTTTCTGGCTCGGTTAGTGATTTGATAGTTTGTGCAGGTATCGCTCCGTGTGTGTCGGTTTTCGATACACGCTGTATCCCAGGTTTTCGACGTTCCTTGTGACCAGTATATCTAGAAATGGCAGTTTCTTGTCCTTTTCTACTTCCATGGTAAATTTTATGTTGGTGTGGAGGCTGTTCAAGTGGCTTAGGAATTCACCACGGCTCCACACAACGAAATTATCATCGACGTACCTGTACCACACCTTAGGTTTGCAAGTCGCCAAGTCCAGTGCCTGTGCTTCGAATTGTTCCATGAAGAAGTTGGCCACCACTGGACTAAGAGGACTACCCATAGCGACGCCTTCCAGCTGTTCGCAGAAATTGCCATTCAACGTGAAATAGCTCGTGGTGAGACATGCATCGAAGGGCTTTGTGATGTCTTGCGGGGAAAATGGAACCGTTGTGCTCCAGAGCGTCACTGAGTGACACTTTCGTAAACAATGAAACATCAAAGCTGACCAGGATGTCGTTTGGTGCAAGTTTCAGTTTCTTCAGCTTCTCAATGAAATGTCCTGAGTCTTTTATGAATGTGCCGGTCTTCACCATGTGCGAATGGAGCAGAGAGGCTAAGTGTTTTGCCAGTTTATACGTCGATGTGACAGGAGCGCTAACAATCGGTCTTAGTGGAACGTTATTCTTATGGATCTCAGGCAATCCATACAACCGAAGTGGTAGGGCTTCTGTGTTGCGCAGGTTCCCCTATATGTCCGCCGGCAGAGAAGACGCCTTGATTAACAGATTCGTATTCCGTGTGATACGCTCCGTCGGATCTGTGCTTAATTTTCGGTACGTCGTCGGATATAATAGGTCTCGGATCTTTCGCTCATAATCTTAAGTTTTTGAGTTGGTTGTGTTTGTAGATGTGTTGTTGTGTTTGATGGCTTTCTCTCTCTCTCTCTCTCTCTCTCTCTCTCTCTCTGTGTGTGTGTGTGTGTGTGTGTGTGTGTGTGTGTGTGTGTGTGTGTGTGTTTTGTGGTTTTGTGATTTTGCTTTTCGTAGTTGTAGGTGTTGGTTTCTTCGTATCAATAGCTATGGTTGACCTATGTAGGTCAAGGGAAATGACCGATTCTAATTTTCGTAGTTTTATGTGTAGGTATTGGTGTTTTGGTATCATCAGCTGTGGTAAAGAGAGATGTCTGATTCCAGTTTCCGTAGTGTTGATGTTTTGGCATAGTCAGCTGCGGTTGACCTATATACGTCAAGGGAAGTGTCTGATTCCTGTAGATTTTGTAATTTTTTCTTTTTTTGTTCGTCATTTTGTGTGTTTTGCGATCGTGTTTTTTTTTACTGTTACATTTAGCTTGTCCCCTCCCTAAAGCCCCAGTTTCCCGCGGGTGTGCCGTTAGTTTGATTGTACACTCCTGGAAATGGAAAAAAGAACACATTGACACCGGTGTGTCAGACCCACCATACTTGCTCCGGACACTGCGAGAGGGCTGTACAAGCAATGATCACACGCACGGCACAGCGGACACACCAGGAACCGCGGTGTTGGCCGTCGAATGGCGCTAGCTGCGCAGCATTTGTGCACCGCCGCCGTCAGTGTCAGCCACTTTGCCGTGGCATACGGAGCTCCATCGCAGTCTTTAACACTGGCAGCATGCCGCGACAGCGTGGACGTGAACCGTATGTGCAGTTGACGGACTTTGAGCGAGGGCGTATAGTGGGCATGCGGGAGGCCGAGTGGACGTACCGCCGAATTGCTCAACACGTGGGGCGTGAGGTCTCCACAGTACATCGATGTTGTCGCCAGTGGTCGGCGGAAGGTGCACGTGCCCGTCGACCTGGGACCGGACCGCAGCGACGCACAGATGCACGCCAAGACCGTAGGATCCTACGCAGTGCCGTAGGGGACCGCACCGCCACTTCCCAGCAAATTAGGGACACTGTTGCTCCTGGGGTATCGGCGAGGACCATTCGCAACCGTCTCCATGAAGCTGGGCTACGGTCCCGCACACCGTTAGGCCGTCTTCCGCTCACGCCCCAACATCGTGCAGCCCGCCTCCAGTGGTGTCGCGACAGGCGTGAATGGAGGGACGAATGGAGACGTGTCGTCTTCAGCGATGAGAGTCGCTTCTGCCTTGGTGCCAATGATGGTCGTATGCGTGTTTGGCGCCGTGCAGGTGAGCGCCACAATCAGGACTGCATACGACCGAGGCACACAGGGCCAACACCCGGCATCATGGTGTGGGGAGCGATCTCCTACACTGGCCGTACACCACTGGTGATTGTTGAGGGGACACTGAATAGTGCACGGTACATCCAAACCGTCATCGAACCCATCGTTCTACCATTCCTAGACCGGCAAGGGAACTTGCTGTTCCAACAGGACAATGCACGTCCGCATGTTTCCCGTGCCACCCAACGTGCTCTAGAAGGTGTAAGTCAACTACCCTGGCCAGCAAGATCTCCGGATCTGTCCCCTATTGAGCATGTTTGGGACTGGATGAAGCGTCGTCTCACGCGGTCTGCACGTCCAGCACGAACGCTGGTCCAACTGAGGCGCCAGGTGGAAATGGCATGGCAAGCCGTTCCACAGGACTACATCCAGCATCTCTACGATCATCTCCATGGGAGAATAGCAGCCTGCATTGCTGCGAAAGGTGGATATACACTGTACTAGTGCCGACATTGTGCATGCTCTGTTGCCTGTGTCTATGTGCCTGTGGTTCTGTCAGTGTGATCATGTGATGTATCTGACCCCAGGAATGTGTCAATAAAGTTTCCCCTTCCTGGGACAATAAATTCACGGTGTTCTTATTTCAAGTTCCAGGAGTGTATTTTAGGACGGAGATGTAATTGTCCTATTTATACCTATTTTTGTGTTTGTTTCCGTGTGTACGTAGTGACATCAATGGCGCCATATTGGAGACGCTTAGAATAACCATTTCCGCCATACTGATGACGTCATGAGTCGGAGACAGGTGGAATCGGACACTTTCGTAATCCCCTTATTTTCTATGGTTGCAGACAATATTACAACTTGCATTTTAGTGGTATAAGTTCAAGTGAATGCTTAGAATAGTAAAATGAGTGCAAGTAAACATGTTTATCTCAGTGCCACAAATAAATAAATATATTTACATTTTGTCATGTTTATTTAAATAAACATAATTTTTTTGTCTTCCTCATGTAAGTTAAAGTGAATACTTCATAGTGTAGAAGAAATGGTGGTACACATTTAAACCTACGATGTAAATGAATTTACATTTTATCATTATAATTTATGTTAAGAATACACAGTTTGGTCTTCATGACATAAGTAAAGTTTTTTAAGGGGCCTTTTTATATTAGTGGTATCCTCTGTTTTTATGCAAAAGGATTTCTTAGTGCTCTAGGAATTCATTCATTATATAAACTTTGTTCACTGAGAAAAATGTGTAGTTTCCTTTTTAATACCAGTGTTATTCATTTCCTTTTTGATATTGATGGGAAGCTTTGTGTGTACTTTTATTCCTGGCACAGTTATTCCGCTATGGACTTTTAGTGTGAGTTGCAGAGTGTTGGTGGAAATTCTTCCTGTGTCTTACGTTACACTCACAGATGTCACAGTTTCTGTGGAATAATTCCTGGTTGCTAGCTACAAACACCATTAGTGATTTGTAACGCTAAATAGCCTCTGCAGGATGTTCTGTCAGAGACCCCACACATTAACCTGTCTGCTCATTTCTGTATTTTTGAAGACTTTTTCAACTCCTGTAAAATTTAAATAGAAGATAATACTGTAGGAGAGTACAGCATGGAAGTATGCAAACTGTGACAAAAGCAATATTTCCCTGTCAGCAGGGAAACAAATATATCTCATGGCAAAACACATTGTGCTAAGTTTCTTGACCAGTTGATCAATTTGCTCTTTCCATCTTGGCTGGCTGGTGGTCTAAATCCCCGAGAATTTTGTATGTGTGATTTCATAAATTTTTTTATTGTTAATCTCCTTTTCAGGAACTTAAAGATTTTTATTTTTTCTGTTTGGATCTATATAATGTTAAGTTTTGAAAAATTTAAGGTTAGGCTATATGCTGTGAACAATTTGTGTACTTTTTTAGTGACTGTCAGGGCTGTACCCTGCATTGCGGATTTGGGACCCTGGATCAGAATACTTGTATCATCCACAAACATGACTATTTTTGCTCTGGCTGAGGATGACACAGCAGCTGCTTGGTAACACTGAACCTTCATGGCCTGTTCAATCAGAGGTTACTTAGTTTAGTTTAGTCATTAATAAACTGGTAGATCATTAATGTAGGTCAGGAAAATCAGTGGCCGAAGGATTGAGCCCGGAGGGACCTCCGTATTTTACCCAGTCTGAGTGTACAGTTAGATATGCCTCCAGTAAGATTACTCTTTGCTTTTTGTTGTGTAGATAAGATTCTTGCCACACCAAAGGTTTGACTTCAGTGCCATAGTGTGGAAGCTTTTTTAGCAATGTCTCACAATCTACACAGTTGAAAGCTGTAGCGAGGTCACAGAAGAATGCCACTGGAGACCTTCTGAGATTTAATTCACATAGAGTTTCATCTGTTAGGCTAAATACAGCTCTCTCTGTGGAGAATCCTTTACAAAGGCCAAACTGTGTAGGTGTCAGTAAGCCATATTATGTCATATGGCCATAAATCCTGTCACACAATGCTGTCTCCAATGCCTTTGAGAACCCTGGCAGCAAACATATGGGCCAATAATTGGATAGTACGTTCCTTGCCCCACTTTGGTGGAATGGCTCAAATGGCTCTGAGCACTATGAGACTTAACTTCTGAGGTCATCAGTCTCCTAGAACTTAGAACTATTTAAACCTAACTAACCTAAGGACATCACACACATCCATGCATGAGGCAGGATTCGAACCTGCGAAAGTAGCGGTCGCTCGGCTCCAGACTGTAGCGCCTAGAACCGCACGGCCACTCTGGCCGGCACTTTCGTGGACGGGCATCACTATTGCATGTTCAATCTATCTTGAAATTTCCCAGTTTTCATTGACTGGTTACATAAATAGCATAATATGTGACTGATGAAGTCCGCAGATGATTTTAAAATTCTATTTGATATTCCATCGAATCCACAAGAGCCAGAGCTTGTAAGTAATTCTATGAGTTCTTTTTTTTTTTTTTTTTTTTTTTTTCAATTCCCTTATGAGTTCTACTTCTGAAATAAAGTGCTATAATTTGGTGTGATTTGAATGTGATCAAGTAGCTCTGTGGCTTCTGTGGGCAACTGTTTACTATAGTTCCCTGTTCTTCAGCTACAGTGATAAAAAGTTATTAAAGTCTGAGGTTGCAACATTTTAATTATTGGTGTCTGAACCACTGCCAGAGGTCTGTGGAGTCCCTGCTTGTTCAGATTTTATATTCCTATTTGTCTCACTTTTTGTGATGTCCCTTATGGTTTTTACTATATTGTCTTGCTAATTTTTTTCTGTATAATGCATTGTTTGGCATTTCTGATTACACATGTTAGAATTTTGCAGTGTTTTTGTTACATAATTTCACTGCTAGGTTTGTTATTGCCCTTTGTTCTATGTATAGGTCTCTCTTTTTCGCACATGATATTTTGATGCCAGCTGTTATCCATTCTTTCCTTCCACAACAGCTTGATTTCATTTTAATCTGTCTTTGGGGGAAGCAGGCTTCAAAATATTTGAAAATTAAGTCCAGGAATGAATTGAATTTCTCATTCATTGTAGGCAGACAGCCTGCTACACTTCCTCCCATTGTTCATAGTGTAAACTATTCCCAACAAACAAGTAGATTCCATATTTATGTTTCGTTTTTACATCACTGGAATTTGCGGGGTCCAGAACAGATTATCAATTGAGGTCTCGCTGTGCCCATCTACTATTATTGGGGATGAGACTGTCTAGAGTAGGTTGAAAGTTTACAACAGTGATTTCAGCTGTTTATGACTGTTACTATTTGAAAGAAATTTTATGTTAAAATTGACATGTACTCTAATCTGACAGTTACTCCTATAAAGTTTTGTAAGAGTTGATTCTAGTTGTGAGAGGAACTTTTTGATGTTTCCCACAGGTGCCCTGTAAACTGCAGTTATTATGAGGAACTGAGTTCCCAGTTCTAATTTAATAGCACAGCATTCAAAATGTTGTTCAATACAGTACTGAGCTTCATGTGTGGTTTGTGAGCTAAGAGTATTGTGCATATGAATTGCTATCCCAACTTGGCTTAAGTTGGTCCTACAGTAGCAAGAAACAGTTCCATAACTATTTACAAGTGTTTGATTTCTGTAGCTTCCAGGTGATGTTCAGTTGGGCAGAGCACATCAGCAATAGTTTCATCAGTGTCAGCTAGTTCTTGAAGAGAAAGCGGTAGTTGTTCTTCTACTTTGTTTAAAAGGCGTCATCACTTATACTTCTGACAGGTTTCTTAATGTTAGATTTGACATGAGCTAAATTATTATTGAAGGGTACAACATTTATTTTGTAACTTTCCCTATCCTCTAGTCTATGAAGAGCCTTCTTTCAGTGTTAAATACTACAGGATGAGAATTTAAACTGGAAAAAGCACATTTTGGAACTCCTAAAACATAATAATCCAGCCACATTTGCACATACAATCATAGCAAATATTGGGGAGGGACCAATCAGTAAGTTGACATTCTTTACGTATTTTCAGTCAGTAAAATTCTATGGTACAATGTTCTGGGGTAATTCATCTTTAAGAGAGAGAGTCTTCGTGGCTCAGATATGTGCTGTAAGAATATATATGCTCATTCAAACATGTGTTTAAGGATTTCAGCATTCTGGTTACTTGCTGCTTCACAGTATATTTATTCCACCATCAAGTTCGTTTTAAATAAGCCATAGCATTCAAAAACATTAATGATGTGCTTAATTAAAATACCAGAAGGAAAAATGACATTCATTACCCCACATTAAAGTTGTCTTTAGTACAGTAAGGATTGCCCAAGGCTGCAATTAAAAATAGTGGTCACTCACCCTGTGATACAAAATGTCTAACAGACAGCAAAATGAAATTTGAAAAATTTTCTCCTTGACAACTCCTTATATTCCATAGAATAATTCTTATTACTGTAATGTGTAAAAGGTGCTGGATAGGAATTTTTAACTCATAACTGCACATCTAAAAAAAATCCCTTATAAATATTCAGAAGATAGCTGTATTTACAAATTAATTTGTGATGTGAATGTAAAATGACCTATTCCACATCATTACAATTTATTGTGCAAAATGATCCATGGAACACAAAACTGATACTGTGTGAACCCAAACTCTACTGAGAAAATTTCTGAGGTGGTGCAAGGATTCATATAAGGGAACCAATACAAAAATTTCAATAAATAGAAAAAAAGTCTAGTATTAGAAAGACCAGTTGATGACATTTTCATGGGCATTAGTAAATGGTTCCTATCCAATATTTGCCACCAAACGTTTAAAAGAATTTGATTTAAAAGGACAATTTGGAGATTGAAAAAACACTCTATAAGCAGTTCAGACCTTGTAAAAGGCCCCCTACCAATACATACCTATAGGGCTAAAATGTGATTATGATCAGAAAAGACGTTTACAGTAATTAACTTCAGGGTATTACAGATTGATGATAAATTCACTTAGGATGAACATACCAATACCACAGAACTGCTGAAGCACCTAAACAAATTTCTATTTGCAGTGTGAGCACTGTTACACATAGGGGATAAAAAGAAAAGAAAACCCAGCATACTGAAATCATGAGTGCAGTTTCCTCTGGCTTTGAACTGTTAGCAATACCAGTGTAGTGAGGCCACGTTGGCTGATGGTAACTACTGAAAGGACTGCTGCCACTCTTAAGGAATGATGAGTTAAGTCTGGCCTCTCCACAGATACCCTCTGCTGATGCACCTATGGTAAGGCTGTCTGTATGGCTGAGGCACACAAACTACCCAACTTTGGCAAGATCTGTGTTTCATTGTGGGGCTAAAATTCAGTATTGTCTGAAAAAAGCTGCACAAATATTTAATCAGATCTTGATAAGATTTCAATGTGGCGCATAAGAAAGTAAAGTTGTTTAAGTGTTCAGAAGAGTAAAATTGTATACTTCACATAGCAAAGCAAAAAAATGTAGTACCCTATAATTATGATATCAAAGTATCTCAGTGATAATTGGTCAACTCATACAAGTACTGTGGCGTATCAATTTGCTGGGATATGAATAGGACAATCACAAAGGCTCAGCTGTAGGTAAATCAGGTTCATTAGTAGGGTACTGCAGAAATTCAGTGAGGCTACAAAGGAGATTGCTTATAATAGAAGACTGCTCAAGTGTGCAGGACCCTTGCCAAATAGGACTGACTGAAAGGGGATATTGAACAGCTACAGAGAAAGGCTGAACAAATGGTCACAGACTTGTTTGACCCAAGGGAGAGCAGCATAGAAGTGTTGAAAAAAAGCTGCTCTGGCAGATGCTTAGAGATAGACACAAGCTATCCAGTGGCAGCCTGTGCAAATTGATAAATCTAGGGCCATAGTACAACCCTGCGACATATCACTGAACTGTGTCAAACATGAAGTTGATGGTTCCGTGTAAAATAAAGAGGTCACTAATCTGATAAAAGAAAGTAATTAATGCTTCAACAGAAAATATAAATATGTAGTGTGGGTGAAATTTGCACAATGCATAAATTAAATAAAAAGTTCAGTGAAAATTATATTCATGATGTTGTTAATCAACCAGGTAATCTTTAATCAACACCTTACCTTTATCTTCCACAGTCAGATATATTTATGTTTGATTCATGAATGAAAGAAAACACACACACACACACACACACACACACACACACACACCAGGGCAGCGGGGAGGGGGAGGGGGGGGGGAGAGAGAGAGAGAGAGAGAGAGAGAGAGAGAGCGCAGTGTGGAGGGTGCATTATATCTAAAACAGCAGACATAGCTCAAATATTATTATTATTATTATTATTATTATTATTATTATTATTATTATTACTAACTTCATTGGTCACATTGGACCACTTGAGTCATTCCACGATTAGTTTCCTTCGAAACTAACACTGCTCAGTTCTTGCGGTCTGCCCAGTATCATTTCATTCTTTCCAATCATACTTTTCTCAATTTACCTGAAATTTTTATAGTACTGTGTGTCATTTTTGCTGAAAATTTGCAGTTCTTAAGAAGGGATTAATTTTATCTTCGTTCTCTGTGTGTATTATTCAGAGTCCAGCTGCTGAATTTTTTGCATTGCATGTGCACCTGTCCTATTTCTAAGATTTCTCATCACAAAATCTGTTTCCTTGAATTTACAAGCTGCAAAAGAAATAAGACATTCTTTTATTTTCCATTATGTTGGTGACAGGTTCAATCTCTTGATGGTCAGTTTCATTAAGAAGGGTTCTCCAGTGTCCTTCAACCTAGTATTTCTTATTTGTGTAAGTTCTGGCTATTCTTCTTTCAGTATTGTGAAAACCATCTGTTCTTCTTTTTCTCATTTTGTTGGTTAGCTTAGGTTCGGTTGTTTCATGGGCACAGTTGCAGTTTTCTTTAAGGATACTTGTTACGCTAGTTAAGAGGGTTAAATCATCAGCAAATCCTAGCTGTTTGTTCTTATTGAGTATTTTGCTGCAATTTTTATTTTAGGTGGGTTTTATTTTTGACAAATCTTAATGATGTAATCAAGGGCTACACTGAAAAGCAGCAGGGATAAACTAGCACCTCATCTGATTTTTTATTGTGGAAGCTTTTCAAATTCCTTCCTGAACTTTACCTTGGAATTTGTATCAAGTTAAAGTTAGGTTGATGATTTTTATGAATTTGGAGCAAAGGCCATATGATCTGAGGATTTTCAAAAGTGAGGCTGTATGGATACGGCTGCTACTTTTTTTAAAAAATCAATTAATAATATAGAGTTCTTTATTTTATTGTTCAAAACTTTGCACATGTGCAGAAGAAACAATGAATTTGATGTGCCTAAAAGGACATTTTCATATATGTACTGGTGAGTTGGTTAAAGGATCATTCCCATAAAGTGTATTTTTCAGGAAATATGGTGTTGTGGAGTCACCACATAGCAATTGGCCACAGGATGAAACAATATACACAATTACAGCATTCTTTAGCCATTGACCGCAGTTAGTAATTGACTGTGAATGTGCTGGAGATGACACCTTTTCAAACCTGGTGTTGACTAGACGAGTAGCATTGTTTGCAATGGAAGTAGTGTGTTATGCTAGTTTATATTATTTATATTCTTTACAGCAATAAAAGAATGTGGTATGAGCACACAGGTTTATTCATAATGTACTCAATACAACCACAAGCAAAATAGAGCAAGGCAGACAACATTGGGTGTGCTTTACCTTTATATTGTCCTCCCTTTGCTGGTCACTGGCAGGTATATTATAAAATTGTTTCTGATTGTCAGGTAAGTGTTATAGAACTTTCATTGCATGTCCAGTTTCTTCTTTTCTAGTGGAACAGGTTCCACTTTATGCTTGTTTATATGGACATGGTATCTTCTCTAACTAAATACCCTTCTAACAAGCTCTTCTGGTGATGGGACACCGCCCCCCCCCCCCCACTGCCCCCCATTATACCACACAATGCATACAGATATGAAAGTTAGTTATCTCCAGTAAACATAATTAAAATGTGTGTGTGTGTGTGTGTGTGTGTGTGTGTGTGTGTGTGTGTGTGTGTGTGTGTGTGTGTGTGTGTGTGTGTGCGCGTGTGCGCGCGCGCCCCCCCTGTTGCTCACACAGTGCTCGATTTGTACCATGGGCATCAGGGGGGGGGGGGTCAGGCAGTCTTTGAAATTTGTTGTTGTCTTCAGTCCTGAAACTGGTTTGATGCAGCTCTCCATGCTACTCTATCCTGTGCAACGTACTGCAACTTACATCCTTCTGAATCTGTTCAGTGTATTCATCTCATGGTCTCCCTCTACGAATTACAACCTCCACGCTGCCCTCCAATACTAAATTGGTGATCCCTTGATGCCTCAGAATATGTCCTACCAAGTGATCCCTTCTTCTAGTCAAGTTGTGCCACAAATTTCTCTTCTCCCCAATTCTATTCAATACCTCCTCATTAGTTATGTGATCTACCCATCTAATCTTCAGCATTCTTCTGTAGCACCACATTTCAAAAGCTTCTATTCTCTTCTTGTCTAAACTATCTATCATCCACGTCTCACTTCCATACATGGCTACTTTCAGAAACGATTTCCTGTGACTTAAATCTATACTTGATGTTAACAAATTTCTCTTCTTCAGAAACGCTTTCCTTGCCATTGCCAGTCTACATTTTATATCCTCTCTACTTCGACCATCATGAGTTATTTTGCTCCCCAAATAGTAAAACTCATTTACTACTTTAAGGATCTCATTTCCTAATCTAATTCCTGCAGCATCACCCAATTTAATTCAACTACATTCCATTACCTTGTTTTGCTTTTGTTGATGTTCATCTTATATCCTCCTTTCAAGACACTGTCCATTCCGTTCAACTGCTCTTCCAAGTCCTTTGCTGTCTCCGACAGAATTACAGTATCATCGACTAACCTCAAAGTTTTTATTTCTTCTCCATGGATTTTAATTCCTACTCCAAATTTTTCTTTTGTTTCCTTCACTGCTTGCTCAATATACAGTTTGAATAACATCGGGGATAGGCTACAACCCTGTCTCACTCCCTTTCCAACCACTGCTTTCCTTTCATGCTCATCGACTCTTATAACTGTCATCTGGCTTCTGTACAAATTGTAAATAGCCTTTCACTCACTGTATTTTGCCCCTGCCACCTTCAGAATTTGAAAGGGAGTATTACAGTCAACGTAGTCAAAAGCTTTCTCCAAGTCTACAAATGCTAGAAACTTATGTTTGCCTTTCCTTAATCTATTTTCTAAGATAAGTCATAGGGTCAGCATTGCCTCACAGTTCTTCCCAGAGGTCAGCTTCTACCACTTTTTCCATTAGTCTGTAAAGCATTTGTGTTAGTATTTTGCAGCCATGGCTTAT
Source organism: Schistocerca nitens (assembly GCF_023898315.1). Lineage (NCBI taxonomy): Eukaryota > Metazoa > Arthropoda > Insecta > Orthoptera > Acrididae > Schistocerca > Schistocerca nitens. Next base: position 10,018,019 of record NC_064625.1, on the reverse strand, counting down.
TAAACTGATAGTTCGGTAATTTTCACATCTGTCAACCCCTGCTTTCTTTGGGATTGGAATTATTATATTCTTCTTGAAGTCTATGGGTATTTTGCCTCTGTCATTTTGCTCACCAGATGGTAGAGTTTTGACAGGACTGGCTCTCCCAAGGCCGTCAGTAGTTCCGATGGAATGTTGTCTACTCCTGGGGGCCTTGTTTTGACTTAGGTCTTTCAGTGCTCTGACAAACTCTTCATGCAGTATCATATCTCCCATTTCATCTTCATCTACATCCTCTTCCATTTCTATAATATTGTCCTCAAGTACATCGCCCTTGTATAGACCCTCTACATACCCCTTCCACCTTTCTGCTTTCCCTTCTTTGCTTAGAAATGGGTTTCCATTTGAGCTCTTGATATTCATGCAAGTGGTTCTCTTTTCTCCAAAGGCCTCTTTAAATTTCCTGTAGGCAGTATCTATCTTATCCCTAGTGATATATGCCTCTACATCCCTACAAGTGTCCTCTTGCCATCCCTGCTTAGCCATTTTGCATTTCCTGTCGATCTCATTTTTGAGATGTTTGTGTCCCTTTTTGCCTGCTTCATTCACTGCATTTTTGTATTTTCTCCTTTCATCAATTAAATTCAATATATCTTCCATTACCCAAGGATTTCTATTACCTACTTGATCCTCTGCTGCTTTCACTATTTCATCTCTCAAAGCTACCCATTCCTCTTCTACTGTATTTCTTTCCCCCATTATTGTCAATTGTTCCCTAATGCTCTCCCTGAACCTCTGGTTCTATCAGTTTATTCAGGTCCCATCTCCTTAAATTCCCACCTTTTTGCAATTTCTTCAATTTTAAGTTACAATTCATAACCAATAGATTGTGGTCAGAGTCCACACCTGCCTTGGAAATATCTTACAATTTAAAACCTGGTTTCTAAATCTTTGTCTTACCATTATATAATCTATCTGATACCTTCTAGTATCTCCAGGCTTCTTCCACGTATACAACCTTCTTTTATGATTCTTGAACCAAGTGTTAGCTATGATTAAGTTATGCTCTGTGCAAAATTCTACCAGGCGGCTTCCTCTTTCATTCCTTACCCCCAATCCATATTCACCTACTACGTTTCCTTCTCTTCCTTTTCCTACTGTTGAGTTCCAGTCACCCATGACTATTAAATTTTCGTCTCCCTTCACTATCTGAATAATTTATTTTACTTCATCATACTTTTCATCAATCTTTTTGTCATCTGCAGAGCTAGTTGGCATATAAACTTTTACTACTGTAGTAGGCGTGGGCTTCGTGTCCATCTTGGCCACAATAATACATTCACTATGCTGTTTGTAGTAGCTTACCCGCACTCCTATTTTTTTATTCATTATTAAACCTACTCCTGCATTACCGCTGTTTGATTTTGTATTTATAACACTGTATTCACCCAACCAAAAGTCTTGTTCCTCCTGCAACCGAACTTCACTAATTCCCACTAGATCTAACTTTAACCTATCCATTTCCCTTTTTAAATTTCCTAACCTATCTGCTCGATTAAGGGATCTGACATTCCACACTCCGATCCGTAGATCGCCAGTTTTCTTTCTCCTGATAACGACATCCTCCTGAGTAGTCCCCACCTGGAAATCCGAATGGAGGATTATTTTACCTCCGGAATGTTTTACCCAAAAGGACGCCATCATCATTTAACCATAAAGTAAAGCTGCATGCCCTCGGGAAAAATTATGGCTGTAGTTTCCCCTTGCTTTCAGCCGTTGGCAGTACCAGCACAGCAAGGCCGTTTTGGTTAGTGTTACAAGGCCAGATCAGTCAATCATCCAGACTGAAAAGGCTGCTGCCCCTCTTCGGGAACCACACGTTTGTCTGGCCTCTCAACAGATACCCCTCCGTTGCGGTTGCACCTACGGTATGGCTATGTGTATCGCTGAGGCACGCAAGTCTCCTCACCAACGGCAATTTTTTTGAAATTTAGACTTTCTAAAACGTTTTTAATGCTCGCCTATGCATTGTAAAAGTGCAATTACAAGATTTGTACCAGTAAAAAATAAAGATGTATTGCACATCATCTCCAAAACTTCTGTTCTGATCTTCTTTTTTGTGAGAGGGGCATCCCATCACAAATGTGTGTGTGTGTGTGTGTGTGTGTAAAAAGGTTGGAAAAAATATGAGGGAGGGAGCGTGCATTTGATCCGCTAGGAACCCAGTCTCAGACCTTTTATTCACAACAGAGTTATCGATAATACCTAACACTAATATTCTGTGGTCTCACTAAACTGTAAATTTAACATAACTGAGTGTGACAGGAAGCAGTGTCGCTGTAGAAATCACTATATATTTTCAGCTTTTTAGGAATCAAGCTGTGTTCATGGGAATGCATGCCAATTTCTTTCTTTTTCAGCAGTTTGTGATACTTTCAGGTGAGATGGAGGCAAACCATAGAATTGTGTTGAAATAGTGTCCTAAATCTTTTTTCCTGTGTTTTCCTTATACATCCCATATCCAGCTGACCTATCCATCGTCATTCTTCCGGCGGACAAGGGTTCCACGACCGTGGTACTTGATCGTCGGGAGTATGTGGCTGAGGGACTGTGTCAGCTTTCAGACAACACCACATACAAAGTTTGCCAAGGTAACCCCATTCCCGATGTCCAGGCGGAGCTTCAAGGAATCCTCAGAACCTTAGGCCCCCTGCAAAACCTTTCACTTGACTCCATCAACCTCCTGACCCCACCGACACCCCGCACCCCTACCTTCTACCTTCTTCCTAAAATCCACAAACCCAATCAACCCGGCCGCCCCATTGTAGTTGGTTACTAAGCCCCAACAGAACGTATCTCTGCCTACGTAGATCAACACCTTCAACCCATTACATGCAGTCTCCCATCCTTCATCAAAGACACCAACCACTTTCTCGAACGCCTGGAATCCTTACCCAATCTGTTACCCCCGGAAACCATCCTTGTAACCATTGATGCCACTTCCTTATACACAAATATTCCGCACGTCCAGGGCCTCGCTGCGATGGAGCACTTCCTTTCACGCCGATCACCTGCCACCCTACCTAAAACCTCTTTCCTCATCACCTTAGCCAGCTTCATCTTGACCCACAACTTCTTCACTTTTGAAGGCCAGACATACCAACAATTAAAGGGAACAGCCATGGGTACCAGGATGGCCCCCTCGTACGCCAACCTATTCATGGGTCGCTTAGAGGAAGCCTTCTTGGTTACCCAGGCCTGCCAACCCAAAGTTTGGTACAGATTTATTGATGACATCTTCATGATCTGGACTCACAGTGAAGAAGAACTTCAGAATTTCCTCTCCAACCTCAATTCCTTTGGTTCCATCAGATTCACCTGGTCCTACTCCAAATCCCATGCCACTTTCCTTGACGTTGACCTCCACCTGTCCAATGGCCAGCTTCACACGTCCGTCCACACCAAACCCACCAACAAGCAACAGTACCTGCATTATGACAGCTGCCACCCATTCCACATCAAACGGTCCCTTCCCTACAGCCTAGGTCTTCGTGGCAAATTAATCTGCTCCAGTCCGGAATCCCTGAACCAGTACACCAACAACCTGACAACAGCTTTCCCAACTCGCAACTACCCTCCCGACCTGGTACAGAAGCAAATAACCAGAGCCACTTCCTCATCCCCTCGAACCCAGAATCCCCCACAGAAGAACCACAAAAGTGCCCCACTTGTGACAGGATACTTTCCGGGACTGGACCAGACTCTGAATGTGGCTCTCCAGCAGGGATACGACTTCCTCAAATCCTGCCCTGAAATGAGATCCATCCTTCATGAAATCCTCCCCACTCCACCAAGAGTGCCGTCCACTTAACCTTCATAACCTGTTAGTTCATCCCTATGAAATCCCCAAATCACCTTCCCTACCCTCTGGCTCCTACCCTTGTAACTGCCCCCGGTGTAAAACCTGTCCCATGCACCCTCCCACCACCACCTACTCCAGTCCTGTAACCCGGAAGGTGTACACGATCAAAGGCAGAGCCACATGTGAAAGCACCCACGTGATTTACCAACTGACCTGCCTACACTGTGATGCATTCTATGTGGGAATGACCAGCAACAAACTGTCCATTTGCATGAATGGACACAGGCAGACAGTGTTTGTTGGTAATGAGGATCACCCTGTGGCTAAACATGCCTTGGTGCACGGCCAGCACATCTTGGCACAGTGTTACACCATCCGGGTTATCTGGATACTTCCCACCAACACCAACCTATCCGAACTCCGGAGATGGGAACTTGCTCTTCAATATATCCTCTCTTCCCGTTACCCACCAGGCCTCAATCTCCGCTAATTTCAAGTTGCCGCCACTCATACCTCACCTGTCATTCAAAATCATCTTTGCCTCTTCACTTCTGCCTCGACTGACATCTCTGCCCAAACCCTTTGTCTTTAAATATGTCTGCTTGTGTCTGTATATGTGTGGATGGATATGTGTGTGTGTGCAAGTGTATACCTGTCCTTTTTTCCCCCTAAGGTAAGTCTTTCCGCTCCCGGGATTGGAATGACTCCTTACCCTCTCCAAAAACCCACATCCTTTCATCTTTCCCTCTCCTTCCCCTCTTTCCTGATGAGGCAACAGTTTGTTGCGAAAGCTTGAATTTTGTGTGTGTGTTTGTGTTTGTTTGTGTGTCTATCGACCTGCCAGCACTTTCGTTCGGTAAGTCACATCATCTTTGTTTTTACATATATTTTTCCCATGTAGATGCATTCATCTGCACTTCTTCTATGGAGACACATGCATGAGTTGAAAAAAGAAAATACCATTTTCTGTCTAGTGGAGGTGGAAAGAGTATGAAATTTTAAGGCCAAAAATTTGCTCCCTCCTGAAGTTGGGAGCTTCTTAAACCACATGGGGTCTGGCTCAGTGTGACATGCAACCACAGAGCTATGAATTTCACACTGTAATTGGCAAGGCTGCACAGTACTGTGACAAGCTGGAAAGAAGGGAAATACTTCAAATGAGTCCTGTGCTGTTAAAAGTTGATTCTGCTGACCGGATGGTTTTGGGAAACTTGTTGGGGGTCATCTAGTCATTTTCTGATACTGGGTTACACCTTATCCAACCAACCCCAAAAAAGTAGCTTTCGAAGCACATGTATTCAACTTTAGTTACACCATTCAACATTGAAAAATAAAAAGCACAAAAGTAACGCTTGGAATCGAGTCTCAGACCTTTCATTCACAACAGAATATGGTCTCAGACCTTTTATTCACAACAGAGTTATCGATAATAAATAAATAACTAGGTGTTTTGTATCAAGGCGGACTCAATTTCTGATATTGTTGTTTTTCTATGCAAACGGGGACCAAATGGAAGAGTTCTAAGATAAAATTACTGTCAAAATTTTATAGTCATCACCAACATTGAATAAGCCTTTGCTCCCTTTTTTCCACTTAGAGGAGCTTTACTGTGGTTTATTTTGTTACCTCTTTAAAATTTATATTTAACAGAATTTTATTGCTCACACTGACTCTTTTATAAATTGTAGTAGTTTAAATAAAAATGCCTTTTGTGTTCTGCATATTAATTTTTGTATTTTACTTGTGCACCCAGATGTGTTTCACCTAATTTACAAGGTAACTTCAGTGGATGTGTGAATCAGCTTTCCAAACACAGTACTGTTACTGCCACCTTCATTTCAGATGCACAAAATGGCAGTTAAAGAGTATTGTTTTGAAAACAGAGTGAGCATAAAAAAAACTGCAATCTTTCAACCAATTTTCCACATGAGGGAAAGCTGTTTGGCTTACTAATAATGAATTAGATGCTGATCTGATACTCACTAAAGATGATTGTAAATAAGACAAAACACATCTAGGTGCACAAGTAAAATACAAAAATTGATGTGTAGAATGCAAAAGGCATTTTTATTTGAAACTACTGCAATTTATATACGGCTGCTGTGAAAATAGCCACCACAAGCAACTTGCAATCTTTTATATTTATATTTCAGCCTAACATTATTAGAATATAAATATTAGGACAAATCGCCGATCACCACATAGATGAAGTACTGAACAGCAGATCGTTAGATTTTTTTACACACACACACACACACACACACACACACACGGCTGCTGCTGTCTCTGCGTGCTGTGGTGTCCTCTGTGGTGAGTAGCAAATTGTCCTAATTTTCACATTGCCACTTCAACTCTGATTTTCCATTATTTAACAGTACTGGAATACAAATAAGACTTCTGTTTATATTTTCTAGCTATATTTCATAACTCCTTGGATTCCCTAAATTTAATCATATGAAGATATAATTACATACATTGATCCAAAAACTTGCCATTCATACTCATATAAATAATGAAAAGGGTGTTCTTTACATATGCAGAGCACAGGAATTATCCACCCATTATTTTGTTTGATTGATTGATTTTTTATTGGTCCAGTTTTATCATATAGCACATATTGTACAATTGATATTGGACAGGTCAAAGATAAGTTACAATAATACATAGTATTAGCAATTAAAATTAGGTACCCACTACAATTAATTTTGTTACTTATTCAGAAATTCTCTGACAGAATAGAAACAGTGCTTTATTAGAAATGCCTTTAGTTTAGCTTTAAATATTGGATGAGTAGTATTTTTTATTTCCTCTGGTATCTTATTGTGTAGTATTACACCAATGTTAATTATGCTCCTCTGATAGGTGGTTGTTCTGTGATATTTTTGATGTATATTTGATTCCCTTCTGGTACTATAGTTGTGTACACTTTTGTTCTGTAGCAGTTTGCCTGTTGTCAGGAGGTAGTCCCTAGTGAACAAGATAGTTTCATAAATGAATGAACTTGGAACATTTAGAACACCAAGCTCAGTAAAATGGGATTTACAGGACTCCATCTTTTTAAGGCCACAAATTATTCTTAAAGCTCTTTTTTGCATTCTAAAAACCTTTACACTGTGAGTTGAGTATCCCCAGAAAATGATCCCATATCGGATTAGTGAGCGGAACTGTGTATAGTATGCCTGCAGTACTGTTGTTTTGCTTGTTGTAGCCTTTAAAATTCTTAGGCCATAGCACACTGAAGATAGTTTTCTACACAAGTTATTTATATGTGTGTCCCACTTTGTCTTGCTGAACCCAAAGACCCAAGAATTTTGTGACACTCACATTTTCTAGGGGATCATTTTTTAATTGGGCTTGAATAGACATTTGATTAGTTGGAGGAATTAAATGAAAATCGACACACACAGTTTTTTCAGTATTTATAATGAGTTTGTTTTTTGTGAACCACTCAGTCTTTTCATAGAACTTTCTGCTGTGGACCACAAAGTTTCTGGACTGGATCCAGTGAGCAATATGCTGGTGTCATCGGCAAACAGGATAGTTTTTGTGGGACTCATATATTCAACTAAGTTGTCCACATAAATCAAGAAGAGTAGTGGACCTAGGATTGAGCCCTGTGGTTCACCAAATTTTATTGGTAATTCCCTAGAAAGAAAGAAGTTGTTTCTTGTTTTATTCATTTTGTTGAATTCATACTGAAGTGATACTTTCTGCCTGCGGTTTTTTAGGTATGAACACAACCACCTATGTGCTACACCTCTTACTCCTCGTCTTTCTAATTTTTCGAGCAGAATGTTATGGTCCAGGACATCGAAAGCTTTTGATAGATCTAGAAAAATACCTGCAGCTATTTCATGTTGATCAAGGGATTTTAAAATGCAGTCTAAGAATTCGAAAATTGCTGTCTGTGTAGATTTAGACTTTCTAAAACCATGTTGTTGTACTGTAAGAGGTGCATATTTATTTATGAAACTTAAAAGCCTGTCATAGAAGAGTTTTTCTAGAATGTTGAGAAGGAACTTAACTGTGACACGGGTTGGTAGTTTGATATTTTTTTCAGAAGAACCTTTTTTTAGCAGTGGTGAAACTTTTGCTATTTAAAAAATATCTGGGAATACACCAGTTTTTAAAGAGAGGTTGAAAATTTTTGCCAAGGGGTTTGCTATGTGGTGAGCACATGCTTTTAATATGAAATCAGGTACTTCATCAAGATCACTTGACATTTTATTGCTTAATGATTTATTTTTACCTATAATTTAATTGGGGTTTGTTTCATACACATACATAGAAGCATTGAAGGTCACTGACTTACTGGAGAAACTTGGGACTGGTCCTTGACAGTGTACTTGAATGAGGTCTTCAGCTAGTGAGGTGAAGTATTCATTGAATTTTTCCACAACTGAATTTGGGTCTGTGACTTTTGAGCCTTCTAGTGTTAATGATACATTCTTTTTCTTTGGCACTGAACTACAAGTTTCTTTCTTTATAACTCTCCACGTGGATCTCATTTTGTTAGATGAGTTTCTTATCAAATTGTCATTCCACATAAATTTTGCCTCTTTGACTACTCTACCATAGATTCTTTTGTAGGCTTTTGAATAATCTGCGAATTCTTCGGTTACTCTATATTTCTTACAAGAGTACTGCAGAAATCTGTTTCTCTCACTGGAAATTTTTATGCCTTTAGTTACCCATTGCTTATTATTGTTAGGTTTTACTGTTTTTACTACTTTTGGAAATGCTACATTAAAATAGTGAACAAAGATGCTCTGAAAACTCATGTACATGCTATCAACATTGCTTTCCCAGTTTTCCTTCGCCATTAAGAGATTAAAAATTCTAATGTTATCTTCAGAAAAGGTTCTTTTTTCAACTACTTTTCCGAAACTGATACTACTTGTTGGCATTTCTATACACAGCAGCTGTGCCTCATGATCACTATAACCCATGCTCAGTACTCTGCTTGTGAATCTGTAAGTTGTTTCTGAGATGAATATTTGGTCAATAATGGAATTTGTGCATTCTGTTAATCTTGTTGGACAGTGTATTGTGGGGATCATATTGAATGTGTTGGTCATATTTATCAAAGCATCTCTGTTGCTGCTGTCTTTTCAAAAATCAATATTGAAATCCCCACAAGGCACTATCTTCATATTTAGTGTACTGATCTTGTTCAACAGAACCTCTAGTTTATTCATGAAGACTGACAGGTTTCCACTTGGTGCTCTGTATATGTTAATAACTATGAAATTAAGCTCTGGCAGTTCGGCAATGGAAAGCTCAAAGTCTTTTTCAATTGAGTCAATATAATTTTTATTGACATCACAGAACTTTATTTGTTCTTTCACAAAGATAGCAGAGCCACCATGTTTGGAAAACTCTCAGCTAAAATGCCTTGCTAATCTATATCCTGAGATTGAGGTTAATTTTACTTCGTCATTTCGTAGCCAATGTTCAGTAATGCAAATTATATCTGTGTTTAGTGCATACTGGAGTAGTGCTTCCAACATGAAAATTTTATTTGTGAGTGACTGAACGTTATGGTGTAGTATAGCAAAATCTGGGTACTTAGTAACTTTAGTTGAAACAGTTTCTGATTCTTTATCTAATGGCATTTCTAATACAGCACTTACCCTAAAAAATTTTCTGTATATTTCTTGTGTGTGGCTTCTGTTCGCTGGTGGCAATCAGCAGGTGAGTTAACTTCTGGACCTTGTATAAGTTTTGCTTCATCCACATCTGTCCTCTTCGGTTTAAACCATTTCGTAATTTTCGTTTGGCTGACGACTTGATTGATTGTTTTTTGCCTAATCGGTTTGAACCACTTGGTAATTCGCGTTTGGCTGATGGCACAGCTTGGAACTCGTCTAAAACACTTCTTAATCTCCGTTTGTTGTCACTTATACTTTTTTCTTCACTCTTCTTCGAAATGCGAGTACATATTTTTTCGACTAGTAATTTCTTTCCTGGCGTATTTAAATGAAGTCCATGGACTGTATGGAACCTTCGCTCCAATCTGTTTATGTCTACAATATCGACATTCTTAAAGTTAGTGCATATTTCAGTGATACACTCGTTTGCAACATTAATTTCGCGGTTCACACACGACCAGGGTGGTAAATCATGACGATGCGGGATATTCACAATGAGTACATTTGTGTGGGTTAAATTATTTAAACATTTCCTCATTTCTGTAATCACCTTGTGTGTCTTGTTTCTATAGATGTCGTTTGATCCTCCTATTAACACGGCGAAATCGTCTTTATTCAAACTAGCTATGTCGGTTGATGTTGTTAGGTCCGTTATTTCACTCAATGGAGCCCCTGGCTTTATGAAACCAGATGCCTTGAAACTACATGTTCTCATCAACACTGTGGAAATTTCACGGCTGTGACTATCACCTAACACACAGGTTGTTTTGTGTTTCGCACTTTTTGTAACCGGAGGATTTAAGATTCTTCTTCTCACCTGACTAGTTTTGTTTTTTTGACGCACGTGTTCTAAATGTTCTTCAGTTTGCAGTTTCGCTGGAGATAACTTTTTTAACGTAGTTTCCTTTGTTGCATTGTAGTCTGTGGTAGTGTAGGTGGGCGCACTTATTTTCGGAGTTTTTAGAATATCTCCTGACGCAGTATTTTCACTGTTTGACCTACTTACAACGAGCAACGGTTTGCCTACTTTGTTTTCCAATTTTTCAACCCTTTCTGACGTGTTCACTGAATTCATGGCAGAAAGCACTTCAAAAGAGTTTTTTTGCACTAAATTTTCACTCTCTTTCACATCTTTTACCTTATGAGTACAACTTCGTTCAGTCATTCTCTTCCATTCTTCAGAGACCGAGTATAAATTAGATGATAAAAACACCCCGATAATTGCAGAGGAATAATTTCTGGACTGCAACTACAGATTTATGTCCCATCTAATGTACAACTAGGTCAAAAATACTGTTGTACCACAACCTAAAGAATAACAAAACATATTTTGTAAATAGGGAAGACGCCCAGACCACAATCTCAGCCTAAAACTAATAATGAAATGGTTCTTGTGATTACAGTTACAAATAACTTAAATGGGAATGATCTCACAGATAATGTCGTAAGGAAAGCAAGCCAAAGACTGTGATTTATTGACAGAACACTTAGAAAATGCAGCAAGTCTACTAAAGGGACCTCTTACACTATGCTTGTTACCCTCTTCTGGAGTACAGCTGTGTGGTGTGGGGTCTGCAATATATAGGACTGATGAAGGACATTGAAAAGATTTAAAGAAGGGCAGCTCATTTTGTATTATTGTGAAATAGGGGAGAGTGCCCACATGTGATACGTGAATGGGGGAGTAAATCATCAAAACAAAGTATTTTTTGTTGCAGCAGCATTTTCTCATTTTCTCCTCAAAGTGTGAAAATATTTTGTTGGTGCCCACCTATATAGGGAGAAATGATAATCACAATAAAGTAAGAGAAATTGTAGCTCGCACAGAAAGAGTTAAGTGTTCGTTTTTCCTGTGCACTGTTTAGGAGTGGGAAAATAAAGATATGGCTTGAAGGTGATTCAGTGAATCCTCTGCTAGCATTTAATTGTGAATTTCAGAGGAATTGTGTAGATTTAGATGTAGACATAGTGAACCATTAAACAGTGCCTATGCAAGACCTTCATATTAAGAGTTGTGTATTGTAATTGGTTTCTTGATAGCAGAAAATGAAACCATGATCAACATCCATAAATATTCTGTGCAGTGTATTCTAATGATGCAGTTGGTTGGACTACTGTTGTGTGATCGATTAAGAGAGTTAAAGTGTGAGGAAGTGCAGAAGCTGAGCTTCACGACTGAACATGTTCAGAATGTCCTGTCACAGCCTCAGCCACTGCTACTGACACGGTGGGTCACATGGCTGCCATTATTCATTTGACCAGCACATCAGAACCTGACATTTGGCTCCACAGCTGTTGAGCATTGTAATTGGAGGACAGGAAGAGTGCGAGTGCATCTGCAATGATTGGGACTCTAGGATAGTCAGATGTTGTGAGCTCAAATATAGCTTCCATAGATTCTCACGGCAGACCAAAAGATTCAAAAGCAATTTGATTTGAACTGTTGGAACCAAATAAGGCTAGCAAAGATGTAGTGATGCCATATATAATTACAGTTGACAAAAGACAGCTGCAACATTTTGGGTCAGAAACAAAACACTGTAGCAGCACCATCCTCAATCACTAAAAAGTGAGAAATTAGAGGCAGCTTGCTATGCTGACAGTCGGGATGACCGACTTTCTTGGATAATGATAGTGTCACTCTTGTACAGTGTGTAAACTTTTAGATGGCAGACCTCTCCCTAGTCCTGAATCGGTAGAAGTCGGTAAACGTCGGGAGGCTTCGGTAGGCACGCAGTTTTGACTGCTGCCAACATTACGTAGCTGACTGTGTTGTACAAGGTAGCTATTGTCGTCTGCTTCGTTATTGTTTTGCACTGTACTGTTCTGTGTGTTTTTATTGTGCAGTTGTGCTGAACATTATCAAAATGAGTGAAGAGGCAGTTGCTGGCCCATCTCGGGAGTCGCCAACAACTCCTACGGTAGGCTTACGGTTAGAAGGAAACCAGTATTACGTAGTGATGCTCGCAAAATTATATTGCGTGTGATTGAATGCTGCGAAAGGGAAAGGGAGAAGAAAAAATTGCTTCACCCAATTTACAAATCTTCAGTGAGAGCTGCTACATACACAGGACAAAGCATGCGTAGCATTCGAAGATTCAAACAGTTTTCCAAGAATCATCCTGCCGTATCACCACAAACGCCTGGCAGGAAAAGATGAGTTTCCATTTCAAATATTTTGTTCGCGATCACTTTGAAGGAGCCCCCTATTTCGTCCGAATTACCTTGTATTTCGTTTTTCCTTGCTACCGTATTGCTTTGTATGGAAACACCACCGGTTACTGTATTATTTCGAAACACATTCATATTACAGCACATTTCCAAATTCAAAAAAATACATGCAGTGCAGAAGGCATTTTCTTATAAATCTTTCTCTCTCTCTTAACTTAGGAAAAGAAGTGGAGAAATCGAAGTAATGATCTAAGATTTCAACGAGCGTGTCATTCGCGACACGATAGCGGAATTTTATTCAGTGCGGAAGATTGTGCCGAGCCTGCGAACACTTCTTCCAGTTTTGCACGACAAAATAGGCTGGAAGTGGAGTATTGTCTCACTGAGAAAAGTACTTTTGTCAATGGGATTCATATGGCGTAATGTGGAAAACAAGAGGAATGTATTGTTAGAACGTCCAGGCATTGTGCACTGGCGATCTCGTTTCGTGGTTTGTGAGCGCATAGTAGACAAACATACGAACATTCATTTTTATATATATAGATTTTAATGTAAATGACGATTTCAGTTTCTTCTAATAATTTCCGGGTATGCAGCCGGATCCCGTCGACATTCTGCCACGATATTTCGGCCCAGAGACGTCCGGCCATCATCAGGTGAGTACACAACTACTGAAGAGCCCAGGTGCAGTCGCGGTATTTATGCCGATTCTCGCGCATGTGAAATGTACTGGCATCCTACAGCGCATGCGTCAGGTGTGCCACTAATTGACAGGCGTCTATGAAGATTATGAAGAAACTCGAGAACCATATCTGAAGAGTTTGCTCTGACATGAATGTGAAAGAATAAAAGGAATATTGCTCCAACATGATAATGCATGCCCCCACACAAGTCTCGAAAGTGGGAACACACTGCCAGGCTGGGTAGGACGTCATTGCCTCGTGCACCCTGCAGCCCAGACCTGCTATCCAGTGACCTCCATCTGTGTTATTAGAAGAAGAAATACGCCGGGAAAATTTCAGATTTCAGTTTCGTTTACGAACAACATTTAAAGCAAGTTTTACTTCAAAGCCATTCGTCTGCTTTCGTGTAAGCATGACGCGCAATTTGTAGTGCCAGCACTGCAACTGGTAGGCGTGCCTTGTTCCCCCAACGGCTCCTCTCCCCTCCCTCGCCAGCCAATGCTTGCTTCCTCCTCTCCCCGCACCCCCCTCACAACGCTGCCGTCTTACAGTTAACACACTGTAGATATGTTGCCAAAAGGGTCTGCCACTAATTGACAGGCGTCTATGAAGATTATGAAGAAACTCGAGAACCATATCTGAAGAGTTTGCTCTGACATGAAAGTGAAAGAATAAAAGGAATATTGCTCCAACATGATAATGCATGCCCCCACACAAGTCTCGAAAGTGGGAACACACTGCCAGCTGGGTAGGACGTCATTGCCTCGTGCACCCTGCAGCCCAGACCTGCTATCCAGTGACCTCCATCTGTTTAGACCACTTCAGGATTCTCTACAAGGGACACACTTTGAAGAAGGAGTGAGTAATTCAAGCAGTGAAAACGTGGCTGTGAGCTCTCGGCAAGAAGTCTGACCGACAGGGAATGTGTGTAATGAGGCCGTAGGGTGTGTTGGAGTATCTATATATATCCTAATAATATATGTATATATTATTTTGAAGGCCTGATTAAGTCTTCTTACATTTGGCAGTGAATTTTGCCTCCTTTGAGGCCTGGACTTCCTGCATTCTTTGTGTGTGGTCTCACCTACACTCCCCCCTCCAAGGTGAACCTTTAGTAGTAGTAGTAGTAGTAGTAGTAGTAGTAGTGTACACATGTACGTGCTCATGTGCATGCACACTTTTCAACCGGAAAGGGGTTCATTTTGATTGAGAGCTCTGTTCTATGCCACAAATATATTTGTAATTCACTTTATTTGCAATCACAAAATTTGATATAAAAAAATGAAAACTCAAAAATATACATTTCATTCAACCAGATCTACATAATAATTATCACAATATAAGATCTACGTGAAAGATCAAGTTTATATTAATGTTTTTTATTATTTCTATGATTTTTAATTATTGTGACAAAACACATGCTAAATGTTTTGAACTGTGTAAAATATCTTCTCTAGAATTGCACAAGTAAGTTTTTAAATTCTAATTCTACATAACTCTTTGGTTCCTTTTTTTTTTTCTCTACTGTGTCACTATACCCTCAAGTTTTATTTTCTTCTTTAAAATTAAAAAAGAAAAGTGTCAACAGGTATTACAGACAGGCTCACACAGTGGCTTGTGCCTTTAAAATTACAACACATATTAAGCAATGTATGTTGCTGGTGACACATCGGCCATTTCCCTCTGTTGTTAACTACAGTCCGACTAACAAACATACAATAAAACACAGAACAGTTAGCTATTTAGTCCATAGTTGTGGTAGTATCATAGAGTAATTGTGTATACAGCTGCAGAGAATAAGAAGTGATTATACAACATACATTCAAGAAATCACAGATACAAAATGTGTCTTTCGTTTTTACAGTCTACCGCACCTCTTTGGCATTGTGTGCACAATGCACGTAAGTGGCCAGTTGAACACTCTAGTCTTGTGACTATTAAAGCGTATCAGTCCTACAGAAAACATAACTTTTTAGTGCCCTACGTCTGTCAGTGGTCCTGATATACAAACATACACAGTCAGTCCATTCACAATTTCAGCTGAAAATTCTTTCTCCATTTGCTGCTGCAAAATGACCAAAATAACTGTATTTCATTTACCCTTGTCAAATTAGGCATTTACAGCCATCATCAATATAGTATCAAAATTAGACTGAAACCATATCTGAATGGTTACAAGCTTAGGACTAAATACTACAATGGACAGAGGTTTCCTGCAATGAGCAATGGTTGATTGAGGGATTGCATTGAATATTAGTAATAACTGAATTACTCAAAATTCTAAATGTAGATATTCAAAATATCACTAAATTGAGATTGTGAGCATATATTTTAGGAATATGGGTTATCACTGTTATGAAAAAATGGTGATGACGAGCATAAAACTGTGTATTATTGAGCCAGAGAATGTTTTCGTAAGGCCATTTTAACTTAATCAAATGTGGTTTTTTGGTGGAACATTGTAAAGTAACTAAACACTGTTTTTTGCCTTGTTTTACGAATTTTATTATGGTTACTGCACAACCTAGGTTTCAGGTTACAAGCCCTGAAAGGGGTCTTATAACCTGAAACCTAGGTTGCCCAGAAAACATGATAAAGTTCGTGAAAAAAGGTAAAAAACAATGTTTGTTTAACTAATTTTCTTAAGGTATTTCTACCACAGGTAACAAAAAAGTATGGAAATATAAATCCTGTGTTATTGGATTTGTCTCTTCAGGGAAGCTCTAGGTAAGTAGGATTTAACTGGTATTACGTCCCATTCAGAGCTATCAAATGTGTGCAACAAAAAGATAATGAATGTAGACAATATGCTGTGACAGTCCGAAATTAGGTGGTACTGCTGTGCAGAACATCACCGTGAGATCTCCTCACAGGTAAGAGGGCAGCACAGAATGTAGGCAGTGAAAGAAATAGTGTACGTGACAGCAGAGGTCGAGGAAGTGTGATGTGATACTGAGCAGCACCACAAAGCCGGCACGTTATGACTACGTATTGCACTTGTTCACTTTGGTAACACATTATAAAAAAAGTACGTGATGCACATACAGAATTACCAAATCAGTGGGATATATATAGGAACTGGAAAATTAATTGATGTGGGTCCTGCGAGAACGTACTCTCGAGTTGTGTGTGGGGGAGGGGAATGGGTGCAATTTCATATTACTTAGGTATGGAGGAGGACACTGGTGTTCCTGCTTGGCATCTCAACTGTGTGGCATCATTTTTAGAGAACAAAAAGATGAATGAAAAGAATGAAGACTAATTTCTTTGAGGAAAGGAAAAGTTAATAGAGAAGCAGTTCTGATTATGCACTTAGTAGCAAAAGATGAAGAATGGAAAACAGTGACATCTTCGTAGCATTTTTTGGCTCACAGAAAGTGGTTCACAATATGAGGTGGGATAAGATGGTCGATACCCTGGGATGAGTAAGGTGAAGAATAGAGGCACACATATTATCTACAAAAAAACTGGTGGAAACTTAGTAAATGGGCACATACAAAGAAAGGTAGCTACGTATCGACGACAGTGCGAGGTGGGCTCACCGTTTACCACAAGTGTTATTAGACACGTGTGTGAGGAAGAAATTCGCAAATCAGTTATAACAAAGAGCATATATGATTTCAAAACAGAGATAAGGCAGAATTGATGAAAAGTATTAATAACAAGAAGAGGGATGCATTTCACTGACAGACAGAGCAGTGTCATATTCTGGTGTCTGGAACAGCACATTACACGTGTGGCAGGAAATTCTAGCGGCAGAGTTTCGCCATCCCTTTTCCACAGCGTGGACCGTGCCTCCGCACATCCAGTGAGGCGTAGGCACCTCTCTCTCCTCTGCTCATTCAATGGACATTCTGCAACTACAGTTGTTTATGATGGTGTACACTCGGGCACACACATCTCTTGAATAATGTTAACAGAGGGGTTCTTGTGGTTTTTAGACCAAAATACTGGAAGGGAGAAATGGTGATATGATTGTGGTAATGGTGATCATGTGATTGTGAACAAAAAAAACTGATGAAACTACTTCAACAGACTTTTCTTACAAACTCGGGAATACTGGAGGAATAACAAGTTTGTCAATGTGGACATTGTCTGCAACAAATATATAAATATTCATTTTATAAATTGTGAACTGCATCGAGAATAAGGGGTTTCAGTTTATAAAAAGAATACCATAGAAATATTCCTTAGGATGACACCTCCCATTCCCATTAAATTTATTAAAATTATCGTGTTGAGTGGATAACATATTTTCAAAATTTTCTCTTTGGAAATACACATTTAACAAAGATTGCATGTGGATCATTGCAATGTATAACAAAATTACAGAAATAAAGAAAGAAGGTTCAAAAGAGTTAAATCTGCTATGGCAGTGTATTTAGACTGTGTGTTTTCATTGTCTTTGCTGATTCAATGTACACACAAGATTCCACCTGCTGTGTTGGAGATGATAATATTCAGGAATTCCACAAGGCCTCCACATATTCCCTGTTTTGCAACTGGGCAGCAACAATTTAAAGTCTTCACCACTACTGCTTGTGTACTCATTTGATCTGTTATCTTTCAAAAGCATGGAGTTGCAAGTAATTTTTTATTGTGACACTTATCCTGTTGAAAATAACCTGGAGGTTCTCTAAACACAGGTTGAGTTGTTTCCTTTTGATGAATTCTACTGTGTGTAAGACCAGTCACACTTTCCTCCCTTTTTTAATCAGAATGCTAACAGTTCAAGTATGTTGTGAGCGCAAAGTTGCATGCACTGGGTTGCAGCTCTGTGTATCACAATCAATTGCTGGCCAAAAAAAGTAATCACTAGAAATCTTATTACAACGAAACAAGTTTTCCATAAATACTCCTCAAGTTCTTCGTTCAAAGTGACTACTAAATAAGGGGCAACATTTTGAAGTTTATGCTCTTTCAAACACTTCACAACTTTACAAGGGACAGTACTTAATTCGTAGCTGCTAAACTGCCCCCCAGACCAAAACAATTGTGTTCCTCTTGATGCATTTGCAATATCTTTCTAATTTTAATTACCAACATTGCTAACTGATCACAAATTAAACTCACAGTAAATGTGTACCTCTGATAATTATTCTTTCTCTGGATTTACCTTAACCAAAGAGAAGATAAAAATCAATTTCTAGTAAGTTGTTATTGTTAATTAGATATTTATGAGACCAAAAATAAGAATAGTTTATTTTAGTGGAATACTGTAATACATTAATAAGTGCCATCAAAAATCAGTCACCTGTGGTCCGGACAGGTACATGAGCAGGACTCTAGGGAGTCCTGTACTTGCACCAGGAGAAGCATGCAGCAGTACCAAGAGCATAGCTGGGGGAGTAAAACACTCTCCGTGTGCCTTACACTTCTAAGTATGAAACTGCTCTACTACAAAGTGATGCAGAATTCATTAACATCCAAATGAAATCATGTATCAGACTCTGTGCACCATCGAGAACACACCAAACTCATTTTGTATGACAGTAGCTCAACATTACATACTGATGAGCTCCTGTCAGGTTGCAACATGTACCAGTGAAATGCACACTCTTGAAATATTTGTTTTTGTTGAGAATTTTGTAGACATAATTTTGTTCTAAAGTACTAGGATTGCCACATTAAAAAAAATAGTTAAAAATGAAGACTAACACTATACAAGACAGAAGATTGTTTACTTTCTGATAATTGAAATGACAATGCAGAAAACTTGGCAAAATATAATTTTAGATGTATCCAATCATTTAATTACAATTTGTATGTCAGATGCTTAATTTCAAATATAATCAAGTGCTGCACTTCTTCTGTCTTTTATATTGTTATTTATGATATTCCTTAATCTAAAACTTCATATTGTAAAGAATATTGAAGTATATAATCAACTGTGCAGGTGTAAATTACCTGCACTACACAATACACTAATCATTTAAGGGTATTAGACATTAGAGTCGCAAGAACAGTAATATTTTCCAACCAGCTACACATTAGGCCTCCTATATGTAGACCGTACGGATTGACAGTGAGGTCACAAACTCATTTTTAATACTGAGCACCACATATTTATTTTATTAGTTATACACACGAAAGAAAATTTTGAGACTAATATCGACACTGGTCCCGGGGAAACTACGCCCCCGGCATACGTATTCGGTTTCAGTATGGCACGTGGTCAGGAATTCTTATTTCAAAACTTGGCACACCACGGACGGACATTAGGTTGCCAACTGTTGAAACTAAATGCAGCTGCCCCAAAGGGAACTCCGTTTTTGTAGTATTTGCAATTTCAGAAAGGTTTCCACCACTCTTACATCAAGCATTCCCCACACTGACACAAATGTTTCACTAGTGAAGTCACTTTGATGGTGCCAGAATAAACGGCAGCAGGTTTGGCTGATGGCAACACTGAGGTTTCAATTGGTGAAAATGCTCATCCGTAGATAACATCTTCATTTTCAAAGTGGGGAATGACATACATCACCGAAGATGGCTGGCAGCTTTGAAATCCTTAGGTAGTGAGTGGTACATAAAGTTCACCAATAGCAGTCTGCAGAGCAGTGGAGAAGCAGTTCTGAGTCCGCACTTGTTAGCCAAAGATGAAGAAAACTGCGACATCTTTGTAGCACCTGTGGCCTCCCAGCTCCGCTGTAGTTCAGGTGGTTCTCTAGGCCGAGGGGGCACTCGTTTAGGCCGCGAACACTACTTACCAGATGTGGAAGCGACTTCAGGCAGTAGGCCTACGGAAGTGATGATTTCATGTGAATGTGGTGATCAGGGCCCACAGATATTAGAGCTTGTGTAGAGATTTACTGACAATGTTCATCTTGCAAACAATTTGTGAACAGAATGGGAAAGGAGGATAAAGACAGTACCAGAAGTGCCCTCCACCACGCACCCTAAAGTTGCTCGTAGAGTATAGATGTAGAAAAATAGATGGAAGAATACCTCCTCATCTCGTGGAATGAAATTAGGAATGTACAACTGAAGGGTTTGATCTGGCAAAGAATGGTACAATTACAGTTGCCAATCAGTGGAGTAATGTTCATAAACACATTACTTCTGAGCTTTAAAAATAAAGTATATCTTCTTGTATTGTTACTTCTCAGCTTCCATATCACAAAAAAGTTTGTCTGTTCATTCCCACCTCACTTCTGTTCAGTTGTAACTCAGTTTCCCACTGTGCTGCCCTTAATTCCCTAATCGCTGTATTACATACCCCAGTTTTATCAGAAATACAGAAAAGAACAAGATGCCCACGATAAATTCTACTACTGCAAAGCCTTTTGGAACCGAGGATGATGTGACAGTCACATCTGTAATGCTAGAGTTCTTGATGACAGTGATTTATTTGCCATCTCATTGAGGATTTAAAAACCTAGGAGGAAGAGTCCTCTGTAGAATAACTCTCTCTCTTTTCTTTTCTTTTTTTTCCAATTTTGGAGGCCTTATCGAGCAGTTTGAATATTTATCGCTTTCTCTCCTCCACTGTGAAATCCGGTGATGAGATGACAAAGCAGAGAGATTACTGAACACAGTTGTTCAGAGGCCCTTTTGTTTCTCATGAAATGGTAAAGTTTCAGACTGGCACTATTTCCACGTAGACATTAGAGACATGCTACACTGCCACACACAAACCTGCGAGAACATGTACCCTCTACACGACAAGTATCAACTGCTCACTGAGGGCCTCTCCGGTGCTCTGCAAATAATTTTGTGTCAGTGTGGCGAAGCACTAGTAAGTGACGGGGGCAATTACGACTGACGGCACCTCGAATGTGCCCGTAGCGTACAAACGTCGTATGCGGATTGAATTAAACGTGACACAGAGGAGCCTGTCAATCAAAAATTTGCTGTTACATTTTTATTGTTATCCAATACTTCCAGCTGGTAGGAGCACCCTTCTTCTGGTCCAGTAACAAAGACACTATCAGACAATAAAACCACTAGATAGTCAGTTTCTGTTGTTTGGAGATCTACCAGCAAAACAGTTTTAGAGACACACACACAGTCCACCAACAAGTGTACCACCTCATACGTAAATTACATCGGCAACAGATCGGCTCCTATTAGTCATTAACATTTGTTTGTGGAGCTCACAGTTGTTCATTATCTCAGTACGTACTGTGGATCTCAAAGTGTACATAAGTTACACTCATTTGCCTCTTCCTCTCCCTCTATCCACTCTACAACAAGTGAGAGAGCCTTCAAAGTCCACGCACTGAAACTCGACACCCGTTCTCCGCAGCACCGGTCAGTCCTTCAAGGGTAAATAGATCTGTGACACCCTGTTACGCCACAAGCGCACCTTTACACTTCACCAGGTACGGGCACCCGGCCGCCACACCGCAGCCTCCTCAGCCGCGACCCGAGTCGTCGTCCTCGGGCAGGACGATGGACACGGACTTGCGCGGTCCTTTCGGCGGGGTCGTCGGTGACGGCGATACGGCACTGTCGGCGGCGGGTGCGACGACAGTCAGGACCGGCTGCTCGGTGGTGGTGGCATCTGTCTGAGCACTGTGGACAGAATTTTACTCGTTTTCAGGATACTCGAGTTACTTTAAACTCAATAAATACCATTTACATCTGCAAACATTTTTGTTAGTTAAGATTGCAAACTGAATGGTTTTATATCAATTTTGGGCATACATTCCAACAGCTGCATTTGTAATCCATCTGAAAAAAAGAAGCAAAAAAGTGGCAGATTTCAGATGGAAAGTTTCGTAGCTAAATCTGTGGGGCTCCAGTCGTGATTGGGCTTCTGGCCTGACTGCAAGTGGGACTACAGTCTTCCATTTACTGCAGCACTAGGAGGGAGAGGGTGGCGATCCCATCTCTCCGACCAACTTTTACCCCGGGAAAGATCGCCGCAGCTCGGTTCGATAGCAGATCCAATGGATCTAGAGGTATTCCGGCGGGGCTGCAGTCGGGGAAAGAACCCACGGCCCCTGTACGGGATTGAACCGGAGACTTCCACTGTTGGAGTCTGGTGCTCTACCTGCTGGACGAGCCACTTGTTTCAACAGTAACTGTTACTTTTGCTGCCAGGAAATAGAATCCCCCCCCCCCAGTTCAGTTCTTTTGTTATACTGCTAGTATGTCCCACAGTAGTTGATTTATATGAGCAAAAATGATTTATCACTGAAATAGGAATCACAACTGATAAATACACTCTAAAAAGAAAATGACACGCTATGAAGCAATTATCCGAATGGGATGGAAATCGATAGATGTGACTAGGTGCACAGAGAAACAAATGATTACAATTTGGGAAAAATTGTACGATTTATTCGAGAGAAAGAACTTCACAAATTGAGCAAGTGGAGAATGTGTCGGTCAACCTTTGGCCTTTACGCGAGAAGTTATAAGTTTGACATTGATCGGTAGAGTTGTTTGATGTTCTCCTGAGGGATACTGTGCCAAAATCTATCCAACCGGCACGTCAGATTGTCCAAATCCTGAGCCGGTTGGAGGGCCCTGCCTATAATGCTTCAAATGTTCTCAACTGGGGGAGAGATCCTGTCACCTTTCCCTTTCTGGCCGAAGTAGGAGTTGGCAAGCACAGAGACGAGCAGTAGAAACTTCCATTGTGTGTGGGCGGGCAATAACTTGACAGAATGAAAGCACAGGACGGCTTGCCGTGAAGGGCAACAAAACGGGGTCAGAATATTGTCGACGTACTGCTGTGCTGTAAGGGTGCTACGGATGACAACCAAATGGGTCCCGTAACGAAAAGAAACGGCACTCCGGACCGTCACCCACAGTTGTCGAGCCATATCGTGGGCGACAGACGGGTTGGGGCTTAGTTTAAAGCAGGACCCATCACTGAAGGTGGTTCTACTACAGCCACAGAGGTTCCAGGCTGAAGACGTATCGGGAGATGCCCCAGATGGCGGTGAGACACTGACCTGATTGGCGCCCACCATACAGCCTGACGAGTGGGAGTGATTGTCTGGGATGGCATCTCATTTCTCAGCAGGACCCCTTCGGTTGTCATCAACGGAGCACTTATGGCACTGCAGTATGTTGACTACATTCTGCTCCCCGTTTTGTTGCCCTCTGTGGCAAGCCATCCTCGGGCTTATATTTTGGCAGGGTAATGCCTGCAACACGTGACGATAGTTTCTGCCGCTCATCTTAGTGTAGCCAAATCCTACCTCGGTCGGCAAGATTGACAGATTTCTCCCCGACTGAGAACATTTTAAGCATTAGGGGAAGGACCTCCCGACACCTCGGGATTTTGATGATCTAACACACCGACTGAACACAATTTAGCACAATATTCCTGAGGAGGATATCTGACAACTCTATCGATTGATGCCAAGCTCGAATAACTGCTTGCTTGAGGGCCAGAGTTGGACCGAAACCTTGTTGACTTGCTCAGTTTTTGTAGCTCTTTCTCTTGAATAAATTATACAATTTTTCTGAAATTGTAATCATGTACAGCACATCTACCTATTTCCATCACATCTACCTATTTCCATCACATTCAGATAATTCCTTCATGGTGCATCCTTTTCTTTCCTTTTCTTTTTTTTCTTCGAGTATGTTGACAGTCACAAGTAGTATATGTTGCGCCCAAAACTTTTAAAAGCTTTTGGATGCATTCATCTGTCATACTCCACAGATCCCATCGACAAGGAGGTGCTTCGGGCGTGTGAAACAAATTGAAGTTATGTTAATTTGAGACAGAGGCATCATAGAAGCTTCACCTGTATTAACACTAAGCTATCACTATACTGCTTAATGCTTGTCACACTTAGCCATCTATATTTAATCGCATAAATTATTAATGAAGCTGATCTTCTGCAGTATGCTGCTGCCTTCTCAGTTTCTTTACACATCTGTTGTTTACCTACTATTCACAGCTTATATTTATTTGTTTACAACTGCAGTTTTCAAAGAAATTATTTTTGTGTCTGTAAACCCTGAATCCTGTGTGTACTACATTAGTACTTATCACACATCTTTATACCAAACACTGCTATTTGCCTTATAGCTAATGGAAGTTTTCAGTCCCTAAATCTAGATAGTCAGATAATTTGTAGAAAGACTGGCTAATTCGAAATGTTTTTAATTTTATTTTATGGGTTTACATCAGATGGGAGCTTGTTTACTGGCTTACTACCAAAGTAAGTAGTTCTTTCCTGAGGCAAAGTCTACATGGAAATTATTTTTTTTTTGTCTCGTATTATGACTGCGTGTATCACACTTCAGTTGAAACTGTTCAACAGTTGTTTTCCTGCACCCTGCTCACCGTCACATGAACCCAGGATGGCCACAAGTGGGAGTCGAGCACACCCTCACACACACCAAAATGTCTCCCACAACCCTGTAGCAGCCACTGCATGATCTACCCACTACAACTGTTTCAGTACTCCAGTAAATGTAAATGTTATTCCGTTATGTATCATGACATGGCAGTGACCATGTGAGTCAGCCTCTGTGTGAAGTTGTCAGAATTGGCCTAGTTGCAGTACGGTGACAGCTATGTCGAGATCAGTATATTTCATCAGCTTTGATTAATGCAGTGAAAATGAATTGAAAGCTGCATATACATCAGTTCAGTAATTAGTGTGTCACCTTTTTGTTCCTACACACGCAATGAATACAATTAGAAAACTGCATTGCAACAAATCAGGATCACTTATGATCACCCCTACAGCAACAGAGAAAATCGTATTGTATTGTATATTTATTGGTCCTGTGAATTATAAATTGTACAGGGGTACATAATGATACAGGACAAATCAAATAATTTCAATAAAGTTTAACAGAAAACTGTCTTATGGTTTCCAGTATATAGCAATATAAGTCTAACATATGGGAATAACATTTCACAAATACACAAATTTTACACATACACATTTCTTACTTTCAGCCCTGATTATCAAATACACACATATATGTAATAGCAATATAATAGAGGGAAACATTCCACGTGGGAAAAATATATCTAAAAACAAAGATGATGTGACTTACCGAACGAAAGTGCTGGCAGGTCGATAGACACACAAACACACACACAAAATTCAAGCTTTCGCAACAAACTGTTGCCTCATCAGGAAAGAGGGGAAGGAGAGGGAAAGACGAAAGGATGTGGGTTTTAAGGGAGAGGGTAAGGAGTCATTCCAATCCCGGGAGCGGAAAGAATTACCTTAGGGGGAAAAAAGGACAGGTATACACGCGCGCGCACACACGCACGCACACACGCACACACGCACGCACACACGCACGCACACACGCACGCACACACGCACGCACACACGCACGCACACACGCACGCACACACGCACGCACACACGCACGCACACACGCACACACACACGCACGCACGCACACACACACGCACGCACGCACACACACACACACACACACACACGCGCGCAGACATATTTAAAGAACTCTTTGTCTTTTGCCTAACAGTTCTATGGTTGCAGTTAAAGTCTGTTTATTCTGCACTGTGTGTAGATGCATAGTGTTTGTTTTGTGTGTGTTTATTATTAAGTTGTTCATTGCGAACCATTCTGATACATGTGAAGTGCTCTCTATCTCATTTTGGAGCTCTTCTGGGGTCTTTCCACTGATAAGTATATTTGTATCATCGACATATTTAATGTACTTATAATTAAAGCTGGATGGTTCCAAGTCATTTACAAACAGCAAGAACAAGATTGGTCGCAGTATGGAACCATGTGGCACACCGTATTTAACACTCTGTGTTTTCTGAATGATAGGAAATTAAATTTTTTACTTCTTTGTACAAGACTTCAACTATTTGGTGTCTGTTTTGTAGATATGACTTTACCCACTCATAAGCTGGGCCTCTGACACCAACATTTTCTAGCTTTCTAAGCAATGATGTCAAATTCTTTTGAAAGATCTAGGAATATTGCTACTATGTGTTCTTTTTTATCTAATGCATTTAAAGCTTCATTTAAAAAATCATTAATAGCTCTCTTGGTGGATTTACATTTTTGGAAACCATGCTGTGTAGGTGAGAAAATTTTTTTTTTCCGATGAAATTTTATAAAAGATTTTTGCTATTATTTTAGAAAAAACAGATAGTAGAAAGACTGGCATTTTTGTACAACGGCTTCACTTTTGCTATTTTTAACCTTTCTGGGAAGATTCCCTGAGAAGGTGAACTATTGCATATGTCTACCATGGGCCTAACTACTAAGGGTGCACATTTTTTAATGATATGGTCTGGTAAGTTGACAGTACCAGAGGAAAATTTTGATTTTAGCTCCCCTATTGTTTTCAGCATTTCCTGTTCATCTGTTGGGTATAGGAAGAGAGTTGTTCCTAGAGATAGTTTTAATCTGATTTGCAGTGGCAGCATATTAGAAGTTTTGCTTCACCAGAATCTCAGCTGCCTCAGAAATATGAGTTAAAATTATTTGCTATCTGCTGGGGATATTACAGAAGAGATTTCTTTCAGTTTGATATTATGGTATTCTCTCTGTTTTACTCCTGTTTCATGCCTGACAATGTCCCATGTAGCTTTCATTTTATTTGGTGCATTTGCTATGAAGGAACTGTTTGCCATTCTTTTTGCTTCTTTTATGACTTTAGTTAAAATCTTTTTGTAATTCTTAAAATAAGAATCAAATTCTTGGGATGTGGTGTGCTATCTAGATATTTCATGAAGTAATCTCTTTTTATTCGCAGATATTTGTCTCCTTGTTGTGACCCATTTTATTTTCAGATCCTTTTTTGTGACTGTCTGTTTATGGAGTGGAAAGCAAAGTTCAAAATAATAGCTAAAACTATTTAGGAGTTTGAATCTAAGACAAGCAGCACTTGACTACATAAAGAGCTAATATTCTGCAATACTTTCTGACAATAAGTTAAAATCAAACGACAGAAAGATCTCCTGATCCTCATAAATTTACATTTGTAATACAATGTTTTAATGTTCTGTAGAACCTGTCATGGAGAACCATTAGGGAGTAGGCTGTGTGCCAGCAAAGGGTTTCATCCTGGGCCTTCTCTCACCACCACCACCACCACCACCACCACCACCACCCATCGTCCAATGCAACACACACACACACACACACACACACACACACACACACACACCTGTTACCTGTAGTATTGCAATTAATGTAATGGAGCATGTTGTCAATGATATGAATGAATGAAAGCCAAGAAACTGTACAACTGGTGATTATTAACAAGGATCACTCGATAACATACATTAAGAATGCAGATAGTTTTTTTTTCTTTGGCACTAAAGAAATATGTCAAGTATTCAATAACCACTTCATAAACGATTGCCACGTTATTTCTTCAGATACTGGTGCTCCTATTGCTTCTCTCTGTTCAGAACTACAGTTATTCCACAAGGTATTTTTTCTTGATCCGTTCACACCACATGAAAACTGCAGTATTACTCAAGAGAAACAAAACTCACACTTGTGTGGTTTTGATGACATATCTGATTACCTACACAAACACATCTGCCATCATGTGTCTTATCCACATTAGTTTAGATCAGATCTCTGAGACATGTTACAAAGAGATGTAATCATCCCAAAAAAATGTCGGAAGCATAGTATTGCCGTAAGACAAATGTTGCCCGAGGTTCCACACTTTGTGCACTGCTGTTTATTATATTTATGAATGATCTGCTCCAAGACATTCAGTAAGGTCTACCAGAAATGTCTGCTAATGACACCTATTCAATACATTCAAATCACCAAAGCACAATGTCTGATAAAAACTGCATGCTAGTGAATTGGTTAAACACAAACAAACTGTTACTGAAGAAAGACAAAACTGTCTTTTGCCCATCACATATAGTTTCATAAAGGGTAGACAATGCCAGGTTTGAAAATGTGCTTGTAAACCGAGAGGTAACCACTAAATTTCTTAGTGTGGAGAGATTACAGTCTGTTGTGGGATGTATATAAAAAAGTCAGTAAATGTACTGCACGATTTGTGCTACACGTTTAATATTCCGAGAAAAGTGTGAGGCATCAAAAAACTTAACAAGTCCGAGAAACACGTAGAATGGCTACCAGAGTGCAGCAGTGTAGTTTGTGTCGAGTGCTCTTACCGGGCCGGGTAGGGTGTACTGTGGGTGTGAACGGAGTCGGATCTCCGACGATCACGGTGGAGGTCACGGAGGTGCCACGTACTCTCGTGAGACGGCACTGTCGGCACCTGACACGGCTGTAGGTCTCCGTTTCACCGGCCGGTCAAAACTCGCAATATCTCGATTTGTAGGGTGTGACGGTTGCCCGACGTCAGACTGCACGGTAATGTGACGGCACTTACTCGTCACAGAGCTTTCTGTCGACCACTTCCGGTCCCCACGAGGGAGGATTGCCACACTGCGCACCGAGCTCATCGTAACTCCTTCACCTCTGCACGTGCTGCCTGAGAACGAGTAATGGGCCCCTCGAAACATTCTGTGTCATTCCGCACCACTGTTCAGACTGACAGCTGCCTTACTGTGGAGTTACTGTCCCACTACTGACAGTGCGACAAGTACAGCTGTGTCCACAGGGACGGGCAGGCTGCAGACAGAGGTCACCGCACAGTGTTCGCCACTGAATTGCAGTTCTGTAGTATCGTGGATGACCACTGTCAGCGAGAATAGTGGAGAGACCCCATTCTCCTGACGTTTTCGAGAGGCACAGTGGTGTTACTCCCGGCATTACAGTGCGGGGAGCAGTCGGGTACGCCTTCGGGTCAGGGCCGGTAGCGACTGAGGGACTTCTGTGGCGTAACAGTATGCTAAGGACATCCTGCATCCTCTTGTGTGACAGTATTGTGGTGGCGTTTTCAGGGTAATACTCGTCAACAGGTGGCGCGCGCGCGTGTGTGAGTGCGTGTGTGAGTGCGTGTGTGAGTGCGTGTGTGAGTGCGTGTGTGTGTGTGTGTGTGTGTGTGTGTGTGTGTGTGAGTGTGTGAGTGTGTGTGTGAGTGTGTGTGTGAGTGTGTGTGAGAGAGAGAGAGAGAGAGAACACTTTCAACGATGTTGAATTAATTTGGTGGCTGGCAACATGCCCGGAGCTGTCCCTGTAAGACACGTGTGGAACCGGTTCGGCCATCACCTCCGTCCCGGTGCCTGTATTGGGGATATCGGGGGCCAGTTATGACAGTTGCAGGCCGGCTCGCCTGGGGAGAGGATACGCTGACTTAATGGCGAATGGCGCCCTTGCCAGTTGTAAAGGAGATATGATTTCAATTTATTTTTAAAACTGTTACTGCTGTCTTAAATTTTATTTCATCTGGTAATGTATCAAAAATTTTATTTCATCTGGTAATGTATCAAAAATTTTTACAGCAGCATATTTTAATCCTTTCTGTGCCAAAGATAGCTTAAATAGAGGACAGTGTAAGTATTTCTTTCTTCTGGTATTATAATCATGAATGTCACTGTTGTTTTTGAACTGGTCCATCTTGTTGAGAACAAATTTCATTACTGAGTAAATGTACTGTGAGGCTGTTGTAAGAATTCCTAATCTTTTAAAGAGATGCCTACAAGATGTGTGAATATCAGCCTCACACATTATTCTAACCACCTTCTTTTGAGCAGTGAATATGTTTTGCCTAAGTGTTGAGTTACCCCAAAATATTATTCTGTATGACATGAGTATAGAGTATGAGTATAGATTTAAGTGTCAGGAAGTCGTTTCTGAAAGTATTTGTATGGAAGTGAAACATGGACGATAACTAGTTTGGACAAGAAGAGAATAGAAGCTTTCGAAATGTGGTGCTACAGAAGAATGCTGAAGATTAGATGGGTAGATCACATAACTAATGAGGAAGTACTGAATAGGATTGGGGAGAAGAGAAGTTTGTGGCACAACTTGACCAGAAGACGGGATCGGTTGGTTGGACATGTTCTGAGGCATCAAGGGATCACAAATTTAGCATTGGAGGGCAGCGTGGAGGGTAAAAATCGTAGAGGGAGACCAAGAGATGAATACACTAAGCAGATTCAGAAGGATGTAGGTTGCAGTAGGTACTGGGAGATGAAGAAGCTTGCACAGGATAGAGTAGCATGGAGAGCTGCATCAAACCAGTCTCAGGACTGAAGACCACAACAACAACAACAACAACAATGACATCAGAGGGTGAAACTGTGCGAAGTATGTTAGCTTGCTAATTTCTATATCCTCAATATTAGCAATTATTCTGATTGCAAAAGGTGCTAAACCTGGTCACTTTAGGTGGTCCAAAATATGAATTTTCCAATTAAGATTCTCACTTGTATGTACATCCAAAAACTTTGTATGCTCTACCCTGGCTACTGACTTCTGTTGATGTGTTATATTTAGTGAAGGAACTGTACTCCTTCCAGTAGAAAATTGGATGAACTGTGTTTTTGCAAAGTTCAGAGCAAGCCCATTCACAGAAAACCAATCAATAATTTTTCGAAAGACATTATTTTTATCATTTTCTATTGGAGTTTCTTTCACTGGATTAATAATTATGCTTGTATCATCATCATATGTGTCTATAATTTCTCAGTGGCTATGTAAAGGATACAGGAGCCTAAAGCACAAGGGAGCTCCTCTATTCGAGAAGCTACCAAAAAGGTTAGTTGAATTGACAGAAGAATGGGTCTATACAGTACAAGTTTTTATTAATGCCAGTGTAAATTAACAAAGTTAAATATTTTCATATGTACCATGTGTTTACAGCTAACTTCATTCATTCTACCGTGACATATTTAAGGAAAATTTAAGTGTATACTATAAAAGGATTGGAAAACAGGAAATGGAGATGGTGTATTTGTACCACTAGATGAGGAACTCGAATCCACTAAAATAAAAGTTGTAGCTGCACGTGGGACTGTTTTGGCAAGACTCAGTATCAAGTGTAGGCAAAAAATTACAAAAGGGTCTATCGACCACCGGGCTCTCCTCCTGAAGTAACTTAAAACTTTAGGGAAAACCTCAGTTCAGTTGTACACTAGCTCCATAATTATACTGTAAAGATTGGCAGAAACTTTAACCATCCAACAATCAACTGAGATAATTACAGTTTTGTTAGTGGTGGGTATTATGAGACATTCTGTAAAACATTACTAAGTGCCTTCTCTGAAAACTACCTTGACAAGATAATTAGGAGCCCCACTCATTATGGAAAAATATTGAATCCAATGACAACAAATAGACTTTACCTCTTTGAGGATGTCCACATCCAGACTGATAACAGTGATCACAACATGATTGTGGCAACAATGACTACCACAGTAAAAATGACAACTAAAACAAGCAGAAAGGCATATATGTCCAGTAAACTAGATAAAAAAAACCAGTAGTGTCATCTCCCAATGAGGAACTGGAAACTTTCAGCAGAGGGCAGGAGCATGTAGGGGAGCTCTGGCTCACCTTTAAAAGAATAGTTGACCCTGCACTGGCTAGATATTCACCCAGTAGAATAGTTCATAATGAGAGAGAACCTCCATGTTATACTGTCAATATAAAGAAACTTCTAAAGAAACAGAGATTACTGTATAATATGTGTAAAACAAAGTGTAGGACTGTAGATAGACATATGCTGAATGGAACATGTTGGGCTGTCAAGAGGGCAATGTGTGAAGTCTTCAGTTACTATTGTAGCAGAATCTTGTCAAATAATCTTCCACAAAACCCAAAGAAATTCTGTTCATGTGTAAAGGATGTTAGTGGCATGAAAGTTAGTCCAGTCACTAGTGAATCAGATGGGAACTGGAGCTGAGAATAGCAAAGCAAAACCAGAAATGTTTAACCCTTTTTTCAGTTTCTTAAAAAAATCTTGTACCACTGAAAAGAAGAGTGAAATAGATATTAGTGTCAGTGGTGTTGAGAAACAACTGAAAGCATTAAAACTGAACAAAGCCCCATGGCCCAATGGAAACCCTGTTATATTCTATACCCAGTTCACAGCCAAGTTAGCCCCTCTGTTAAACAAAAATCTGTGCCCAGTACCCAGAAGAAAGCACAGGTCATGCCTATCTTCAAGAAGGGTAGTGGAATTGATCAATAAACCTACTGCAAAATATTCTTGACATCGATTTGTTTTAGAATCTTAAAACACATTCTGCACTTAGGAACAAAATTTGCAAAAACAATGATCATATGAGAACCAACTCTGACTTTTCTCATACGATATCCTGAAAGCCATGGATCGAGGCAATCGGATGGATGCAGCATTTCTCGATTTCCAAAATCATTTGACTCAATACCAAACCTACATTTTTTATCAGAAGTATGATCATCTGGAGTGTCAAGTGAAATTTGTGACCAGATTGATGACTTCTTGGTAGGAAGAATGCAGCATGTTATCTTACACGGAGAATCACTGTGAGATGTAGAGGTAACTTCAGCTGCACTGCAGCAAAGTGTGTTGGGACCCTTGCTATTCATGTTGTATATTAATGATATTGCACACAACATTAATGGTAATGTCAGACACTTTGCAGGTGGTGCAATTATCTATGATGAAGTACTGTCTGAAAGAAGCTGCACAAATATTCACCAGATCTTGATACCGAGTGATGTGGTGCAATGGTTAGGACACTGGACTCGCATTCTGGAGGATGTAGTTCAAACCAGCATCCGACCATCCTGATTTAGGTTTTTTGTGATTCCCCTAAATTCCTTCAGGCAAATGCTGAGATGGTTCCTTTGAAAGGGCGTAGCCAAGTCCCTTCTCCGCCCTTCCCTCATCCAACGGGACCAATGACCCTGCTGTTTGGACCTCCCCCCCCCCCCCTCCGACCAACCAACCAACCAACCAGGTCTTGATAAGATTAAAAAGAGGTGCAATATTTGGCAGCTTGCATTAAATGTTAAAGAATATAAAATTTAGTACTTCGCGAAACAAAACAAAACAAAAAAGAAACATAGTACTGTAGGCTATGAATATATCTGTGAGTCACAGTTGTAATCTGTAAACTCAAACAAATACTTGGGTGTAACACTTATTATGAGCTTGAAGTGGAACCATCACATAGGCTCAGTTGTGGGTCAGCAGATAGCAGACTTAGGTTTATTGCCAGAATACTATGGGAATGCAGTCAGTATACAAAGAAGATTGCTTACAAAATGCTTGTGTGACCCATCCTAAAATATTGATCAAGAGTGTGGTACCCATGCCAAATAGGAGTAACAGAGATATGGAACAAATTCAGAAAATGACGACACAAATGGTCACAGATTTGTTTGACTCGTGCAAGAGTGTGACTGACATGTTGAAAGAACTGAATTGGCAGACTCTTGAAGACAGATGGACATTATCCTGAGAAAGTCTTCAAATGATAACTCTAGGAATACGTTACAACCCCCTACTTTTCACTCCTGTACAGGTGGTGAAGATAAGATTAGATTAATTACAGCATATGTAGAGGCATTTAAACAATCATTTTTCCTATGCTTCATATGTGAATGGAATGGGAAAAAGCCCTACTAACTGCCAAGCATTTCATAATGCTTCACAGATTACAGATGTAGGTGTAAATGTTATTTTTCTTATTATGAATTTAAAATAATCAAGGTAAATATTTTCTTTAACGTCATAAGTTTTTAGCACATTTATTGGTTTTCTAGAGATGTAATTATTGTTTTTCCTATTGTGAGTTACAGTATTTATACAACTTGTGTGTGTGTGTAACTTATCATCCATTTGTAACAACACACAAAATGATTTCTGGGACCAATAAAAATCCAAGCAAATCTAATCTAAAATGCCTTGTATTTTCACATTTTGTGATAATTGCCCCACACACGTGTTACAAAAAACAACAGTTAGGTGGCACGTAACATTCATCTCAAAAAATTCCATTTCGGCCAGCAATATTTAAAGCCAGCAATATTGGAAGCCAGTAGGTATTCAGCATTCAGTACGTAAAAATCTGTCGTACGGTAGTATCGGTTGTTTAAATTCAGTCTGTGGCAAGTTATATTACAGGTGTAGTTGTTGGTAAATTCTACATCAGCAGCATACAAACGAATTACGTACATGCAGTTCTTTATACGGAACAGTCAAAGTGTGTAGATGAAGTATTATTTGTCCTCGCAGCACGAGACTAGTGTTCCATCCCGCTTCCGAGATAAGAGATACGTTACGCTCTGTTAAACACGATAGAGGTCTTAGCGTTCCCGGTGCATACGGCGTACACTGTGAATGTGGCAGCATTTATGTAGGTCAAATTATTCGCAGTATGCCGGACGTTGCACAGAGCGTTCACAACATGTCAAACAGAGAGAACTTGAGAAGGATCGTGGCTGAGCATTTCCTAAAAAATGGAAGTTTTGACCCCAACACCATTGTATTGGGATTCTGTGACAAAAGAAGCTACCAAAATTAGAATAAACAGCAACAATTGTGACAGAGACCACGGGTGCACACTTATTAAGGCACAGGGGAGGGCTTTGGACACTGAGTAAAAGCAGAGGCGGAGGCTCGATACACGTAGCGATGTGGGAGCAGCCATTTCATGTGTGGCACTGGCCCCTCACACCATCTGACATCACTCGGTCCTGTGGTGGGACCAAACTGACTGACTCGCCTTCTGTGTGTGCCACTCTGGCCCTCTCTCGAAGGTTCCAGAAACTGCCGTTGCATCTGTATAAGCAGGGCACTGTGCCACCCCCGCAGTCGGTAATTTTGACTCCCGATGCCAACAGTGGGGAGAGCTACTGAAAGCTCGAGTGTTTTATTTTAAGCTAAGTGGCTCGTAAACTGAGAAGATTTTAATGAAGTGCCATTATCACTCGTATGTGAGTTTATCGATCTGTCGAGTGAAATTTACAGGCACAGTTTCAGAAATCGTCACTCTCGGGAGATTCAGCTCGACCTTCTCTCGCACGAGATCCTGCGAATCGTGGATGAAGAGCGACGGGGGGTTCCGTATTCCTAGATTTCCGTATAGCTTTTCACACGGTGCCACACTGCTGCCTCTTTAACAAACGTAAAGGCATATGGAGTAGGTTCTTAGGTCAGTAGCTAAAAGACTTCTGAAGTAAAAGAACCTAGTTCATTCACATAAATGATCTGGTAGACACGGTGTGCAGCAGTTAGCGGCTGTTTGCCGAAGATGCTGTGATGTGCCAGAAGGTGTTGTCATCGAGTGAGGAAACGAGATATTGCAGACAAAATTTCTAGTTGGTGTGATAAATGGCAGCTAGCTCCAAATGTAGAAAAATAAAAGTTAATGGTAGATAAGTAGGAAAAACACACACATTGTATTCGAATACAGTATCAGTACTGTGCTGCTCGACACTGCCACGTCGATTAAATGTCTAAGTGTAACATTACAAAGCAATGTGAAATGAAATGAGCACGTAAGGAATGATCGACTTTGGTTTATTGGGAGAATTTTAGAAAAGTATAGTTCGTCTGTAAAGGAGACTTTTGTGACCCACTGTTGAGTAATGTCGGAGTGAGTGCTTGGGATCTGCACCAAGTCAGGTTACAGATTTTTACTAGTAGGTTTGAACAACATGCAAGTATTACGAATATAATTAGGGAACTCAAATGGCAATCTGTGCAGGTAAGGTGGTGATCTTTTTGAGAAACCTATTCAGAAAATTTAGAGAAGCAGTATTTGGAGGTGACTGCAGAATGACTCCACTGCCACCAATGTGCATTTCACGTACGGAACACAAAGGTAAGACACGAGCAATTATAGTTCATACGGAGGCATGCAGGCAGTTGTTCCTCCCACACTCTATTTGTGAATGGAACAGAAATGGAAATGACTTGTTGTGGTAAAGTGTACTCTTTGACACACACCATACGGTGGGTTGCAGAACATGTACGTAGATTTTTACATTGTCAACTACACTGATGAATATAATGAGTAGGTCGGTAAACTTACACACATCTTCCCATTTCCAGAGCTCGATCTGTTGACAAAACGCCAAATTTTTTGTCAAATGATGAGGTTTAATGAATAATGTGCAGTTATTAAGACGGGAGTTAAAGAAGTGAGAATCCCCGTACCGAGCTTTAGGCCGGCCGCCCACTCCCCCACTCCCCCACTCACCTGTCGGCACCCGGCGGCGGCGGTGACGGCGTCCTGGAGAGCGGGAAGCTGGCCACCTCGCGGCCCGCTGCCAGCGACTTGATGGAGCCGAACGTCTGGTCCGGCGACAGGTTGGCCCCCACCGACGGCAGCATCCCGCTGCTGCTGCGACACGGGCACACGAGTCAGGCGGGGCGCGTCACGGTGACTGGAACCTCATTTATTCTGAGGTGCAAAATCTGTGCCCCACATTATGGGTCACTGTTTGGCCTCGATACAGAGTTATGTTCACTGCTATAGCTGTCCGTGCCAGAAGACAGGCAGGTCACTCACTCACTCCACTCTGACGGCTGAGACCCTGGACCTGGGGTGGGGCAGACTTTGTCAGCACGAGGCTCCGTCCTCGTCCTCTGACGGAGTGTACAGAACTGGCGGTGAGGTAACTTCGAATAATAATAATTAATCGGTAACTTTTTTAAAAACGAGCTGACTGTATTGAAATATTTGCTCGTACCGATGTTTCACGTATGCAACATTATTAATTAAAAATTAACTTTTGGTATATAACAAATGAACCAGACTAACATAACGAGTAATGGCACAGATGCCCAAGCTCTGACAGACAACTGCCCTGCGTGGCCAAGTGAGAAACAGTTAGGGACGGTTATCGGGCAGTCTAGCTCAGTGATTGGTCTTCACTGCTGTGAACGAGTAACTCATTACTGAAATGAAAGAGTTATAGTTTTGTAGTTGAAGTGATGTAACTATTAATAGTGGCTCGAGCAAGATTTGATTCAAAATTTAATGACTCCCAAGGAAACACAGTGACATTATGTCGAATAGTTGCAGTGCGCAATATCACTGTCAGACATAGAGATCGTGACTTCCACTTAAATATCCACTGGCTCTCACGTGGCACCTCACTTTACCATATTGATAGATGCCACTGTTCCTTATTTCACCTGGACAAATATATATGATGTCCCTTTTTCTTAAAGACTTTGAATATTATTCTACTCCTAATAGCAGCAGTCTCAATGTCCACACTGACTTCTAGCTGTATTAGGAGACACGACCCACAGAGGAGAACTCCAGTGGGGATACGTTTAGAAGACACGATATGAGCAGCCCTCTCCTAGACAAATCAGTGAACTACAGACTGTGGACTGCTAGGACGTACTCTATTTGACGTAGCCCTCTGTCTGGAGACGATTTACAGTGTCAGTAAATTCAGATACGATAATATACCACGACAGGAAGTTTCTGTAAGCCACTTTCAGTAGAAGGCCCTGGGAACATTTACTCTGTTATATTTTAAGGTAAAAACAGTCGTCGTATTATTTGACAAAATGCAAATGGCTGAAGGTGGACATTACTGTGCGGTCAGTCTCAAAACTTTCAATGTGCTCACTAGATAAATATGTAGAACAAAAGATCAGGTAGTACTGGGCAAAGATTAATAGTAAAAGAAAAAGGCACTACAGAAACAATCGTGACTAATAATGATCATTTGTGGACTTAGTGAGAGCTTGTCACAGAGCAAATCAAATTAAAGTTTGTAAATCTTGAGATACAGAGAGAGATGTGGAGTGTACAACATAGGTGGGATAGATATGGGAATAAATGTTAGTGATACAAATGAGGGATCGAGGACAGACTTCCACATCGATTAAGGCACTGCAGCAGGCCACTACTGCTATTTTATTTGTATTTTCTTGGTAAGAAGTAAATATGAGAACTTTGAAACAGAATTTTAATTCCAAGAAAAGCAGATAGCATAGCTGGGTTGGTAGAAAATATAGCAAAACATCTGAAAATAAAAAAAAGCATGTTGAATGGTACTGATATTTTCGTTAATCTTAAAGTCAAATCTTTTATTCCTTTATAATATTTCACAAGTCAGCCGAAGTAAGAACGATACCAAAGAATATCGATGTAGTGAAATGACAGTTTCTTTCACACGACTGTTCAACTGCTATTAATAATTTGTGTGTTGCTGATGATGGAGTTACTGAGAAAGACAGTCACAGGTAGAGTATTGCACAGAAACATGTTCACCATGTAAAATGAGGAGGTCAAGGAACTGTGAGAAACTTAAATCAAAGGAGAGGGAATGTTCGTTTCATTAACAGTGCACAGATCTAGTATCCTCTACAGACTTGATTTGACATATAGGAAATAACTCACAACTTATGAAAAAATTTACTTATAAGTATATTAATGCAACCCAGCAACGACCACACTAGAATCCTAGAAGAATCTGACCAAAACTATGACACTTGCAAGAAGCTTATCAGAATAGTTACCTAAAACTTTTGTGAATGTTAAGGAACCTACACGAATCTTACAAGAATATCATGAAAACTATAGCAGGACATTAAACAAATGATACCAGGCCATCGTGGGAACAACAGCAAAGTATCTAAGGTATTATACTGGGACATCACAGGAACGGTACCGGGGACACTACAGGTGAGAGGACGTACATCAGAACTGAATCAGACCGTACGTTACCTGACAGACCCCGACGTGACGAGGAAGGGCGTGGGCGCCGGGCAGGGCGAGGCGGGCGCGCTGGAGACGGAGCTGCGCGTCGAGCTGAGCGTCGAGTGGGGGCACTGCGGGGTGGGCACCGGCGCCCCCGCCCCCCACAGCCGCCGCCCCCCGGGGCCCCGGCAGCACAGCATGCCGTAGCGCGGCTTGCCGCCCCCGCTCAGGCTCCCCGACAGGCCTGCAACGCGGTGGGGTGTCACGGAGGTAGACTCACTGTCACACTTCACATTCGTAAATTGCGTTTATACGAATAAAAATGATTATGTGAAGACTGATGAGACTGCAATGTGAGTGGTCTCGAAACCTGAAAGGGTGGTTGTGCGGGGGCTCGGAGTACGGTCTAGGTGAGCGGTTTGGGTGTGGGTGGGACAGGATGTAGGACGAGATACACAGTAGGACTGGATTTTTGCAGGGAAAGTGTGTGTTAGCCGTCATTCGCAACGGATGGGGAAGGGTATGCTGTAGCTGATAGGACAAGTAGATGTCAAAACTGATTTCAATGTCTGGGAGGGGAAGGTAGACGGACGAGCCTGTGAGAGGACGGGACAGATGGATCTGTGAGGGTGGTGGGACTGAGACATACAGATGAGTCAGTGGTGCTGGCTTCTCGATATGGGGGCCACACGGAGGTGAATGTATTCTAGATGTTGGAGAACGTGTTTGACTCTTACCAGCTAGTACAAAATACAGGTGCAATAGGTTAAAGGGATACAAAAATTGAGGCAAAATGCATGTTGTTAAAGTGTTTGGAGAGCTGGTGAGGCTACTACAGTATCCAGTCACATTAATGTGACCACCCCACTAACACTTTTCTGTGTGGACTGCTGTGAGATGTGGAGGAAGAGTGCTATGGGGTTCTGGAAGGTACAGGAAAGACAGAGGAGTTGTGCCGACTCCAGTGCTGTGGCCAGCTGCACTAGGGTTCTCAGTTGAGGACGAGTGGTCTGAACAGCTGATTCAGGTGGTCCCACATATTCTCCATTGGGCTTAAATACAGGGAGTCTGGTGGCCAGAGGGTACAGGAAACTCATTTTTGTACTCTTTGAACCACACGTGTACACTGTGAGCTGTGTGGCACGTTGCATTGTCCTGCTGGTAGATGCCACTGTGTCGAGAAAAACAAACTGTATGTAGGGGTGGACACGATCCGCGAGGATAGATGCATTGTGTCTTTGAGAATGGCGACATCACCCCGGGAAAATGGTGGAACCATTCACAAGACCGTATCGCTCCTGCTCAGGACTGGACCCTTCCGACAGTTACTGCAGGGTTTACACGCCGGCGGCCAGTTGTCCGACAGAACGTAAAACGTGATTAGTCTGAAAAAAGGCCACCTGTCACCATTCGGTGGACGTCCAGTTGTGGTACTGCCGTGCAAATCCCAGCCTTCATTGCCGACAGACAGCATTCAGCACAGGTGCACGAACCAGGTGCCTGCTGCAGAGGGCCATTCGCAGCAAAGTTCACTGAAGTGGTTGTCGAGGACTCACTGCCAGTAGCTGCTCAATTCATCTGGGTGGTCAGTTGCTCAACATTGCATGTCTATTTGCCTGTACGCATCTCCACAGCCAGTATTCACCCCTCCCCCATGGCGCATGGTGTACCACAGTTGCCTCGGCACCAGTTTTAGCTAGTGCAATTTTGCCATGTACATTGTACCTTAACTGCAGCGACACACGAATGGTTTACAAACTTGGCCATTTTGGAAATGCATCCGCCCTGGGCCCGAAGTCCAGCGATTCTCTCCTTTTGGACGCCGGATCCCATTTCCTCTTTACGACAATGACGGCACTTTTTTCTCACGTTCCCTCACCAAGCACTGCATACCCTCCACTGTTAGTGCTGCCACCTGACGTCTGTGGGTGGTTACTGCACACTGTCGTTGGGAGCCTAGATGACGCTCACATTAATGTGACTGGACGCGTTATGCTGCATTTGAAGATAGTGTGATTGTTTTTCATACTGATCTGTGTTAGATTTTCCAACATTAGAGCAAGCTGCAATTAGTCACACCTACAAATTCTGTCTAGGTCATCTTGTAACCTCGCACAGACTTTCTCATATGCTATGGTGTCCTCAGGAAGCAGCTGCTCAGTCTGTCCATCAGATCTTTTGTGCATAATGAAAAGAAGAATGGTCCTGTCACAGTTCCTTGGGACACTCCTGACGATACACTTGTCTTCCATTAACATTCCATGTTGAGGACAGTATTGGTCATAATGGAAGACAGTTTGTGACCTTATATTTTCCAAATTCGAGGCACATTCATAAATAATGCACACTAATTTTTACTTTCGCGTTTATTTTTTTCAATATCTCGTTACTGTTCTTCGATATAGTATCTCTGCTTCTGTATGAGTGAACCCGAATGTTTCGGAAGCTCTATTATTCCACGCAGTTCACTACTTCTGTTCATCTGTCGAATGGCGTGGGTAATAGTGATAGAAAGCTCTTCCAGAGAAAGATAACGACAGCCACGCACAGGTATTTCCAATTTCGGGGACAAGTCGAAGTCTGGTGGACTCGTGTCGGGGCCGTTGGGAGGATATGGCAACACTTCCCGTCCGTATTCGCGCAGTTTCTGGGCTACAGCATTGCCGATATGCAGGCGAGCATTGTCGTGGAGAATGAGTGGCCCAGCCTGGAGCAACAGAGGTCGAGTTTTGTGCATTTATCTGCACATTCTGCATGAAATTACGATAATACAGTGCTGTGACATTACTTCCACACGGAACTTACTCGTGATGATTTCTTGGTGACTATAAGTAAAAACCATCATTTGCTTGAGCTTTGACTGAACGTGTCGAAATATTTTTGGACACGGAGAATCTGAAGCTCTCCGCTCATTGGACTGTCATTTCAACTCCCGTTCGAAGTCTGTAATCCACGTTTCACGAACAGATACAATTTGACTCGAGAATTCTTGACTTTCACAGTGGAATCGTTGTTTTCACGGTCGAACCGTTGTTTGAGAAAGGTTGCATGTCCAGGCGTTTCCGCTTCTCTTCAGCAGTCAAAGATTATGGAACACATGTTGCAGAAATTTTTCCCTTTATCAAATCATTTATGAGAACACAGAGTTCTGATGCTGGAGGAATTCCCGTAGCTGCAGAGAGCTCCACGCACTGCGATCTTCAACAGAACCTGCCGCAAAGTATCACACTTTGTTCATCTGTTGACGTTCTTGGCCTCGAGGATGTCTGATCGTCGTGTACGCCCGTACGACCACCATCAAAACCGGTGATCCGGTGTGAAACTGTACTACGGTCCACTGTAAACTCACCGCAAACTACGCTTAAAGTACTGTGGATTTACGTCGGGTTTTTGCTTTTTTTGTTCTTAATATATATTAAATGACTTACCACTCTATATTCATGAAGATGCAAAGCTAGTTCTTTTTGCTGATGATAAAAGTACAGTAATCACACGCATCGAACAAAAATCAGGTGAGGAAATAGTAAACAATGTGTTTCAGGAAGTTATTAAGTGGTTCTCTACATGTGAACTCTCACTAAATTTTGAGAAAACACAGTATATACAATTCTGTACAGTAAATGACTACGAACAGAAGCCTGTTGCTAAGGC